>NC_139350.1:20260507-20685507 GCF_055883805.1 Amblyomma maculatum | reverse complement strand
GTAGCTGAGCAAGTCGACTCGCGCGACGGTGAACTCCATTCTGCTCACCTATTTCAAGCGGAGATGTATTTATTTATTCGTGACTTGTGGCTCAATAAAGCACACAAAAAAATAATAATTTTGGCGGTTATATTTATATGATCAATGGGCCTTCTGCAAAAATCCGAAAGTGATAGTTTGTTAATTTGCAGAGCGAGAACCCTTTCATTACGACGGCATGGCCAACTCTGGGGCAGTATCAGGAGTAGTGCTGATAATGTCCATGCGCCTTTTTTTACACGCTTTCGCCGTGAGTGCAGTCTAAATAAAAGGACCTCTACGAAACCACTGTGTAGAAATTACAACACAAATACTACTGGTTCTACTACAAATGCCCTATATGGAAGACACACGTCCTCAACACCCCACTTTGTTAGCTCGGCTTCACAATGCCTCCGTAACGATTTCCCGGTGCCAAAATCCTCGAAGCAAACAACCCCAAATCAGAATCTCCGTGCAAGAAGCACCTGCTATTCTCAGTCTATAAATATTGTGCCGATGGTCCTGCAAACCAAGAAAACACACACGCACTAGAAATAGTGTGTGTGAGAGAGAGAGAGAGCATACAATGGGGGGGGGCAATTTTTAGACGAATGATTATTTTGATTTTTGCTCCTGTCCCAGAGTGCACCGACCAATGAGGATTTATGTATGCACATCCGAGCTATTTTTGCGTATTATTACTCTTATAGACACTCTTAGCATATCGGAGACGTATTAGTTAAGACATATCTTGACGACTTATGTGCATGCACTTACCCTCACCCGCGTCAGTGGGTGTGCGTATGAGGCGTCCAGTGCGTGTCTTGTCTTGTATCTACAACATGCTGTTCAATTATAAGCTTTTTTATTATTATTCCAGTGCTCATTCGGCAGTCATTACCAGCGAAAAGAGGGGTGCTGCTGTACAGTTTTACTTTTTACAAAATAATTTATTTTTATTTGTGTTGGCTATGCTATCACAGGTAAAGCTCGTACCCAATATCAACACACTCGCGTGCTGTGCAGCAAACATCGTCATCTTCGTGGTCATGCCGAGGTAAACGGACACAAGAGCTTCTCACGCGTCAACAGCTGCTTCGTCGTCGTTGCGGCTAAGCGCGGAGGCCATGGCATTAGAGGCACGCGGCACGTGGCATTAGTGAAAAACCGTGGACGCCGAACCAGTTTCCGCGCCCAGTGCATCAGCGGTTCACCGCGGGCGCCGAAATATTTCCCTACGATTCACGGGACAGAGCCCTTCAAGAAGCGGAATTAGATAAGAGGGCGAGACATCAGGCACATATAAAATAAAGGCGAAAATAAGCCCAAATAAAAGTCTCAAACGATGAAGCCAATACCAATACAGTAATTCCTCTAATTTCAGGTAACGCTCAAAATTCGGTTCAGCAGCGTTGAACCCCTTCGGTTTTTTATCTGTACTTCTTACGCGACTTCGTCCTTTTACAGTTCCGTTTCAAGTAGCTGTTGCGAAGCCATATTCAAAGCGGTGCTTTCCGAGAGGACAGCTACAGGTGCACGTGTACCACTGTAAGCTCTGGGGAACAGAGCACGCACCAACGAAGATGTGAACGAGGCAATCGCTCGACAGTGCCGGCCGAAACTAATCCTAGTGGTTCACTGTCCTATTCCTTTTTCGACAAATATTTGAGGGTCGCACGACGCCCATAACATCTAAACGATGGTTACTATGCATGTTACGCCTTCTGGCGTATACTGATGTCACGTGTAAGCCTTTTGCCAGCACACCATGCAGCATAACGTGGTTACATCCATAGCACTCATTGTCGAACACATCATGTCTAAAATTTTGCGAGAAATTCCATGGCTACCAAGCGCGCTCGCGGATTAACCTCACTTTATCAGCCAGACTGCAGGGCAGTGTTCTACTGTTTTACTGTACGCATCTGAGATGAGATTGCCTAAAAGAGATAGGTGCACTAAGAACACGTCTTCCAGGCAACCTGCAATCTGTCAAGGCATGTCTTCATTTTGATAAATTTGCACCTTTGTTGCCATCCCAAAAGGACGCCCGAAACAGGTAAATTTACCGGACGATTCTGCGCTATGTCTTTTTTTTGCTAGTCGTGTTACTTGCTGTCGAAGCCTGATGCGCCTTGAGAAAATCAATGCGAGATTTAGAAAGTACAAGGCCAGAAGTATATTCAGAAAAACACAAAATAGCGCGAAAACACCCAGCGATTGCCCGTGAAGGTTATCGGCATAGCACGCGTCAGCAAAAGCCAGTCTGCGCATGGGCGCGGAGCCTGACGCCTGCATCACGAGCGCTGACGCCGTGATCTGTCCCTGCCAGATATCTGGCGCGTGAGCGCGCGCTACACGCGTCGGAAGCTAGCGGGTGGTTAACAATAGCAAGGGACCGCGCGGCTGTCCCCTACTCCTTTCTTCTCGTCCTAAGTCCACTTAGCTCCCCGTTCTGTTCTTCACAGACTGGCGCCTGTCAGCTCTCCCCGTCTCTTTTCTTCACTGTTTTGAAATTTTCGCAGTCCGCGCGAGAGGGTGAGCGAGCCAGCACCACGAACATGTTCGTGGTGACGCCGGCCTCAAACTGCTCGTAACACTAAACCAAACATGGATGCCAGGAAGAGGGAGGGGAGGAGATTGAATACCTTCTTTGGTGACGCACGTGGGGCGGCACTATGCAGAACTATCTGGCAAGGAGCAAATGGGGCGGGCTGCACTGCGCGGAACTGTCTGGCAAGAAGATGGGGATCATCTGCTCGAAATACACTCAAAGGCTCACCATCGTTCGCTCACGTGTGCACGCACTACCCCATGGCCAAAACTTTGTAAGATTTTTCGGGGTTACACCAAGCACCTTGTAGACCACGAGCACTACAATGAGATGACCAAGATGGCATAATATAGTATAGGAATACTGCACCTATTGCTACACAATATCCAGAGCTAAGAGTAGCCCAACAGTCGTTCACACAGGATGAGAGTTATACAGGCCAGGAATCACGACGCCACGACCTACCGCAATACATCGCATCCGTTGTTTGCTCTGCTATGCAATCTTTCGACGCGCCAATCCATGTGCAGAAATTGAGTGCAAGAAAATGAAAATACTGTCGAAGAGCCGCATTCCCTCCCGCGTCAGCCGCGGCAGTCAGAGAACACAATGCATGCATGTCAACATAGAACACGAATGTAGCCCGTCTAGCGTTACTCGGCAATCACTCCCACAGGCTGACAGCTCTGCTTGCTTAGGCACATACGGCGGGATACATCACTACATCCAAGCAATTTATTTCGTCAGGACATTGCGAAGAACATCCAAAATGGCCTCCATTCCTCTATGGCTCCAGTGGGCGCAGTCAGTGCGCCGGTCTGCGGCGATCCTCCTGAAAAAAAAAGTTGTTATTATATATCAGAACACTGCAAAAAACATGGACAACAACCTGACTTCAAGAACATGTTCATACACACGACATAAAATCAGGGCAAACACGTCTTATAATTGCTTATTGCCTTAATCAAGGCAGGCTTAATTGTGTCTAAAGAAGAGCAGTGGTTAGTGCACACAACACAAAGTTGTCATCTAAGGAATCAGGGTGCCTATCACTTCCATCACAAGTTTCGCTCACAAGGTGCTTTTTCAACACTTCAACCAATAAAAAGTCACCAGAGGTGAGGCTTTTTTCACCCCTGATTCAAAATGCGATGGGGTGAGTAACTTAAAGTTTCTAGAACATCAAATTTTGTATCAGCAGTGTGAATGCATTCTTCCAGCAAAAGAGGAGATAATCATTTTCACTGAGTTTGGAAAAAGCTCGGCATTGACAAGCACACTCCCGAGGCCACAGTTATATAATGCATATGAAAAATTCGTCTCGACGTTCACGACTTAATGTGTATTTCTTTGAAGCACAAAACTAGTAATATATAAGGTTTTACTGGCGTAATAAACCCAGTTTTCTAACAGAAAAGTTTGACAAAAATTGAGGGGTTCTTCAATACGCGAGCGAAAAACTTCCAACCAACATTTTTTGCGAGTCAAAATTTCATATATGGCTGCCGTCCGTCTGCCCACCCGTCCGCGCGTAACTCATACATCAACACAACCGCGCGGTCAGCCGCGTTCGTGTCGCCGATGTTCGCTTGTAAGGTGTTTGCTGCATCACGGCGAGATCCGATGATTATTAGGTCGACGGCGATAATCAATCATGGCGACATGACGGTTACAGCGTAGGACGGTTACAGCGTGTGAATGAGACGTTAGATGCGATTTGATAGAGCTTGGGCATTTACGCTCTAGATCTCCAGCTCGAAAAATCTCTTGAGTGGCTCGAGGTCCTGCTTCCTCCATAGCATTTCACCTCTCCGAACCCTGAGCCCTCGCCGACTTTTTAGGCACACACGGCGCACAGCAGTGCGCTGAGTAAGCCATCCCCGCTTCTGCCAAGGACGCACAGCCAAGTTCCCTGAGTGCGCCACACCCGCAGGCGCTCTCGTCCAAATACTGTGTGATGTTATCAGTGAGCTGCCATGGTCTGCGCTGTGGACGGAGCGAAACTGCGGTAAGTATATCTAGTGCGTAAATCTCATGACAAAAGTCGATTCATTATGCAAGCAAATGAATTACGCGAGCAATTACGGTACGTGCGTGAAGATAACAATTAACACCACAAATGGGACGAAGAATGCAAAAGAAGGCTTACCTCCTACGGTTCAAGCGTGCAGTTCTCAGGTGCGCCCGTTGCTTCCTCGAGGTTCTGAAAGCCGGTCGTCGACTCCCACTCATAGCGTTGCAATAACACTGCCGTCGTAGTAATTCAAGCCAGGTGACGATACTCACCGCACCTCGCACTGACACTCACCTCACAAACAGCAATGAAAATAGCAACAAGCAAAACGCTTCACAGCACTTCACAGCACAAAAGTAGTTATACCGCGGAAAGATGACTGGCTTCAATAGTTTGAAGGAGTGTAGTCCCGCGCGCCTGTCCTTGCAATTGAATGAACTTCAAGTTTTGCTACTTTTACCTAGATGGCGCTAGCAGTAAAAAACCTTTAATGAGCGACTATAGGTGCAAATACTAATTATCACCATTGTTGATGCTTCTTATTTTAACTCTATTTTACAGTAATACAAAATTAAAAGGAAGCCGACTCAAACAAGGCTCGCATTGTTGAGTTTGACGGCCTTCTCGATTGAATGTCGTGTAGGAAAAATTGATTATATTTGAAGGCTCAGTATAATCGTGCCAGTTGTATAAAGCGCAATTTACGCCTATACGTACCAAGAACTACTATTCTAGTTTTGCCATGTATAATTCCTAGGCTGTAGAATGAGTGGTTTTTCTGGTCAAGCTATTCGATGTAAGGCAGTATTACGGAAATCTTCAAATTGTAAAGGCAATAAAAAACGGGCCAGCGAATAAAATTTGATGAAACTTCGCACGCTGAACTAGTATAACGTGCGCCCGAAGTGGTAAAAAGTTTCCTGCTGTGCACCTTCACAAAGTGCAGACATTCGTGCCCAAAATAGCCAAACGTTTCCTTGCTTAAAAGGCTGCCGATCAAATACTGAATAAATTCAAAGAGGTATGCGTTATTCAATCCGAGAAAAACACCCATTCTATGTCTAGGCCAAAGGAAACTGTCCTAGTGCAGCAGTGTCTTCAGAAAATTATTCCAAAGTAGGGTATATCAACGACGTTATCGAGCTTGTCATCTGCCATACCACCTCTTATGCAATTTATAACGCTGCCACACTAAAGCAACGCACATCATTTGAGAGAGCGCATATTAAGCTTTCAAATGATACCTACTTTGTCATGTTCGAAAAAGAACAACTCGCAGGATGCTCACGCAAACATTGCCTATAATGGCACATTCGCGCTGCCGGAGTGACGCCTACGTGATGATATGAGAATTTGCTATGGTTACTGCCACATATAACTGTCTTCTCAAGCTACTTTTCAATCTGAACAAAAGGTAGGCTGGCAATCCTGATGGCATTCCATCGCTGGTATTAAAATCCTGCATTCAAGACATTGCGCATTTTAGTAGAGCTGTTTAATAAATCAGTAATTACCATTTCAATACCTGCAGATTGGAAGGTAGCTCATGTCGTTCCTATTCATAAAAACGATCCCAAAGGTGTACCAGAAAACTACAGGCATATTTCTTTAACATTCGTATGTTGCAAAATAATCGAACGCATTATGATGAAACACCTTCAAAGCAATAATTTATTTTCAAATAATAATAATAATAATAATCATCATCATCATCAGCCTGACTATATCCACTGCAGAGCGAAGACCTCGCCCATATTTCTCCACTTAACCCTGTTCTGTGCTAGCTGCATCCACTTGACCCCTGCGAACTTCTTAACCTCATCCGCCCATTTAACTTTCTGCCGCCCCCTGCTACGCTTTCCTTCCCTTGGAATCCAGTTTGTTACCTTAAGCGACCATCGGTTATCCTCTCTTCGCACTACATGTCCTGCCCATGCCCATTTCTTCTTCTTAATTTCCACAAGAATGTCGGTAACCTGAGTCATTTCTCTGACCCACTCTGCACGCTTCCTATCCCTTAATGATACGCCTACCATTTTTCGTTCCATAGCCCTCTGAGTTGTCCTCAACTTAAGTAGAACTCTCTTGGTTAGCCTCCACGTTTCAGCCCCATAGGTGAGTACAGGCAAGTTGCAACTGTTATATGCTTTCCTCTTTAGCGATACCGGTAAGCTGCTAGTCATAATCTGTGAGTGCTTGCCAATGCGCTCCATCCCATTCTTATTCTTCTTGTTATTTCCTTTTCATGGTCCATATCTGTGGTTACTACCTGTCCTAAGTAGACATATTCGCCTACTACTTCCATTACTTCGCTACCCAATGTTAACTGCTGCTCCTTTCCGAGGCTGTTGAACATTACCTTAGTATTCTGCATATTGATTTTCAAGCCTACCTTTCTACTTTTCCTGTCTAGGTCACCAGTCATTATTTGCAGTTCATCCACCGAGTTGCTTAGCCAGGCAATGTGATCAGCAAATCGCAGATTACAAAGGTATTCTCCATCTACCCTTATCCCTAACTGCTCCCATTCCAAGTCTCTTAATACTTCCTCGAAGATAAGCTGAAAATAGCAATGGGGAGATTGTGTCTCCTTGTCTAACATCTTTATGGGAATTTTGTTACTTTCTTTATGCAGAACTATGGTTGCTCTGCAGCCACTATATATATCTTCCAGCACTTTCACGTACGGCTCGTCTACCCCCTGATTTCGCAATGCCTGCATCACCGCCGAGGTTTCAACTGAGTCAAATGCTTTTTCGTAAGCAATGAATGCTATGTATAAGTGCTGGTTATATTCCGAGCATTTTTCTATCACCTGATTGATGGTATGGATATGATCGATAGTAGAGTACTGTTTCTGAAAACCTGCTTGATCGTTTGCTTGATTGCAGTTTAAGGTTGTCCTGATTCTATTAGCGATTACCTTAGTAAATACCTTATACGTAACAGACAGTAAGCTTATTGGTCTGTACCTTTTAAGGTCCTTAGGGTCCCCTTTCTTATGAATGAGGATAATGTTTGCATTCTTCCATTTTCCGGTACCGTCGATGGCATCAGGCCAGATCAGGCACTGCGTATACAGGGTGGCCAGCTTTTCCAACACGATATCCCCCCGTCCTTCAGCAAATCTGTAGTTATTTGATCCTCTCCAGCTGATTTCCCCCTTTTCATAGTTTCTAATGCTTTCTTGACCTCGTCCTTCGTAATTGGTGGAACGTCTGACTGTTTTTCCCTACCGCCAATCTCCATACGGTCCTGACTACTTTGGCTACTTTTACTATCTTATCCATATTCATGATGACGTTGCCCTCCTTGTCCCTTATCGCATACATCTGGTTTTTGCCTATGCCCAATTTCTTCTTTACCGCTTTAAGGCTTCCCCCGTTCTTTACAGCATGCTCAATTTTCTCCATGTTATACTTCCTTATATCGGCCACATTGGGCTTATTGATTGGTTTTGATATCTCGGCCGATTCAATCTGGTCTGTTGGATTGGAAACGTTCATACTCTGGCGTTTCTTAATCATATCTTCCGTCTCCTTAGACAGTTTACCGGTATCCTCTCTGACTATCCTACCGCCTACTTCTACCGCACATTCAGCAATGATATCTCTGAAAGTATTGTTCATTGATTCTAGGGTAATGTCACCATGCTCGTTTTGAGCTGAATATCTATTCTGTAGCGAGATCCTGAACTCTTCTGCCCTCCCCCTCACCGCTAAGTCGTTGATGTGTTTCTTTCTTACTAATTGGTTGCGTTCCTACTTCAGATTTAGGCTAATTCGGGACCTCAGCATCCTGTGGTCACTGCATCGCACTTTCCCGATTACCTCTACAGCTTGCATAATGGCGGGGGTTGAACACATTATGAAGTCTATTTCATTTTTAGTCTCTCCGTTAGGACTTTTCCAAGTCCATTTCCGGTTCTTCCGTTTTCTGAAGAAGGTATTCATGATTCTTAAGTTATTGCGCTCTGCAAACTCAACTAGTAACTCCCCCCTGCTATTCCTAGAACCAATGCCATAGTCACCTACTGCCTGGTCTCCTGCCTGCTTTTTCCCTACCTTGGCATTGAAGTCGTCCATTAGTACAGTATACTGCGTCTTTACTTTTCGCATTGCCGATTCTACATCTTCGTAGAAGCTTTCAAATACCTGGTCATCATAACTACATGTAGGTGCATAGGCCTGTTCAACGTTCAGTTTATAGCGCTTATTAAGCCTAATTACGATGCCTGCCACCCTCTCATTAATACTATAGAGTTCATCTATATTACCCGCTATATACGTATTGACAAGGAAACCTACTCCTAGTTGCCGCCTCTCTTGTAAACCTCGATAATACAGTACATGCCCATCCTTCAGTACAGTACATGCCTCATTCGGCCTCCTAACCTCACTAAGCCCTATGATATCCCATTTCATATCCTCTAGTTCCTCTAACAGCACTGCTAAACTAGCTTCACTAGCTAGGGTTCTAGCGTTAAACGTTGCCAGAATCAGTTTATAATGGCGGCCTGTCCAGCGGAGCCAGGTATTCTTAGCACCCCCTGCTGCGTCATAGGTCTGACCGCCGCCGTGGTCAGTTGTTCCGCAGCCGCTGGTGGCTGAGGGCCGGGGTTTTATGGAGCTTATCATAGGAGGTTGCGGGCAATTACTGCACCAGGGTGGCCAACTCCTGTTCTGGTGATGGTGTGCGTTGCCGGATGTGTTCACCGGCATCAGGTCGCGTTCTCCACTAGCAGTGGGAGCATGTTCATGACATTAAACGTTTTGAGAAATTTTCCATTTACTTACGTCGAGAGGCACTTGTAGGTGATGATGTCGCTCACCTTTCACACATACTCCTCTTTCACAGAAACATTGCTGCCTTGTATGACTTGTTCCACACAGTGCACGTCAGAAAATTGTATTTCCCCTTTTCTGAGATTTCACTGAGGAAAATGTCCTTCAAGGTAGCGAATTTCTTTAAAACAGCACTTTAGCCGGTACAATGCGAAATAGGGCGCCTCAGATACCCGCCTGTCGCGTTATGAACTTCCCGCCGAAGAGGGCGCTGATAGTTTGATTATATATGGTTGCTGGATGCGCCCCCTCCCCCCGCCTAGCATAGTGGTGTTATTCTGCTGTTGGGTCGGTGACGCCTCAGAAGCGGCGGCCGCTGCTCACTCTTCGCCGCTCCGGTTGGGTGAGACACGTGCACTGTGTTCTTTGGGCAAAATGGCCAAATGTGTTCCTCAGTGAACGAACCACTCACGAAACAGACGGAAAATGTTTCGGTGTATGAGAGAAGCAAAAGTGCGACTGCTTTAGATTGTAAAAATGAGGAGAGACAAGTGGCAGCCCACGGACAGATCAGGTGTGTGCAGTATAAATAGTGTCATCTTAGCAATGGTTAATTCCGTGTACTTCCTCGCAGCACTTATCCCTCACGTCTTCTTGGTCTCCTGCGTGTGTGCATCCGTGTATAACTTTTCTTTTGATGTCTGGCTATCGCTAGACTTTTAATCGCTAGTTGTGCACGTGTTTACGTGTGCCTAAGCGTGTAACCACTGTTTTGTGTTGTCCGCCAACGCTTAAGGGCCTTTCACACGATGCCGGTTCGATCTACCAACACCGTGACTTCTTTATGTCTGCGTCTATGCACACTGCGCCGACGGAAACTGACGGCCGACGATAGGGGTCGGCGCCGCTTAGCTCGCAAGACGGCTGTCGGCCGATGGTCGCCCAACTCCACTGTCACACTAGTCAGACAGCGGGCGAATCCTACCACCCACTTGGACCTTTCGTTCTCAATCTCTTCTTGCTCATTACACTGTTCCTGTTCTTAATCCTTTTATTTCATTTTTGCTGACATGAGAAGTTCCCCTTAAAATAGGCGCTTCCTCTTTTTACTTGGTTTATTCTCATAACTATAAGTAACATTGGCAGTGATTTTTTTTTAATTCTGTTTCATACCGGAAAATGCGCCTTGCCAATTGCGATTATGGGCCGAGACTGAATGTTGTAGGCTATTTCACGGCTGCGGTTGCTTAGTCAGATAACTGTGTTCGAAAAATAAAAGCAATCCGCAGCAAATTTGAGCTAGTAGATATAAAGAAAGCCTTAAAAATTATAGGAAGATGTGTTCTGTAGGGGATCGAACTTGCAACCTCCTGCTTTATAGCAATCTTCGGTAACCATGAAAGCTAAGCCTAGACTCCTGCTTGAGGCATTCAGATATGGTTTAACCTGATATGCTGTATTCTTTTTTTTTTCAATGTGAAAATCTCGAAGGCAGTAGGGCCTCTGAACTTACTGCTTAATTGTACAATGTACAGCTTGCTGAAAGTAAACTGTCGATATTTTGAATTATGCCGTGCAGTAGCAGGTAAAACCTTTGGCGGATTGCACGGGGCCGCCGCGGGACCGAACAGCTCTCATTCCTGCTGCGAGTTTTCTTCGCACACATAATTCTTGAAACGCATTATATTCTGGCACAAAAGTTCTTACGTGATACGCAACGTAACGTTGAGGTTGGCTTGCAGAGTTGAGACGTACATATTACCGCAGCGACTAGATGTTATGACTGTAAACATACTCCGATCGAAGTGCAGGAGGATCGCCAGCTCTAGGCTGGCTCCAGGAAAATAATCGCTTCTCCGTCATTTCTTTAGCAATTACTTAGTTTCTTTTGTCCTGTTCTCTGCACTTGGGAAATGCGGAATGGCAGCACGCGTTGGTCGCGGCTTCGACGCGCGATGCAAGTATACAGTTTACTCGCCCCGACTGGAAAATCCTGCCGTTAACCTCCCGTACTTATCAGGCAGCCCTATAAGCATTTAGGCGACTCGCGCTCATATGGAAGTCAGGAATTATGGATACGTTAGGAGAGAGGGAAAGAGGGAGATGTTACGCGCTCGAATCCCTGGGTGCGCTGACCCTAGTGACGCCACTGGACATCTACACTTGCCTGTGTTGCATACGTCGTCGGCTCATATCCCTGTCGAAAATTGGTCCTCACATTGAGTAGATGATTCATGCTAATGTGGCTCTGAATGGTATGACACCATATTGATCGCAGCGCAGCGTGCATATGGGTCACAATTTTGGCACGAAATAAATAGAGCGGTCTCTTCGGCGCCATTCGTTTGAAGTTTGGTTAAGGCAACGGATTTTCGGCCAGAATTTATAACTTTGAATCAAAACTCAACTCGTAGTAAGGACCCAAATGTGATGTGCATGACTGCGCCATCACTATTCAGACCGTTGGGAAAAAGTAAGCCTAGAATTTCAAACAATTTTATATATTTAGGCAGGTTTTCTTGTATAGCATAAAGAAACCAGCAGACATTACTTCGGCTTCACAAACAATACTTGCATGAATTGACTAGGAGTTTTCATCATTGTTTCATCATTTTCTAAAGCACCTATGAAGAACATGGTCGATTGGAACGCCTCACATTAGTGAGCGGCACAGAACGGCTAGGTGAAACTGAAGTGAACCGTCCACGGAGGTGGCATGATTCGAGTCGCGCGTCCGCGCGATAGGAGCGCGCAACCTGCGTTTTATGCCAGTGCACAGGTGGCAGAAGCAAAACGCCGGTTGCGCTCAAATAATCGAGAAACATCTAGAAAGCAGCATCTCTGATAGCTAAATTGTGTTCTATAATTGTTTACAGGAAAGAAAAGGCGCAGTATCTACCACTGGCGCTACCTAGCAAGACGAATTCTTTGATTTCTGCTGTGCTTCGCCGGCAAGTCTCCGCGAAAAGGAAAGGCGTAGTATCAGTCAACTCTACCTTCTATTATCGGTTTACAGGAAAAGAAAGGCGCAATAACTTTCACTGCGAAACCTCGCATACCCTGAATTTCTGCTCCGATTCACATGGGAGGCTTCTGGAAAATAAAAGTTCTAGCATATATCAACAGTTCGTTCAATAATTGGTTTGAGAAAAGCAAAGAGAAAGGAAAAGAAATAGAGAAAGGACAGGTGCGGTATCTGTCTCTGGCGGAATCTCGCATGCAAATGCCTGCATTTCTTCTGCGACTCACCTGCGAGGTTCAATGTAAAGGAAAGGCATAGTATATGCCAACTGCTCGCTCTATAATTGGATTACAGGAAAGGAAAAGCGCAGTATCTGTAACTGGTGGAATCTCCCAGACACATCCCTGCATCTTCTGCTGTGTTGAGCCTGCGAGGTTCCGCGAAAAGAAAAGGCGTATTATATGTGAACTGTTTTCTCTATAATTGGCTGACAGAAACAGAAAGGTGCTGTATCTGTCATAGGCGGAATCTGGTTGTGGGTAGTGGTTATTTATTGTATATACAAAAGGAAGGAAAAGATGTTTGCCAGCCCCGGTATCTGCTATCTGGTATCTGAAGCACCTGAAGTGGGCCGGCGGTAATAAAGGGATAGCGAGGAAGAGGGAGAGGAAATCAAAGATGTCAGTGATAGGGAGAACGAAAAGGGTAGGTAAAAATAAAAGAAATCTATACAGTATGGTACAGTATACTGTAGTTTGCCTGAGGCCCACCCGCAAATGTCTCAGGTCACTGAGCACTCGGCACATTAGGCGGGCCTCTGCAATAACTCTGCGTCCAGGCAACTGTTCACTCCGCACGCACGTGCACAGTGTACAAAACACTGACGGCCGTCGTGGGGCGATCGGCTGTTATTGTCCGAAATAGCACACGCGGAGAGTTCGGCCACAACGCGCACTATCTGGCGAGGTGAAATAGGCAGGTCATCAAGCCCGCCTGTTCGATATATTCACACAGGGGCTCACGTGTGTTCGATCGCAGACGCGAGCACTGCCCGGCGGCTACAGGAGCACAGCTACGCTGTCCAGGATTACCCCCAGCGCTCTGTAAGCCGCCAGCAACTCCCGTCGTGGTTCGGCTAGCGCGGTGCAGTGCAGTAGAAGATGTTCGAGAGTTTCTACCGCGCCACAGCCATCACACATGTCACTGGTGGAAAGTCCGTGGCGCATCCGTCGTTCCCCAGGCCGCACACATCCAATGCGTGCACGGAGGATCATTGCGCGTTGCAGCCGAGTCAGCTAGCGGCAGCGGTTACTGTGAATGCGCTCACCTCTTGCGATGCGTGGGTCGGGGTGCTGCGTCCGGAGAGTTCATGTGGTGCGGTCGCGAGCTCGTCGGCACATTCGTTGACCTCTATGCCGCAGTGCCCGCGGATCCACTGTGCCCGCATAGCGCAGCAGCGCTCCGCCAAGCGCTCGAGACACGCGCGAATCTGACACAGCATCGGAGTTCCTCGCCCGGTAATTCGAAGGCGGCTGAGGACAGCGTGGGAGTCACATAGCATGGCACACCTGGGTGACGGCGGAGTCAGTTCAAGCAATAGATCCAGGCTTAGGCGTAGGCCCGGCAGCTCCGCCGTGGTGGAAGAACCCAGAAATGGTAGGTGCAGCTGTCTGTGCAGTTGCAGGGCGGAGATGGTAGTCACCGCTGCTAGCGAGCAACAGTCTCTGGCCACGGAGCCATCGGTGTAAACGAGGAGGTGGTTGGATTTCCTCGTAGATGGCGGCTCCGGTCTGCTGCTGCACTGCACAGAGCGGTGTGGTGCGTTTCCCCGTGATGCCGACAATCTCTACTGAATCTCCATAGCAGCGGGCACGGGCGAGAAGAGGTCTTAGCGGGGCTTTGCATTGGTTAGCTGTTCATACCCGAGCAGCGCCGCTCCCATGCGTGAGTGGCGATGATGTCGCAACCGATGTAATAGCGAGCCGCCGTTCTCTGCGCGCTGTAGGCCATCGATGTGTCGGAGAGCCTGCCGCGTGGCCTCATGTAATGGCCACGCGCCTGCATCGGCCAAAGTAGTTGCGCATAGAGAGTTCTGAGGAAGGCCGAGGCAAATGCGGAGCGCCTTGCGATGCTCGACCCCCAGCTTCTTCCAGCATGGTTTGCGCAGTGTGACGAGCGGTAGCGCGTAGAGTATTGCTACCACAGCCGCGGAGTTGGACAGCCGTAACGCAGATGCCCTGGCCTCGAGCAGTGGGCCTGAGTACGGCGGCGGTGGTTCTCTTCATCTGCAGGCAGGCCCTGGTCGCCGCGGGTCGGAAAGAAAGGCGCTGGTCTATGTCCAACACCAGATACCGCACCGAACGTCGCCAAGGCAGGAGAACCCCGTCCAGTGTGAACGGCGGTGGTCGCTTGCGCGAGTTCGGAACATAAGCCATCGCGACGGACATGTCCGCGCTGAGTAAGAGACCTAGGCCGTGCAAACAGTCGCTCACCGCCGTCAGAACTGTCTGCAGGCACGCGCGCACCCGTGCTGTCTCACCCGGCGGTGCCAGGCCCCACAGAGCAATTTCCGTGTTGTGATTCGCCTGCAAGGTTCTGCGAAAAGGAAAGGCGTAGTTTATGTCAGCTGTTCGTTCTATAATTGGGCCATCTAGCGCGGGAACTCCTGCCTGCCTGGCCTAATCAAATAATAAATGTTTATCCTCCTCCTCGCCATTCTTCACTAAAAAGGAGAGGCACAGTATCTCTCACTGGCGGAATCTACTAGACAAATGCCTGCATTTCTGCTGCGATTCGCCTGCGAGGTTCCGCGATAAGGAAAAGCGTAGTATCTGTCAAGTCTGTGTTCTATAATTGCGTTAAAGGAAGGAAAAGGGGCCAAGTATCTGTCACTGGCGGAATCTCGCATACAGGTCCCAAATCGTTCATCACTTCAAAAACTAGTACAGCATATTTCGGTGCAAATCCAGCAGCTAGGCTTGCGGCTATATAGCCGAAACAAGGTCATTGCTCTTGAGGTACAGCACATGGTCCCGTGATGGAAACTAGAACGAAGCCATACGACCGCCCGCCGGCCTCAGCTTCATCGAAAGTCCTCCTCAACTCCAGTAAATTACACTATGGCTCCCGCCAAACGTGTAAAATCTGGGAATGGAACTGCGGGTGATACCGCCCGAAACGGGGGAGTCTCCAACACTTCATTCAAGCATCATCCGCTCCTCCAGATATATTCGAGCTACAGGAGACGCATGGTGTCTCAATACTTCCCCGATACAAGGTTTATGCACCACCGGGCACCAAAATTTCAACACCATCGTCCTAATCAGTGTTGCCAATTTAGCGGTTTTTCGGCTAAATTGAGCACGTTTTCACACTATTTAGCGGGCGAAAACCTTGTACTGCGGGAGGCGGAATTTTTAGCGGTCTTTAAGCCTTTCTGGCGATTTTTTTGGTGGGTTTTGGTAGTTCTATATATTTTCTTTCTGAACCGCAAACGTGCCTTGAAATGTTAGTCACTTCTGCGAGAAAACGTCACGATGTGAGCACATGACGTCGCTGAGATGCCGCTATGCTACAGTGGGTAACATTGAAACACACCATGACTCGACTGCTGCGGCACATTTGAAAACTGTGCGTTTGAACCTAATCCTCGAACCTGCAGGGTAAATGCTGCTCAAACTACGACCTGCCACTAAATGTAGTTCAAAAGATCGGCACGATGGAGGCGTACGCTGACAACAGCACTGGAAGCCCATCTGTACCTGGTACCAGCGGTACGAGTAGTCAGTCGTTTGCAGATGAAACAGACATCTTTCTGTGATTGTGCCTGCAGTCAGGCAGGACGTCCTCAGCAGTGTCTAGTCAGTACTTTTCATTTCACAAACTTAAAAAAAAAGAATAGTTTTTAGAACTTTAATTTATAGTATGATGCCTCTTGTCGATAAATAACATATTCAATGGTTTTTATTAGGAAAAAAAGTGCGTTGTTTCTTTTTACATTAGTTATACTTGTTTACAAACTGAATAAAATGTACAAAAATGAACGTTTTGGCACATAAATAGATTTAGCGGGTTTTAGCGGGTTTTGAGAATTCCTGTTGCGGGATTTTTATTTTTAAGCTGGCAACACTGATCCTAATCCAACGCAATCTTACAACGGTCCAACAGAATCGAAGGCTTCGATACATAGAGGTTTTGCCACAAAGACAGGGCCATCCAAACATTTTCATCTCAAATTTGTGTAGCTTTTGACGAATACGATGACACAAATTTGGCTACCTTCTCAAGGCTCGTAAACCCGTACAACACCACGGGTTGATTATAGTAGGAGATTTTAACGCACCTCACACAGCCTGGGGCTATAGCAAGGCCAGCGTCAAGGGCAGATATTTATGACCACATTTACAACAGCTGGGCTTCACGCTCGCTACTGACCCGCATAACCTGACCCGGCTGGGTAGCAGTGTCTCGGTAGATACAACACCCGACCTTATTTTCTGCCGAAATATACATGTAGAACAGTAGAACAATGGGGAAAGCCTCGGTAGTGATCACTACCTTATATCTACTACCTTTACCTCTGTATCATACCGAAGGCAACGGCATAAAACTTTCCTCACTGGCAGGGACAGATTCCTCACCTTCCGTGGCCAAACAGCGCCCTCCACAATTGAGAACCTGGGCGGGTGGGTCACCGCCCTTCGAGAGAATAATCACCGACACACTGAGGAGAACTAAGAAGCAATATACAATACAACGCTAGACAAACGGCTCCTGCAGCTGTGGCAAATCCGAAATTCCGCGCCCTCAAATTGAAAATTGCACAGCTTGACCAACGCATTGAGGAGTACACATTAAAACTAGCCCACCAACAATGGGAGAAGGTGTGCGATAATCAGGACAGGTATGTGATAAGATGCATGGGCAGTTAGGTATCGGTCGGACTTGGAACTTACTGCGGTACCTTCTTGACCCAACCAACTCCAAATCTACACAACTGGAAAGCCTGGCAACGCTAATGCACAAATACCCACCAACCGACTCAGATCTCCTCCTAGACCTACAAACAATATACATAAGCTTCCATCCCTCAACCATCATTCCAACGTATGTGGGGCCTGCAAATCCAGAACTTGACGGCACCATCGCCGAGGCCGAAGTAAGCTTCTACATAACACAGATTCGCGTAAACTCTGCCCTTGGTGCGGACGGTGTTACCAACAAATCTCTATAAACCTTGGACGATGTGTCAATTACAGCATTTACAAATGTCATGAATGAATGTTGGGTGGAAGGCCAAGTTCCTGCGGCATGGAAGCATGCGAAATTAACGTTCATACCTACACAGGGCAAACGACAAGCCCTTGAAAACCTAAGGCCCCTCTCTTTAACATCACGTATAGCAAGAATAATAGAGCATGTTATCATCAATTGCCTCCACACCTATGTCGAGGATCACCATCTCCTACCACCCACAATGTTGGGCTTCCGTTCTCCTGACTATTTTGACTATTAGTCTACCCTGACTATCTCGTGCTCTTCACGCAGGTGTATCACCTTAAGAAGTAATCTACTGCGGCACACATGTGTGACTGTCACAGTGACACAGTGTCAAGAAAAGCATCCTTCATTCATCGACCATCATCATCCGCCAGCGCCACCGACGTACATCGTGATCTCCCGCCCCCCAGAAAGACTACGTAAGGACCGACACCGGAAAGCATCGACCATTATACAGCCATTGCGGCAGTGAACAAGTCCTGATTATCATGTGCACTTCACGCAGGTACTTCACCTTAAGAAATAATGTACTGCGGCACACACGTGTGGCGGTCACAGTGACACAGTGTCAAGAAAAGCATCCTTCGTTCATCGACCATCATCATCCGCCAGCACCACCGACGTACATCGTGATCTCCCGCCACCCAGAAAGACTACGTAAGGACCGACACCGGAAAGCATCGACCATTATACAGCCATTGCGGCAGTGAACAAGTCCTGATTATCATGTGCTCTTCACGCAGGTACTTCACCTTAAGAAATAATCTACTGCGGCACACACGTGTAACGGTCACAATGACACAGTGTCAAGAAAAGCATCCTTCATTCATCGACCATCATCATCCGCCAGCGCCACCGACGTACATCGTGATCTCCCGCCCCCCAGAAAGACTACGTAAGGACCGACACCGGAAAGCATCGACCATTATGCAGCCATTGCGGCAGTGAACAAGTCCTGATTATCATGTGCTCTTCACGCAGGTACTTCACCTCAAGAAATAATGTACTGCGGCACACACGTGTGACGGTCACAGTGACACAGTGTCAAGAAAAGCATCCTTCGTTCATCGGCCATCATCATCCGCCAGCGCCACCGATGTACAACGTGATCCCCCGCCCCCCAGAAAGACTACGTAAGGACCGACACCGGACAGCATCGACCATTATACAGCCATTGCGGCAGTGAACAAGTCCTGATTATCATGTGCTCTTCACGCAGGTACTTATCCTTAAGAAATGATCTACTGCGGCACACACGTGTGACGGTCACAGTGACACAGCGAACAAGGAAAGCATCCTTCGTTCATCGGCCATCATCAGCCGCCAGCGCACCGACGTACAACGTGATCGCGCGCCCCCCAGAAAGACTACGTAAGGACCGACACCGGACATCATCGACCATTATACAGCCATTGCGGCAGTGAACAAGTCCTGATTATCATGTGCTCTTCACGCAGGTACTTCACCTTAAGAAATAATCTACTGCGGCACACACGTGTGGCGGTCACAGTGACACAGTGTCAAGAAAAGCATCCTTCGTTCATCGACCATCATCAGCCGCCAGCGCCACCGACGTACAACGTGATCTCCCACCCCCCAGAAAGACTACGTAAGGACCGACACCGGACAGCATCGACCATTATACAACCATTGCGGCAGTGAACAAGTCCTGATTATCATGTGCTCTTCACGCAAGTATTTCACCTTAAGAAATAATCTACTGCGGCACACACGTGTGACTGTCACAGTGACACAGTGTCAAGAAAAGCGTCCTTCGTTCATTGACCATCATCATCCGCCAGCGTCACCGACGTACAACGTGATCTCCCGCCCCCCAGAAAGACTACGTAAGGACCGACAGCAGACAGCATCGACCATTATACAGCCATTGCGGCAGTGAACAAGTCCTGATTATCATGTGCTCTTCACGCAGGTACTTCATCTTAAGAAATAATCTACTGCGGCACACACGTGTGACGGTCAAAGTGACACAGTGTCAAGAAAAGCATCCTTCGTTCATCGACCATCATCATCCGCCGGCGCCACCGACGTACAACGTGATCCCCCGCCCCCCAGAAAGACTACGTAAGTACCGACAGCGGACAGCATCGACCATTATACAGCCATTGCGGCAGTGAACAAGTCCTGTTTATCATGTGCTCTTCACGCAAGTATTTCACCTTAAGAAATAATCTACTGCGGCACACACGTGTGACTGTCACAGTGACACAGTGTCAAGAAAAGCGTCCTTCGTTCATTGACCATCATCATCCGCCAGCGCCACCGACGCACATCGTGACCTCCCGCCCCCCAGAAAGACTACGTAAGGACCGACACCGGAAAGCATCGACCATTATACAGCCATTGCGGCAGTGAACAAGTCCTGATTATCATGTGCTCTTCACGCAGGTACTTCACCTTAAGAAATAATCTACTGCGGCACACACGTGTGACGGTCACAGTGACACAGTGTCAAGAAAAGCATCCTTCATTCATCGACCATCATCATCCGCCAGCGCCACCGACGTACATCGTGATCTCCCGCCCCCCAGAAAGACTACGTAAGGACCGACACCGGAAAGCATCGACCATTATACAGCCATTGCGGCAGTGAACAAGTCCTGATTATCATGTGCTCTTCACGCAGGTACTTCACCTTAAGAAATGATGTACTGCGGCACACACGTGTGACGGTCACAGTGACACAGCGAACAAGAAAAGCATCCTTCGTTCATCGACCATCATCATCCGCCAGCCCCACAGACGTACAACGTGATCTCCCGCCCCCCAGAAAGACTACATAAGGACCGACACCGGACAGCATCGACCATTATACAGCCATTGCGGCAGTGAACAAGTCCTGATTATCATGTGCTCTTCACGCAGGTACTTCACCTTAAGAAATAATGTACTGCGGCACACACGTGTGACGGTCACAGTGACACAGTGTCAAGAAAAGCATCCTTCGTTCATCGACCATCATCATCCGCCAGCGCCACCGATGTACAACGTGATCCCCCGCCCCCCAGAAAGACTACGTAAGGACCGACACCGGACAGCATCGACCATTATACAGCCATTGCGGCAGTGAACAAGTCCTGATTATCATGTGCTCTTCACGCAGGTTAGTTAGTTCTCATCGATTCTTTTTGTACATTTTCTGTCGCAACTACGGCTGCCAGTAGTTTCACTGCCAATCATTTCACTGTCAAAACGCCTACCAACGCGGAATTGGCAAAAGATGCTGACGAACTGAAAAAAAAAAAGATTTTCAGCTTCAGATTTTCAGTTTTAAAAGAGAGATTATTGAAGCCTTCAAAATGATTCCGGGGTAAGAAGGGGAATGCGTGAGTGTTCCGTGGTGGCGATCAACAGCAAGGAGGTGATACTTCTCCGTTCGGACAATGTGACAAAACGTTAGAGCTAATTTTTCATTATTTGCATTTTATTTTCGTTATTTTTTCTGAATCTTTTGTTTACTTCTTCATTTTGTAACCCCACGTTTTGTGTGAAGCTTTCTTCTTCTTCGTACCACAAAAACTGGCAGTTGGTAGCGAGCGCATCATCTGTGTTAATGTCCTGTTTAATTCTCTTGTGTCTGTATTGTTTTTTGTGTATAACCATGCAGCACCGGAGGTCGTCGGAGTCGTATAGCCAACTAGCCCGCCCGCAAGTACTACTGAAAAAAGTTCATGAATTGCGGAGCAGCCTTGCCTTGTTCATATGAGGAAATGAAAAACAAGCAAGCTGACTTAACAACAGAAAATAAGGAACTTGACCGTTGCAATAAACAGTTGGCACAACGTATGGCTGAACAGGAGCAATACTCCAGGGTAAACAACATTGAGGTTAAAGGAGTTCCTTCAACTCAGGGCGAGAGCTTCGTCGCAATCCTGGAAGAAACTCGGATCGAAAATAGGTTGTCCAGTTTCTAGCACTGACTCATCGCATTCCTGCGAAAAGTGACACCAACATCATAGCCCGCTTTTTTCCCCGTACCAAGAAGGCAAAGTTTGTTGCCAAAGCAAGGAAAGCACGCATAAACATGAGTTCGATTGGATTTAAGGTCTCTGTTAACGACGGCAAGCCCATCTACGTGAACGATAATCTAACCCCAGAGATTAAACGTTTGCTTGGCAGAGCACTAACCCTGAAAAAAAGGAGTTTGTGTGGGTGGATAACGGCCGTATTAAGGCTAGGAAGACCAAAGAAAGTGAAGTGTATACCGTATTTCTGGGCTGATGATCTATTTGTTTTCACGTAAACCGAGCACCACACATCGCCAATCATCATGCTCTTCTCACTAGATCACCTTAAAAGCCATTTCCCTCATATAGCTGATACCCATAAGTCTATTATCCATTTTAATTCTCGCAGTTTACCAAGGAACTACGATGATTTAGTAAACTTTTTAACGCTCGCTGATCACGCCTTTTCACTCATTAGTCTTTCTGAGACATGGCTGTCATCTGACGATGATAGGCCATTTGCTTTACCCGGCTATCAAAATGAATATTGTTATAGGTGAACTGACCGGCATGGTGGATCTGCAGTCTATCTCGAACGCTATATCTTACAAACGCCGTCACAACATCATGTTTCATACAGAAAAGTGCGAATCAATCTGGCCAGAATTTGACAAATCTATTTTTGCTTCAAATAAAAACACTATCATATGTAGTATCTATCGCTCACCTTCCGTATCTTACGAGCATTTTTGTCGTGAACTAGACGTCATCCTTCAAAATTTGAAATGTTAAAACATGAACGTTGTCATCTTAGGTGACATTAATACTGATATAACTCAACTTTATGATAACTCTTCTTCGTTATACACAAACTGCTTGCTCCGCCACGGATTGGAGTCATTATTAGAGTCATCTACGCGCATCACTCATCAAGGCTCAAGCACTCCCATCGATCATGCATTATCGATTGTTATTACGCCTCAGATCGCAGGAGTGATCAGCTTTGATATCACGGACTATTGCTCTGTTTTTCTGTTAATCGAATGCTCTAATAAGGCGACCGCCAGAATATGCCATAAGCAATCGATCAATGGATGCCGGTTTTTTGAGAGAATATCTGAGGCTAACTGGGATAGCATATTATGAGAAATATGCGCCAATAACGCGTTCAGTAAATTTTCCGTGAAGCTCAAAGAAAAAATTAGCCCATGCACATCAATAAGCCCCGTCACTCATTGGGATTCATTTCCGCGGAACCCATGAATCACCAACAGCCTTCTAAACTGTACAAAGAAAAAAATAACCTCCTCAAAAAGGTTATGACACAGCCATTTCAATTTCACCTAAAACAGCGCTTTCAAAAATACTCGGATATTCTCTCCGCCGCACTTAAACGCTGTAAACAAGAATACTATCAAAATGAGATACTTAGGAATGGAAATGACACTCGTAAGAATTGGGAAAGAATTAAAGAATTTTTGAACCTAGCTGAAAATAAAATAAGCATAACAAAAGTTCCTGATGGCGAGAGTACTTTAACTGATCAATCCAACTTTGTCAATGCATTCAATTCCTTCTTCTTGCGCTACAGTTTCTTGCCTCCAAGCAGATTATGTAGCCCTAGTCGATGCCCTCATTCTTTCTAATTACGTCCTACTTCACCAGATGAACTCTTAAATTTCTAGCCTAAAAAATAATACTCCAGGAAGCGATGGAATTCCGTCATTCAAAATAAAGCTGGTTGGTCATGAGCTGTCAAATGTTCTTAGTCACATAATAAATCTAGTATTTAGGACTGGTGTTTTTCTTGCTCAGCTTAAAAAGGGTAAGGTGATACCGATCTTTAAAAAAGGCAATTACTAGATTACCTTTCATTAGTAAAGTAATTGAAAAGGTAATCGTCAATCGCATAATGAACTACCTCCTTAAGTTCGAACTGCTAGCAGAAGAGCAATTTGCATTCCGCCCTAATTACTGCGCAGAGCTAGCTTTAATTAAATTCACAACAGTAGTAAACAACATACAGATAATGGCTTTTTTGCCGGTGCGTGTTTTTTGGATTTCACTAAAAAGCATTTGATATAATTAACCATACAATACTGTACACTAAATTAGAATTCCTTGGCATCTGTGGGCCTGCTTTAGCCCTTTTACGTAGTTATCTTACCGTACACAAGTTCTCCAGTTACAAGACATGCTCTCTGACCCTGTAACCTAAAATTTAGTAGTGCCAAAAGGTTCCATTTTAGGTACACTTCTTTTCCTCATTTGCATAAATGACTTGCCTTTGTTCCTAACTAACACTAAGTGTATTCTTGATGCGGATGATACAACGATATTCACTCAGGATAGTAATCTCACACGCCTAATAAACAAATTAAACACAGACTTACAGAATATTGTTTCCTGCTGCGAAAATAACTTGCTACAACTTAACACTACAAAAACCACCTTCATGATATTCCGCACTCATCAAAAGCAAATTATCACGAACCCACACATTCGTCTGGGAGATCATATTATCTCTGCCGCCGTTACATTTCTCGGCATCACGCTCGGCTGTCACCTAAAGTTTAATTTACGCTCCAAATCTGTAAGTAAAAAAATTGCATTTGGAATAAGGGGGTTAATAAAAACTATACATTTTTTTCTTCGCCCTGTTCTCTTGACCCTATATTATGGCTTCATTAACAGTCACCTCAATTATTGCATATCATCTTGGGGTCATACCTATTCATGCCATTTATTACGTATTTCTCATCTTCAGAACCAAGTGCTTTGAATTATATCATCCAGGCCATACACAGCCTCTGCTTCACCCCTTTACTCTGACCTAAACATTCTTCCCTTGAAGTGCCTCCTTAATCTTATGTTAGGTCTCCTAATTTACTGCGCTCGCAATGATAATTTTCAACTTCTCTGTTTCTCTGAGTCTTTCCTCGCTAATAGTAATAACACTCGTTTCTCTGAGCAAAGCCTTATGCTATACTACCAAAAGTGCAAAAGTAAACACATGCTTCACCCCTTTACTCTGACCTAACCATTCTTCCCTTGAAGTGCCTCCTTAATCTTAGGTTAGATCTCCTAATTTACTGCGCTCGCAATGATAATTATCAACTTCTCTGTTTCTCTGAGTCTTTCCTCGCTAATAGTAATAACACTCGTTTCTCTGAGCAAAGCCTTATGCTATACTACCAAAAGTGCAAAAGTAAACACATGCTTCACCCCTTTACTCTGACCTAAACATTCTTCCCTTGAAGTGCCTCCTTAATCTTAGGTTAGATCTCCTAATTTACTGCGCTCGCAATGATAATTATCAACTTCTCTGTTTCTCTGAGTCTTTCCTCGCTAATAGTAATAACACTCGTTTCTCTGAGCAAAGCCTTATGCTATACTACCAAAAGTGCAAAAGTAAACACATGCTTCACCCCTTTACTCTGACCTAAACATTCTTCCCTTGAAGTGCCTCCTTAATCTTAGGTTAGATCTCCTAATTTACTGCGCTCGCAATGATAATTATCAACTTCTCTGTTTCTCTGAGTCTTTCCTCGCTAATAGTAATAACACTCGTTTCTCTGAGCAAAGCCTTATGCTATACTACCAAAAGTGCAAAAGTAAACACATGCTTCACCCCTTTACTCTGACCTAAACATTCTTCCCTTGAAGTGCCTCCTTAATCTTAGGTTAGATCTCCTAATTTACTGCGCTCGCAATGATAATTATCAACTTCTCTGTTTCTCTGAGTCTTTCCTCGCTAATAGTAATAACACTCGTTTCTCTGAGCAAAGCCTTATGCTATACTACCAAAAGTGCAAAAGTAAACACATGCTTCACCCCTTTACTCTGACCTAAACATTCTTCCCTTGAAGTGCCTCCTTAATCTTATGTTAGGTCTCCTAATTTACTGCGCTCGCAATGATAATTTTCAACTTCTCTGTTTCTCTGAGTCTTTCCTCGCTAATAGTAATAACACTCGTTTCTCTGAGCAAAGCCTTATGCTATACTACCAAAAGTGCAAAAGTAAACACATGCTTCACCCCTTTACTCTGACCTAAACATTCTTCCCTTGAAGTGCCTCCTTAATCTTAGGTTAGATCTCCTAATTTACTGCGCTCGCAATGATAATTATCAACTTCTCTGTTTCTCTGAGTCTTTCCTCGCTAATAGTAATAACACTCGTTTCTCTGAGCAAAGCCTTATGCTATACTACCAAAAGTGCAAAAGTAAACACATGCTTCACCCCTTTACTCTGACCTAAACATTCTTCCCTTGAAGTGCCTCCTTAATCTTAGGTTAGATCTCCTAATTTACTGCGCTCGCAATGATAATTATCAACTTCTCTGTTTCTCTGAGTCTTTCCTCGCTAATAGTAATAACACTCGTTTCTCTGAGCAAAGCCTTATGCTATACTACCAAAAGTGCAAAAGTAAACACATGCTTCACCCCTTTACTCTGACCTAAACATTCTTCCCATGAAGTGCCTCCTTAATCTTAGGTTAGATCTCCTAATTTACTGCGCTCGCAATGATAATTATCAACTTCTCTGTTTCTCTGAGTCTTTCCTCGCTAATAGTAATAACACTCGGTTCTCTGAGTAAAGCCATATGCTACTACCAAAAGTAAACACAAATTACGAAAAACAAACTACTTTTTTCTCCGCCATAAATACTTGGAATTCATTACCGCTTGCAGTTAAATCAGCCCGTTCGCAGCCCGTTCGAAGCCCACTTTCTACACTCTACTAAAACACATCACTTATCAAAGAATTCAGCTTCATACCTTACCGAAGGATGCTTTAATCGCATTTTTCGTTCCCCACTCCGACAGCAAGCGCTCAATGTGTTTGTCATTGTGAATGTTCTTATCTGTCACCGCTTCCGTTCTTATTATCTTTGCATCCATCCATTGTCCATTCTATGTAGTTTATCTTTTGTGTTTTTCGTAATGTTCTTGCGCTTTGCCTGTTGTGTGCCTTTGCTTTTTTTTGTTTGTTTGAAAACCTACGCCCGCTTTTCATTGCCGTATTCATTGCTGTAATTTTAATATGTTTCATTTTGATGTTATCTGTTTCCAGATCCTCTGCCACATTTGTGCATTTATTCCTGTATGTATTCCTGATGGGAGGTCCCCCAGACAGTCTTACTTTGGGACCTCCTACTGTACTTATGGTTTTGTAGGCACTTATGGTTTTTATGATTCACCAGCGAGGTTCCTCGAAATAGATGTATCTGTCACTGGCGGCATCTCGATGACAAACTTAACTGTGATGTCTAAACTCTGCGTTCTATCTATTTTACTGGAAAGGAAAGGCGCAGTATCTCTCACTAGTGGAATCTGGCAGACAACTCCCCGGAGATATTACATCGTCCTCACCTTGAGAAACAAGATAGAAGAGTTTGCTGCTCCGCTTCCCGCTGTCCAACCGCACATAGTGATCGGAACAGAATCCTGACTTCCAGAATCAGTCGCCAATACAGAAATATTTCAGTGCGGTTAGGATGTGTACCGGTCTGACAGGGACACACATAGTGGCGGCGTTCTTCTTCTCATCAATGAATGCCTCCAGTGTACTGAACTTCCTACTTCATTAAATTATTCTGAATCGGTATGGTGCTGCAGGTTTAGAATGAGCAATGGCAGTTACTTCGCTGTTGGGGTTTTTACCAGCCTCCTATTTGCAGTAATCCTGTCGCCGGCCGTTTTGGCCAGTAGTATCCGTGCTGTACTCTAGCCAACGAGTAGGTGTAGTCTTGGTGACCGGCGATTGGCTCGCCGTGGCACGCTTGGAAAACTTCAGTGCGGAGAGCCAATGGGACGACGAGTAGATGACTGTTTCCCCCAAGACGGAAGTTCTTCTAAAGTACGTTGTTGCGAATAAAGAATAAAGAGATTACGTGGGCGAAAATCTTAGGCACAACCGTAGTTCGCTTCTCCAAGAAGTCAATAAGAGGGAGCAATTCCTGGTCCTCTCGCTGACCTAAAACGCAGTGTCTTCATCGGTCATAGTGGAAGGTTCTACCGGCGCTCGCGAAAGGCAATCTGCATCCGTGTGCTTTTTTTCCAGATTTGTAAATAACTGCCATTTCGAATTCTAGTAATCGAAGGCTCCAACGCGCGAGTCTTCCTGGAGGGTCCTTTAAGTTCGTCAGCCAACAGAAAGAGTGATGGTCGCTAACGACTTGAAAGGGGCGAGTGTACAAATAAAGGCGCAACTTCATAACCACCCATACCACTGCAAGGCATTTTTTTCGGTTGCCGAGTAGTTCGCTTCTGGTTTAGATAGGGTCCTGCTGGCGTAAGCAATTACGCGCTGCACTAACACAGCCCCTAAGCCCACGTTTCTAGAACCCGTATGAAGCAGTGTAGGGGCGTCGTCATCAAAGTGCGCCAGGACAGTTGGTGTCTGCAGACGCCTCCGCAGCCCATTGAAAGCTTGTTGCTGTTCTTCACCCCAGCGAAAGAAAGCGTTGTCACACGTCAGTGAAGTTAATTACCAGGCAATTCGTGAGAAGCCAGCAATAAACCGACGATAATCGGCGGAATGACCGAGGAAGTGCCGCAATGTCTTTTTGTCCATAGGTGTTACGAACTTGGCGACTGCGGAGAGCTTTTCAGTATCAGGCCGGACACTTTCTTGGCTAACGACGTGACCTAAGAACTGCAGCTCCTCGTAACCAAAGTGGCACTTCTCGGGTTTTAGTGTCAGGCCCGCAGATCGTATGGCCTGAAATACAGCTAGCAAACGGAGTAGATGCTCTTCAAGTCTAGCAAAAAACGCGATCACGTAATCAAGATACACCAGGCATGTTTACCACTTCAGTCCCAAAAGCACAGAGTCCATCAGCCTCTGAAATGTTGCTGGCGCCGAGTGTAAACCGAACGTAAGGACCTTAAACTCATACAATCCGTTGGGAGTGACGAATGCTGTCTTCACTCGATCCCTCTCATCCACTTTGATTTGCTAATATTCACTTTTCTGTTTTTATATTTACGGAGACGAAACCTTTGACTGACATTTTGTCTGCCCCTGATCCCTCTGCGCGCGTACACTGCTGCACTGAAATAACCCAGCCTTCTCTCGCCTGAGCGATTGTTGTTTCGATGCAAGGCTTAGATCTTTTTAGCTGCGGCAGCCTAGCTGAGGTTAGGGTATATTTCTGAACCTGTAAGGGTTCCGTGGTACGTTTGTTCCTTGGTAGGAGTTAATGTGTTTTAGTGCTGGTGCTTCTTCATTATTTGTTGATTTCGTAATGCAGAACTTGAACTTTGTTCATTTGAGAGCTTCTCTCTATTGTCCGACATGGAAGACGCCAAGAATTATTTGGAAGCGCTACAATGGCAAACCTCTAATCAAGCAAGGTGTAACAAAACCTTTTCACGTGTACTTGATATGTGTGGCAACAATACGAAGCAATTTACAAAGCTTATCTGTTCAACCAAGGCATCGAGCTTGAATACAAACACCTTTTGCGACATATTTCATTTGCATTAGTACACAAGTTGAACACCTTAGAAAATATCATTCAAGAAACATGCAAACAGGGGTCTTTGACAACAGGAACATAAAAAAGAACATTACCTTGACTACAATGTCACTGAAAGCACCACAGCCAGCTTTAATCGTACTTCCGAAGTTCAGAAGAAAGCATAAATATCTCCTCAAGATGTTCGGCACTGCTACCGAAGAACCGCTTTGTCTCAGAGTGAGCTACACTTGACGTAAAGGTGCCCAAGCCTAGACGTGGTGCGCATGCCCCCGATGGGTTTCTACTTTCGGCACAATCATTACCAGATCGATCGCCTGTACCACAAGTACCATGATCTCCCTTTTCTGCTCTATTTACCATATGATCATCAATTTTGCGTTTAAGCGAAACAGAGCATGGATTGTCGGCTTGTGCGCCTTTTAACATATCTGTATTCGGTTTGTGCACTTGGCCACAGTCTTTTACTTAGCTGGGGGTATCGCCTGTGGCCAAGCAGTCAATCCGAACAAATAATCTTGTACTTTGCTTCTTGACAAAGGCTGTAGACGGGATCCCTACAGCTTGATCATTTGGAGCAACGCTCGCAGCAGGCACTGCACCATGGTTCTTGTACCAAGCGAACGCAATTTTGCTATACTCGTCACTTTTTTGAAAAATACTGCTGACAGGCAGGCAAGGGTGCACATGTGCCGATACAGTAGCGGCATCAGGCGTCTGATGTACCCTTTCATATTCTGCTTTGGTCTTTCCGGAGACGAAACATTTGAATGATATTTTGTCTTCCGCTGATCCCTCTGCGCGCGAAAACTGCTGTGTTGAAATAACCCTGCCTTCTCTCGCCTGAGCCATCGTTGTATCAATGCACGTTTTGCATCTTTCTAGCAGCGGCATCGTAGCTGAAGTTAGGGTCAATTGTTCACAACTTGTAAGAGTTCTGTGATCCATTTGTTCCTTGGTAGGATTTTGTGTGTTTTAGTGCCAGTGCTTCATCATCGTTTGATGATAAATTTAACCTAGGCCATTTGAAAGCTTCTCTTTGTATTCCGACTTAGACAACGTCATAATCATTTAGAAGCGCTGCAATAGCAAAACTCCAATCAAGCAAGGTATAACAAAACCTTCTAACGCGTACTTAATACGCCTAGAAAGAGTACTTATCAATTTACAAGGCTTATCTGTTCAAACAAGGCATCGAGCTTCAATACGAACACCTTTTGCGACACACTTAATTTGTATTAGTACACAAGTTGAACACCATAGAAAATAATACATTGAAACTTGCAAACAGTATCCTTTGAAAGGAGGAACATAAACAAAAACATTACCATGACCACAGCGTCACTCAAAGCACCACAGCCAGCCTTCATCTAACCTATGGAGTTCAGAGGAAAGCATGAATGATTCGTCTAGATTATGGGGACTGCTATTGAAGAACTGGTCTGTCTCAGATATGCGCCCCACTTGACGTAGAGGTGCCCAAATCTAGACGTGGTACGTTCCCCCGATGGGCTTCCTGTTCTAGGCGCAATTTTGCGTTTAAGCGAGACAGAAAATGAATTTTTGGCTTGCGCGCCCTGTAACATATCTGTCTTCGGGTTCCGCACTTGGCCACAGTTTTGTACTGAGCTGTGGGTATCGCCTGCAGCCAAGCAGTCAATCCGAACAGGTCTACTTGGTCTTTGCTTGTTTACAAAGGCAGTAGACGTGATCCCGAGAGCTTGAGCATTTCAAGCAACGCTGGCAGTGGGCACTGCACTATGGTTCTTGTACCAAGCGAACGCACTTTTGCCATACTCGTCACTTTCATGAAAACTACTGCCCAAAGGCAGGCAAGTGTGCGCAGTTGCCGATACAGTGGTGGCATTAGGCGTCTGGTATACACTTTCAAATTCTGTTTTGATCTTTACGGAGAGGAAACGTTTGATTGAAATTTTGTTTGCCCCTGATCCGTCTGCGAGCGTACACTGCTCCACTGAAATAACCCAGCCTTCTCTCGCCTGAGCGATTGTAGTTTCGATGCAAGGCTTCCATCTATCTAGCATCGGCAGCCTAGCTGAAGTTAGGGTTTATTTCAGAACTTGTAAGGGTTCTGTAGTACGTTTGTTCCTTGGTAGGAGTTAATGTGTTTTAGTGCCGGTGCTTCTTCGTCATTTCTTAATGTCGTAATGCAGAACTTGGACTTTGATCTTTCGAGATCTTCTCTCTATTGATCGACTTTACTGAAAAGTACTGCCCACAGGCAGGCAAGGGTGCACAGGTGCCGATACAGTGGCGGCAGTAGGCGTCTGATGTACCCTGTCAAATTCTGCTTTGGTCTTTCCTCTTCTGCTTTGGCACCTGTTAAATCAGCTGTTTGCGTGTACTGTGCGACACCGCGGACCCCGAGCACCCACGCTTAGCCGTGCGTGGCATCGCTCTGTCTGTGAAAAAGGGGATCCTGGTGGTTGAGCTGATGCCGAGTGTTTGGACCTTTAAGGCCCCTCGGCGGAGGCAACACACAAATTTGGCCCACGCTTCTCACACAAGGGACCTCCGGGCTGACCCACCCGAGTGAAATCGGCAGTCGCATTTTCCTGTCCTCCCATCCATATTTCACTTTCCTACCCCTTTCTTACAACTGCCGTCTTCTCTTACCTTCTACGTTTCTTCCTACTTCCAGGCGGCGAGGGTTAACTTTGTGTGGCTAACCACACTGAGTTACGGCATATATGGTTATAGTTACGGTGTACAGCTGGCGTGGGCAGGACTTGATTGCCAATTCCTGTCAAGTCCCCTCGTTGGGCTCCGTGGTAGGTGGCTGGCGCCGCCGCCGACCAATATACATTTTTTATGGCTTGGTCTTCTTCAAGTGATCGCCCTCCTTCGAAACGAGGGCGCACCGACCAAACTGCCCAGTTCGTTTTGAAAATAAAGAGCACCTTCCCACACTTTCATGTAATTCATAGTGAGCACTGAGAAAAAACAGCAAGACAAGTCTCACCATTCATTGTTGCAAAGACATTGACTGAAGCTATAGGCAAGGGTTATAAGATCAAGAAGCTTGCAAATGGAGACCTGCTTTTGGAACTTTTATATCATCATCAGTATGAGAAACTCTCAGGAGTCAGTGCTTTTGGTGACATTCCTGTTGTGATTAGCCCACATCGTTCTTTGAATACTCTTCGCGGTGTTCTTTCTGACCATGACGTAAAGTACGTGACAGAGGAGGAACTGCTGGAAGGGCTGAAAGAACATGTGACAAATGTATGCCGAATAAAAATCAGACGTGACAACAAAGAAATCGAGACTAAACACTTTGTCCTTACCTTTTCACTGAGCGTGCTCCCCGAGTCTGTGGAGGTGGAGCACACAAAACTCAACCTGAGAACCTACATTCCGAACCCATGACATCGCTTTAACTGTCAGACGTACGGTCACGGTGCACAAAGCTGGCGAGGCCGACTCTCTTGTGCAAAGTGTGCTGCACATGAGCACCAAACCGAAGACTGCCAAACTCAACCCCATCTTTGTGCAAATTGTCAGGGCAACCATCCTGCTTATTCGCGTAGCTGTCCGGTGTGGAAGACCGAAAAGCACATAATCACTATAAAGGTAAAAAAACATCACGTTCACCGAAGCACGCAAAAGATTTTCAATCCAACACCCTTCCTATTCCTCTGTGGCGCAGCAGAGCGCGGCACCACCGGAGTCTTCAGCACCTACCCAGGCCACAAAAATGAGTCTGGGGTGGTGCCATCCGCGCCCCTGGTGGAAGTAGCTGGTGCTGCTTCACTACCCCTAAAACTGGCTGCGCTGACCCCCAGGTCAGCGGGCCTGAATGCCTTGTCCCAAGGGGCAAGATCTAAAACAAGTGCACCAGTGCCTTCTGCACGAACGTCTAACATATCTGAGGATGTGATAGACACATCTCCTCATCGCCGCCGCATCAGCGGCGGCAAAGCTCTCTCGAGCGAAAAGAAGGGACAAAGTCCCAATAACAGGTTCAAAGGATCCAACTACCTAGGCTTTTAATCTATCCTCAACTAATATTTTACCATAGCATTTTAGTTCACTGGAACTGTCGTGGCCTTCTGAACAATTACACTGACATAACAGATATATTAGGTTCTTATTCCCCAGTCGCATTGTGTCTCCAGGAGACAAACCTTGTACCGCAGAATAAAAACATCCTTAAAAAGAATCAAGTCTTTCGTTGCGATCAACAAAACCCAAGCAGACTCTGATGGCAATGCTATTGTGGTCCAAGGTGGTATTCCAACCCGAAAAATCGATCTTAAAACCACATACGAAGCAGTTGCAGTCACAGTGCTACATTTGAAAACCATAACAATGTTCCATATACATTGAACCTCATCTAACTGTCACACTTCACGACTTAGAAACTCTTTTAATACAACTACCAGAGCCATATTTTTTAGTTGGTGACTTTAAGGCTCACTCCCCTTTTTGGGGAAGCAGACAAACTGACGCCAGAGGTCAGGTTTTAGAAGATTTTATTCTGTGCAACGATATTTGTTAAATACGGGGAAACACACATACTACTCTCAAAGCACTGGCAAATTCAGCTGCCTAGATTTGTCTTTTTGCTCACCAAGTGATTTTACCGATTTTAAATGGGGCGCTCTTGACAACCCCTATGGGAGCGATCATCTTCCAGTCATTATCAGCCTAGCATCATCACCATCAATCACTCTGACAAAACCTCGGCGCTGGAAGCCAAATTTGTCCGACTGGGTGCTCTTCCGCGAAGCTGCGCTAGAAGAAATCTATTCGGACAGTTCTAATGTGGACAAATTAAATGAAACTTTCACAGCATGTATTATTGCCGCCGCTCACCTAGCCATTCCTCGGACTTCCGGTGTGGTGAGACAAAATTGGAAAGCATGGTATACGCAAGAATGTAGAAGGGCAATAAAGGAACAAAGCAAAGCATGGGGAATTTTACGCCGCTACCCAACACATGAAAACCTGATTCAAGAAGGCAAAATCTAAAGCTCGGTATGTCTACCGCACAGCTGAAAAGCAATCATGGCAGAGGTATGTATCTTCTATCAACAGCTCGGTTACATCCAAAGACATGTGGGAAAAAGTTCATAAACTGGATGGAAAATACTCCCCCTTGATAGTTCCGTTTTTCATAACCTCTGGCACACAAACCAGTATAGAAGCAGAAATATTTTGAGAATATTTTGCTGCGGTTCCAAGTTCTACACACAATACACAATCTTTTTTAAAGTACAAATAAACAGCTGAAAAACAAAAACTCCCAAAGACTGGTAGCGCAAATGAAACTTTTAATGCTTTAATTACACTAGAAGAAATACATAAAGTACTGTCAGCTAGCAAACACACTGCACCAGGACCCGATGATGTTTACTACGAAATGTTACCCATTTATTAGAAACCTCTGTAGAGGCGTTGTTAAAACTGTTTAACAAAATCTGGATAGCCGGGAAAATTCCTGAGTCCTGGAAGAAGGCCATTATAGTGCAACTTTTGAAGCCTGGAAAGTCGCCAAATTCTCCAGGTAGTTATAGGCCAATTGCCCTGACGAGCTGTATTGCGAAGTGCTTTGAAAGTATTACAAATATCAGACTGATGTTTGTCCTCGAATCCCAAAAACCGCTTGACATTCACCAGTGCGGCTTCAGGAAAACATGTTCCACTACTGACCACCTTGTCCGCCTCGAAAATACAGTTCGAGAAGCGTTTCTACATAAGGAACACTGCCTTGCCGTTTTTATTGACCCTGAAAAAGCCTACGACACTACATGGAGGTTTGGGATCCTGCGGGACTTGGGAGAGCTTGGAATTCGCGGCAGGATGCTAAAATGTCTAGCTGACGTTCTACATAAAAGATCCTTTCAAGTACGTCTTGGTTCCATACTTTCTAAAAACTTCACACAAGAAACTGGTGTGTCCCAATGGTGCATTTTAAGTACCACGCTTTTCATTGTAAAAATGAACTCTACAGCTAAAATAATACCGAAATCTATTATATACTCAGTTTATGTAGATGACTTGCAAATTGCGTGCACATCATCAAACGTAGCAACATGTGAGAGGCAGATTCAGCTAACTGTAAATAAGCTCACATCATGGTCAGATTAAATGATTTCAAGTTTTCCACGCAAAAGTCAGTGGCTGTTCTCTTTTCTCTTAGACGAGGACTGCACACTAACCCCACCATCTACCTAAATGAAATCACACTATCAGTAAAACACGAACACAATTTTCTAGGTTTAACTTTTGATAGGAAGCTATCTTTCCTTCCTCACACAAACGTCCTGAAAAAGAAAGCTTCCAAGTCTCTGAATATACTCAAATTCCTCTCACGCAAACACTGGGAGTCTGACCGGACGTGCCTTTTGCACATCTACCGCTCAGTCATTCGCTCTTGCCAAGACTATGGCTGCATTGTATACGGGTCAGCAAAACCTTCATATTTGAAGCGCTTGGACCCTGTACATAATTCAGGTTTGCGTATTTCTACTGGCGCTTATAGGACATATCACCTATCGCAAGTCTTTATGAAGACACAAACGAACCATTTCTAGAACTTATGACATTGCTCACATTTTCATATATCCTGAAAATACGCTCGCTACCAGAACATATATGCTACCCCATTGTCACTAAATGTGCCTCCAAAATATTGTCCAAAAATAGGCCTCAGTCAATCAAACCCTTGTTACTTCGATTTGAGGATAAATGCAAAGAATAAGAAATACTAAACGCCCTCCCCAGTATTGCACCAAGACAAAATTCACTGCCACCATGGTACAGCCTTCCTGTTGTCGGACACAACAGGAAGGCTGTACCATGGTGGCAGTGAATTTTGTCTTGATGCAACACTACCTGAACACATCCTGCAAGAATTTCTAGCTCTTAAAGAAAAGTATGACAATTGCACACAATCTTACACGGATGGATTCAAGACAACAAAACAGGTTGGAAGTGCAATAGTGCATGGAAAATGGGAAAAAACTGAGATTATCTCAGTGTGCAAGTATTTTTACAGCTGATTGTTATGCTCTGGCAGTGGCTGTAAGCAAAATAGTCAACGAGAACATTACAAACAGTATTATATACACAGACTCCTTAAGGGTTCTCATAGCCCTTCACCACAAAAATGCAGTTGCACCGCTACTCGGCGAAATCATACACAACATATCAACAGCCTCTCCTCGAAGACATAAAATAACAATTTGTTGGGTCCCGAGTCATGTCGGCATTGAAGGCAATGAGAGGGCACTTTTGCGGTGCCCAGGCCCATTGAAAAGGAATAAAGAACATAAAAATGCCATAAAGATATGCCACAACGAACTAAAGGATGAATGGCAGTCTTCATGGAGTAGGGAGGTAAATAATAAACTGCAGTTGGTGACGCCCACTTTAGGGGAATGTAAATCATGTCGCCATCAACAACGTTTTATAGAAGTGATTTTATGCCGTCTCCGCATTGGCCACACACACATGACACAAAATATTTTTTTGAGAAAAGAAAACAAACCTCTGCGTGAAGAATGCGGACAGGAACTCACCATAAACCACATTTTACTTTCATGCACAAGATTTGAAATGCTAAGGAAAAGTATTTTAGGTGAAAGCGGACTTGTCGATCTATTATGTGTTTTTAGCTTTTTAAAGCAAGCAAATGTTTCACGGAAACTGTAAAATAAATAGTGTATGCCACTTACAACCTTGTGCTTGGCGCATGATAGCCTGAGCTGCTTATGCGCAATTAAACCCATCCCAACACAACTCTTCGGTAGCAGTGCCGACTAACTAGACGAACTATTGGTGATTTCTTCTGAACTCCATAAGTTAGATGAAAGCTGGCTGTGGTGCTTTGAGTGACGCTGTGGACAAGGTAATGTTTTTTTATGTTCCTCTTCTCATAGACTCCTGTTTGCAAGTTTCAATGTATCGTTTTCTAAGGTGTTCAACTTGTGCACTAATACAAATGAAGTGTGTCGCAAAAGGTGTTCGTATTCAAGCTCGATGCCTTGTTTGAACAGATAAGCTTCGTAAATTACTTCGTACTGTTTTCAGCCGTATCAAGTACGCGTGAGAAGGTATTGTTATGCCTTGCTTTATTGCAAGTTAGAAAACAAAGACAAGCTTTCAAATGGCCTAGGGTCAACATTTACATCAAACGAAGATAAAGCACTGGCACTAAAACACGAATTCATACCAAGCAACAAACGGATCACAGAACCCTTACAAGTTTCCAACAATTGACCTCAAAGTTCAGCTACGCTGCCGCTGCCAGAAAGATGGCTCAGGCTAGAGAAGGCAGGGTTATTTCAACGCAGCAGTTTTCGTGCGCAGAGAGATCAGGGGCAGACAGAAGATCGTTCAGAAGTTTCGTCTCCGGAAAGACGAAAGCAAAGTTTGAAAGGGTACATCAGATGACTACTGCCGCCACTGTATCGGCACCTGTGCACCTTTGCCTGTCTGTAGGCAGCACTTTTCAGGAAAGTGAGAAGTATGGCAAAACTGCGTTCGCTTGGTACAAGAACCATGGTGCAGTGCTTGTTACCAGCGTTGCTCCGAATGCTCAAGCTGTAGGTATCCCGTCTACAGCCTTTGTCAGGAAGATAAATACAAGCGACTTGTTCGGATTGACTACTTGGCCGCAGGCAACACCCCCAGCTCAGTACAAAACTGCGGCAGAGAGGAGAAACCGAAGATATATATGTTAAAACGCGCTCAAGCTGACACTCCATGCTCTGTCTAGCCTAAACGCAAAATTGCTGATGGTGTGGTAAACGGAGCAGAAAAGGGAGATCGTGGTACATGTGGAGTAGGCGATCGCCCTGCTAGTGATTGTGCCGAAGATGGAAACCCATCGGAGGCATACGCACCACGTCTATGCTTGGGCACCTTTACGTCAAGTGTAGCTCACTCTGAGAAAAACCTGTTCTTTGGTAGCAGTGCCGAATTTTTTTTTCGAACCATTTATGCGTTCTTCGGAACTTCAGAAGCACGATTAAAGCTGGCTGTGGTGCTTTCAGTGACACTGTAGTCGAGGTGATGTTTTTTTTATGTTCCTCTTCTCAGAGACCTCTGTTTGCATGTTTCTTGAATGTTGTTATTAAGATATTCAACTTTTGTACTAATGAAAATGAAGTGTCTCGCAAAAGGTGGTCACATTCATACACTATTCCTTGACTGAACTGGTAAGTTTTGTAGATTGCTTCGTATTGTTCCCAGACATATCACGTACACTTGAGAAGGTTTTGTTACACCTTGCGTAATAGGGGTTTGCCATTGTAGCGCTTCCAAATTATTCTTGACATCTTCCATGTCGGACAATAGAGAGAAGATCTCAGATGATCAAAGTCCAAGTTGTGCACTACGATATCATCAAATGATGAAAAACACTGGCACTTAAACACATTAACTCCTGCCAAGGAACAAATGTACCAAAGAACCCTTACGAGTTCAGAAATATACCCTAACTTCTGCTAGGCTGCCGCTGTTAGAAAGATGGAAGCCTTGCATCGAAACAACAATCGCTCAGGTGAGAAAAGGCTGGGTTATTTCAGTAAAGCAGGGTTCGCGCGCAGAGGGATCAGGGGCAGGCAAAATGTCATTCAAAAGCTTCGTATCCGGAAAGATGAAAACAGTATTTGAAAAGGTATACCAGACACCTACTGCCGCCACTGAATCGGAACCTGGCACCCTTGCCTGTCAGTGGGCAGTACTTTTCAGAAAAGTAACGACTATGGGAAAAGTGCGTTCGCTTGGTACCAGAACCATGGTGCAGTGCCCACTGCCAGCGTTGCTCCAAGTGCTCAAGCTATCGGGATCCCGTCTACTGCCTTTGTAAAGAAGCAAGGACAAGGAGACTTCTCCGGATTGCCTGCTTGGCTGCAGGCGATACCCACAGCTCAGTACAAATCTGAGGCCAAGAGCAGAAACCGACAACAGATATGTTACAAGGCGCGCAAGCCAAAAATGCATTTTCTGTCTTTCTTAAACACAAAGTTGCGCCTAGAACAGGAAACCCATTCGGTGAAACGTACCATGTCTAGATATGTGCACCTCTATATCAAGTGTAGCTCAGATCCTAGAAAGAACAGTTCTTCGGTAGCAGTGCCGAACATCTAGACAAACTACTGATGCTTCCTTCTGAACTCCATAGGTTAGATTAACGCTGGCTGTGGTGCTTTGAGTGACGCTGTGGACAAGGTAATGTTTTTTATGTTCCTCTCGTCAGAGACTCCTGTTTGGAAGTTTCAAAGTATTATTTTCTAATGTGTTCAACTTGTGTAATTATACAAATGAAGTGTGTTGCAAATGGTGTTCGTATTCAACCTCGATGCCTTGTTTGAACAGATAAGGTTTGTAAATTGCTTCGTACTGTTTTCAGGTGTCTCAAGTGCGCGTGAGAAGGTTTTGTTATACCCTGCTTGATTGCAAGTTGGAAAACAAAGAGAAGCTTTCAAATGGCGTAGGGTCAACATTTACATCAAACAATGATGAAGCACTGGCATAAAAACACACGAATTTCTACCAAGGAACAAACGGATCACAGAACCCTGACAAGTTTCGAACAATTGACCCTAACTTCAGCTACGATGCCGCTGCTAGAAAGATGCAAAACGTGCATTGATACAACGATGGCTCAGGCTAGCGAAGGCAGGGTTATTTCAACGCAGCAGTTTTCAACGCAGCAGGGCCAGACAAAAGATCGTTCGGAAGTTTCGTGTCCGGAAAGACGAAAGCAAAATTTGAAAGGGTATATCATATGCCTACTGCCGCCACTCTATCGGCACATGTGCCCCTTTGCCTGCCTCTGGGCAGTATTTTCATAAAAGCGTCGAGTATGGCAAAACTGCGTTCACTTGGCACAAGAACCATGGTGCAGTGCTTGTTGCCAGCTTTGCTCCAAATGCTCAAGCTGTAGGGATCCCGTCTACAGCCTTTGTCAAGAAGCAAAATACAAGAAGACTTGTTCGGATTGACTACTTGGCCACAGGCAGCACCCCCAGCTCAGTAAAACACTACGGCAAAGAGCAGAAACCGCATACAGATATGTTAAAAAGCGCTCAAACCGACAATCCATGCTATGTCTCGCTTAAACGCAAAATTGCTGTTCGTATCGTAAACGGAGCAGAAAAGGGAGATCGTGGTACATGTGGAGCAGGCGATCGCCCTGCTAGTGATTGTGCCGAAGGTGGAAACCCATCGGGGGCATGCGCACCATGTCTAGGCTTGGGCACCTTAACGTCAAGTGTAGCTCACTCTGAGTCAAAGCTGTTCTTCGGTAGCACTGCCGAACACCTTGACGAGATAATTATGCTTTCTTCTGAACTTCAGAAGTACGATTAAAGCTGGATGTGGTGCTTTCTAGTGACACTGATGTCAAGGTAATGGTTTTTTATGTTCCTCTTGTCAGAGACCTCTGTTTGCGTGTTTCTTGAATGTTGTTTTCAAGGTATTAAACCTTTGTACTTATGCAAATGAAGTGTCTCGCAAAAGGTGGTCACATGCATACTGTATTCCTTGATTGAACTGGTAAGTTTTGTAGATGGCTTCGTATTGTTTCCAGACATATCACGTACGCGTGAGAAGGTTTTGTTACACCTTGCTTGATTAGAGATTTGCCATTGTAGCGCTTCCAATTTATTCTTGGCATCTTCCATGTCGGAAAATAGAAAGAAGATCTCAGATGATCAAAGTCCATGTTGCGCATTACAAAATCAACAAATGATGAAGAAGCACTGGTACTAAAACACATTAACTCCTGCCAAGGAACAAACGTACCACAGAACCCTTACGAGTTCAGAAATATACCCTAACTTCTGCTAGGCTGCCGCTGTTAGAAAGATGGAAGCCTTGCATCGAAACAACAATCGCTCAGGCGAGAGAAGGCTGGGTTATTTCAGTGGAGCAGGGTTATCGCGCAGAGGGGTCAGGGGCAGACAAAATGTCATTCAAAAGCTTCGTATCCGGAAAGAAGAAAACAGAATTTGAAAGGTGTACCAGAGGCCTACTGCCGCCACTGTATCGGCACCTGCGCACCCTTGCCTGCCTGTGGGCAGTACTTTTCAGAAAAGTGACGAGTATGGCAAAACTGCGTTCGCTTGTTACAAGAACCATAGTGCAGTGCCCAATGCCAGCGTTGCTCCAAGTGCTCAAGCTATCGAGATCCCGTCTACTGCCTTTGTAAAGTAGCAAAGGCAAGACGACTTCTTAGGCTTGACTGCTTGGCTGCAGGCGATACCCAGAGCTCAGTACAAAACTGTGGCCAAGAGTAGAAACTGAAGACAGATAGGTTACAAGGCGCGCAAGCCAAAAATCAGTTTTCTGCCTCACTTAAACGCACAGTTGTGCCTAGAACAGGAAACCCATCGGGGGAACGTACCACGTCTAGATTTGGGCATCTCTGCGTCAAGTGTGGCTCACATCTGAGACAGACTAGTTCTTTGGTAGCAGTGCCGAATATCTACACGAACTGTTCATGCTTTCTTCTGAACTGCATAAGTTAGATGAAAGCTGGCTGTGGTGCTTTGAGTGACGCTGTGGTCAAGGTAATGTTTTTTTGTCTTCTTGTCAGAAACTCCTGTTCCGAAGTTTCGAAGTATTATATTCTAAGGTGTTCGACTTGTGTACTAATACAAATGAAGTGTGTCGCAAAAGGTGTTCGTATTCAAGCTCGATGCCTTGTTTGAACAGATAAGCTTTGTAAATTGCTTCGTACTGTTTTGAGGTGTAACAAGTACGCGTGAGAAGGTAGTGGCAAGGCACATATCACCGCTCCTTACCCTCCTGGCTACGACGCGGCGGCGAGGGTGAGGCGCGGCCTCTCCTCTTCACATCACGTGACAGCCTCCTTCTTCATCTCTCCCTCGACTGCTGTGGCGAGGGAGGCGTGCTCTGTGTGTGAGTGTGGTGGTGTGCCACCTCGAGAGAGCGGACCGGATGGGCCAGCAGTGCGGACGCGTCTGGAAAAGAGGGACTGGAATCAGGTGAACTGAACTGGTTGATCGCGCGTGCGCTGCCGAGGAAATCCATTAAACCGGTTTACCCCTTGGTCCTCGGGGTTCGTGTTATTCTTGGGGGCCACCACTGTGGTCTCAGCTAGCGGAGCGTTGTTTGCTCTGAGAGCGGAGCCGCAGCCCCGTAAAGAATCCCACATTTTGGCGCACCAACGTGGGTCCCGGTTGGCGTTCCAGCGGAGAAAGCTAGCTCTGTATGAACAACATGAGCAGGCTATGGGCTGTCTGACCTAATGATGTTGGTCGACGTCTGCGGGCAAGCTCGGGAGATCTCGATCATTAGCGATTTGGCTACATCAAATCCAACCGCCGATGCGATGTTGCGAGGTCAGTTGGACGTGTTACATGATGCCGCAGGCGCGGCTACCGTCCGAAACGTTGCGCCGGGCATTCCCGGTAAGCACATCGAGCCGGAGCAGTCCGATGGCTGTGGCTATAGAAGTTCCGTTCTTTTGAACGTGTCCCCTGGCGCACCCGCCGATGCGGCTCGCGCTAGTATGTTCGCGCCGGGAACTACCGGCCAGCTTCCGAAGCCCGTGCCCAGTGGCAGTGGTTTCCAGGCCCAATCGCTCCGCCATGTAACAGGTGCGACTGCCAATGCAGTTCGCCAAACGAGTCTTAATACAGGCAATCCTGAATTACTCGCACTGCCATCGCCCGCCGGCGGCGGCTACTCTTCGCTCCTTTCACCCGCTGCGCACGCAGGCTGGCCCGGTGGCCAAATTGCGTCTACACCCGCCAATGCGGCGAGCGCTCCGCGTCCTTTGACGGAGAGACATGCAGCGTACCCTGCATCGGGAGATCCCGAGTTGCATCACAAGCTACCGCCCGTTGGCGAAGGCTTTATTCCTCCCGGTATTCAGTCGGAATGGCCCATTGGCCCCGGTCGGAGAACGCCCGCAACAGCGGCACGCGCATCACACCCGACGACTAGTGAGCGCGCAGTATGTCAACCAGAGGGAGACGCCGCAAACGTCCTCGCATCCGCTTTGCAACAGCTGTTGAAGCAGGCGCACTCGTCTGACCCTCGGATCGGCGTACCGATACCGACATACAGTGGCTCCAGCGACACGCAAAGCGCAAACGACTTTTTACTGGCCTTGCGCCGGTATGAGCTTGCGAGTGATCTGAGCTAGAGCGATATTCTGAGACGAGCTTTGCCAGTTGCACTCGTCGATCAAGCCGCCCGGTGGTACCTATTGGTAGGCCACAAAGTGAGCACTATGTCTGACTTTCGACGCTTGTTCAGGGAGGAGTTCCTTCTGTACGATTACAAGCAGCGAATGCAGCGAGAACTGGAGCTGCGGACACAGGCACCTGATGAATCGCTTGTAGAGTGCGTACGAGCGATGCAAGAATTGTACGAGTATGCCGACACGGAAGTTTCGCATTCGGAGCGAGTGGAACGCGTCCTCCGCCAGTGCCAGCCCAAATTTGCCATTTACTTCAGCAGCTGCCGATGCAGCGACTTGAACGGCGCTTGTCATTGAAGCTCGCAGAGTCCAGGCTCAGATTTCTGCGGCCCGTAAATACCGGCCCCCGTCACCGGCTAGAGACTCACTAGAGCCGAGGTGCGCCTGGAGCGGCACCCCAACGGTAAGGAGTGAGTACACTCCTGAGGCAAGTGGGTTCACGAGCGAGCCGTTGCCGCTCGAAGTATCAGATCGCGCCCTGGATCCCTTTGGTTACCGGTTGCGCAGTGCTGATTTCCATCCCGGTGAGTTCACCGGGGTTCAGCCGCGAAAGTTCGAACCTACTCAGAACGCACCCCCGGAGGGCCGCATACGGCCAGACGGCCGGGGTGCCTCTGAAAACCACCGAGCGTCGCAGCAACAAGCATGGCAATCTGTGCGCTGCTTTAGCTGTGGCCAAACTGGTCACATAGCCAGAAACTGCCTCTCGAGATCGGGAAACGAGGCAGGCCGCCGGTAGCAGAACCGGCGGAGGCTGAAAACGCTCGGAAGCCTGTACCCGCCACGTCCGCATTCAAAATTGGAGAGCCAACTAACACGCCAGCGCCTTTTGTTGACCTCGCCGTAGCGGGAGCAACATTTAAGGCACTTCTGGACACGGTTGCAAGCATTTCGCTGATTGGAGACGCGGTCGTTTCCCAGCTCCGACGGCGGTCCGTTCGGATGCGACAGCAAAGAACGCCCCTCCTGCTCGCTAGCGGAGAGGTGTGCTCCTGCGGTGACATTCGCCTCGTAGTGCGCTTCGATAAGCCTGTACGCAGAATGCGTTTTGTTCACCTGCCTGGCCTGACAGGACCAATTATCCTAGGCCGAGAGTTCTTGGCTAAAACTGGACTGGTTATCGATATCGCCAGTGGGGGTTATCGGGAGAGCCCGTGTGCCTCGCTCAGGCCATTCGCCGAACCGCCGGTTACAACGCAATCGCTGTTAACGCGCACGCAGACGGGAGGCATGCCTCCTATAGGCACTGCTCGCACTCCCGACCGAGCTCGGTTAGGGCGGCCCGTCTCAATGCTCCCTCTCCGCAGTCGGAGAAGAAAACGCATACAACCCCGGCCACTGCCGGCGAAAAAAGAGAGTGGGTTTCCGTGTCAGCTGCCGCGATCGGCAGCGGCGGCCTGTCAGCACACTTTTCATCCGCATTCGGAAAAGAAAATGCAGAGATTGCTGGCCGATGCCGGTGCACTGACAGAGCACCAACGTGACCGACTCTTGTCGTTGCTACACAACTTGGACGAGATGTTCACAGACCAGCCGGGATGTACCAATCTGGTGCAGTACCGCATAAATACGGGTGACGCGCTGCCCTGGAAATGTAACCCTAGGCCCGTCAGCGCTGCTAAAAGGCAAACGATCGATGAGGCGCTCCAGGAGTTGCTCGATGCTGGTCTTATGTGCCGTTCTCAAAATCCATGGGGGTGCCCAGTGGTGCTCGCGCCAAAGAAAGACCGCACTTGGCGTTTGTGCGTGGACTATCGGCATCTGAACGAGGTCACGGAGAAAGATGCATACCCCTTTACGAGAATAGGTGAGATTGTTTCCAATCTTGGCGGCGCTCAGTTCTTTTCGATACTTGACGCCAGCAAGGGGTATCTGCAGGTCGAAATGCGACCAGGCGATGAGTACAAAACGGCGTTCTCATGTTACAGAGGACTTTTCCACTTCAAGAGATTGCCCTTTTGATTGTACGGCGCTCCGAGCACATTCCAGAGACTAATAGACCGCGTACTCGGCGATGCCCGATAGCAGCACGCCCTCGCCTACCTGGACGATGTGATCGTCTATTCCCACACATTCGAGGAACACCTCGATCACCTAGGAGACGTTCTGGGAAAGCTCAGGTCCGCTGGCCTCACGCTCGATCCCGCCAAGGCGCAGATATGCCAGGCTCAGGTGAGCTTGCTTGGATATCGAGTTTAACGGGGGCTGGTGTCTCCTGATCCAGAGAAACTTCGGGCGATCATGGAGTTTCCTCCGCCTACAGATGTCAGCGCTGTTCACCGATATCTCGGTATGGTGGAATACTACCGACAGTTCATTCCAAACTGTGTGCGCCTGCAAGCGCCCTTGGCACAATTGCTAAGAAAGTCTTTCCGTTGGCAATGGGGAGATGAGCAGTAAAGGAGCTTTCGCCAGCTCTCGCACGCCATCGCTAAGACAGCAGCTCTGAAGCTGCCTGACCTAAACAAGCCATTCGTTATCCAGACCGATGCCTGTGATATCGGAGTGGGCGCTATGCTTCTCCAGATGGATGGGGATCAGCTACGACCAGTGTTGTTTGCGAGCCGCGCGCTCTCGCCGGCAGAACGCAACTACTCAGCGACGGAAAACAAATGTTTGGCCATTACCTACGCATTGCGACGTTTCGAAATGTACGTAGAAGGAACAAGGTTCACGGTCGAGACCGACCACATGGCCTTAACATGGCTGAAACGCCTGCGCGAGCCCAGCGGTCGGCTTGCGTGGTGGGCCCTTAACTACAACGCTTCGAGTTCGAAGTGCGCTACGGAAAAGGGACTGCCAATGCAGTCGCGGACGCGCTGTCACGGGTTCCGGTCACTGACACCCAACCGGCAGGCGAAGACGAGGAGTAGACGGAAGGGCAGCTGTCTCCGACTCTGCGTAGGGAGCGCGCAGCGGGCAGCAACCCGCCTGCGGAGCCCCGAAAGCACGTGCGCTTTGTGGGAGCAGTAGACCCCCTCGAAGTTGCGTTCAGCAGAGAAGAGCTTCTCAGAGCTCAGCAGGAAGACTTGTACTGTCAGGAGTTAATCAAGTGTCTTAGTGAAGAGGCGGATGCTCTGACAACACAAGCCAAATTGCGCTGTGAAGCCACTGGTAGTGTGGTTGGCGCTAACTCTAGTGTAGCTGGTATTGCTACGAGTGAGTTGGAGAACTTCCTGCTGGAGTGTGAAGGAGCTTTGCTAAAATACGGGCCAGACAAGGAAGCCTCCAGTGAGTGCTTTAAAGTTGTGATTCCGCACAAACTGTGCCGCGCCGCTATGCGGCACTATCACGACGCTGACGGTCACGGGAGCGCCCCAAAGACATGGCGGAAGCTTTGTCGGTTCGCTACCTGGCCCGGAATGAAGGCTGACGTATGTCGTTGTGTGCGAATATGCCACATCTGCCAAGAGAGGAAGCCTCGAGGCGGCAAACCACCTGGCTTACTCCAGCCCATCATAAGTACGAAGCCATGGCAAATCCTGGCGTGCGATTTGATGGGGCCGCTGCCGCACAGCAAAAAAGGGGTACAAATACGTGCTCGTCGTTACGTGCCATTTCAACGCTTCCGCTGAACTGTACCCGCTGCGGAAAGCTACTGCCCGGGAGATCTTGGGAAAGCTGTCGGAGGTGTTTTGTCGTTTTGGCTTTCCAGAGCGACTGATAACCGACAACGCCACGTATTTCACGTCGAAGGTGTTTCGTGATACGTGCGCGGCAATGGGTGTACGGCAGCAGAAAACCACGTGCTATCCCTAGTCCAACGTGAGCGAGCGCCGCAATCGGGATATCAAGCCGCTCCTAGGCGCATATGCGCGGTCGCATAATGATTGGGATGAGCACTTGGACGCCATATCCTTCGCTCTGCGCACGAGTGTAAATCGCTCGACCGGCTTCATGCCGGCTTTTCTCATGTTTAGCAGGCAGCTGAACACGCCAACGGACACGGTCCTGACCCATAAGTCGGACGATTTTCGCAAAGTCGAGGCCAATGTCGACGACTACGCACGGCGATTACGAGAGCATTTGGCCAATGCCATTAAGGAGGCGAGCCGCAGCCGTGAGAAAGCCAGGGCAAACCAAAAGGCGAGCTACGACCAACACCACAGGGACCTTGAGTTCCAGTTGGGAGACACGGTTCTGAGGCGAAATCATGTTCTCAGCGATGCATCCGCGGGATTCGCGGCCGGCCTTGCGCCCCAATGGGTCGGGCCCTTTGTGATCGCAGAGAAACAGTCGCGGCTGATTTAACGACTGAAAGAACCCGCACTCGGGCCGAATGGGAGAGCTGAAGCAGTATTTCCAGAGAGATGCTGCGGAAGCTGAAATGCCTCTCATTCCGGAGAGCGCCGAGGCGAGCGTTGCTGAGAGCAGTCTCTATCGGCATCGCTATAACACCCGCAACCAGGGAAATCATTGAGGCCGCATGCGTGAGAGCCCACATGCAGGCCTCAAACGCGGTCCTTGCTTGCACAGTTCGCATTCGAGCTGTTGAGGGAGGAACGCCAGACGCGCGAGTTCGCGCGCAAGCGCAGGCAAGGGAAGGCAGTCCTTTCCGCAATGTTACAGTGCGGTAGGTAGGCGAAGTCACCTAATGTCAACCGCAAGGGCACGAGAGGACTCGTGTTTATCCGACGCGTGTCGATACACAAACCGGCAGTGTCCCTTTACGCGAAGCCTGCGCTGAGCACGTTCAGAGGGACCTAGCCCACCGCCTGGCCTTATTTATGACACCGGCACTCCGAGAACATGGGCCACGCTGTCTGCATTCAGGCGTCGAGAGCGGCGAAGGTGATGTTTAGAAAGCTCGACCTGTGGCTGCGTCAGCCTACAAAAGTTTTTGGAGCAGCTCGCATTCGAGCTCGACCGAATAACGAACGGGAGGGCGAAGAGATACTAGTGCACTCTGAATGCTCCAGCCGCAGTCTGGGCTTTCCCGGACTCGAGTATGCCTGTTCAACCCTGGCTGGAGAAGATGAACGAGCCCTGCCTCCTGCCCTGGTTGACAATCCCAGGGCGTCGACGCGGCCTGAGGCAAGCGGCGCACCACGATTCCAGCTTTCGAACTTCGCGCCTTCACGCCGGCAGCAGCGACTACGATCCCAGATGCAGAGCCTGCCTCTCCGGGGCACAACCTAGTGTCTAGCGGCAGGGAACTGCCGAGAAGCCAGACCAACGGCACTAAAGGGTGGAAGCGACGCGCGCCTGCACCCACGGGCGGACGCCTCGATTGAGGTACGAGGGGTGTGGGAAGGCACATATCACCGTTCCTTCCCCTCCTGGCTACGATGCGGCGGCGAGGGTGAGGCACGGCCTCTCCTCTTCACATCACGTGGCAGCCTCCTTCCCCTACTCTCCCTCGACTGCTGTGGCGAGGGAGGCGTGCGCTGTGTGTGGATGTGGTGGTGTGCCACCTCGAGAGAGCGGACCGGACGGGCCAGCAGTGCGAACGATCCGGAAAAGAGGGACTGGAATCAGGTTAACTGCATTGGTTGATCGCGCGTGCGCGGCCGAGGAAATCCATTAAACCGGTTTACCCTTTGGTCCTCGGTGTTGGTGTTCTTGGGGGCCACCACTGCAGTCTGAGCTAGCGCAGCGTTCTTTGCTCTGAGAGCGGAGCCGCAGCCCCGTAGAGAATCCCACACCCCGTCGAGAATCCCACAAGGTTTTGTTATACCTTGCTTGATTGTAAGTTGGAAAACAAAGAGAAGCTTTTGAATGGCCTAGGGTAAACATTTACATCAAACGATGATGAAGCACTGGCGATAAACACACGAATTTCTACCAAAGAACAAACGGATCACAGAACCCTTACAAGTTTCGAACAATTGACCTCAAAGTTCAGCTACGCTACCGCTGCTAGAAAGGTGGCTCAGGCTACAGAAGGCAGGGCTATTTCAACGAAGCAGTTTTCGTGCGCAGAGGGATCAGGGGCAGACAAAATAATATTCAAAAGTTTCGTCTTCGGAAAGACCAAAGCAGAAATTGAAAGGGTACATCAGACGCCTAATGCCGCCAATGTATCGGCACGTGTGCACCCTTGCCTGCCTGTCGGCAGTATTTTTCAGAAAAGTGTCGAGTATAGCAAACGCGCGTTCGCTTGGTACAAGAACCATGGTGCAGTGCCTGCTGCCAAAGTTGCTCCAAATGCTCAAGCTGTAGGGATCCCGTCTAAAGCCTTTGTCAAGAAGCAAAGTACAAGAAGATTTGTTTGGATCCACTGCTTGGCCGCAGGCGATACCCCCAGCTCAGTAAAAGACTGCGGCCAAGTGCAGAAACCGAATACTGATATGTTAAAAGGCGCACAAGCCGACAATCCATGCTCTGTCACGCTTAAACGCAAAATGGATGATCATATGGTAAATGGAGCAGAAAAGGGAGATCTCTGTGCATGTGTTACAGGCGATCGCCCCGGTAATGATTGTGCCGAAAGTAGAAACCCATCGGGGGCATGCGCACCACGTCTAGGCTTGGGCACCTTTACGTCAAGTGTAGCTCACTCTGAGACAAAGCTGTTCTTCGGTAGGATTGCCGAACACCTTGACGAGATATTTATGCTTTCTTCTGAGCTTCAGAAGTACGATTAAAGCTGGCTGTGATGCTTTCAGTGACACTGTAGTCAAGGTAATGCTTTTTTTATGTTCCTGTTGTCAAAGACCCCTGTTTGCATGTTCCTTGAATGTTATTTTCTAAGGTGTTAAACTTGTGCACTAATACAAATGAAGTGTGTCGCAAAAAGGTGTTTGTATTCAAGCTCGATGCCTTGTTTGAACAGATAAGCTTTGTAAATTGCTTCGTATTGTTGCCAGACATATCAAGTACGCGTGAGAAGGTTTTGTTACACCTTGCTTGATTAGAGGTTTGCCATTGTAGCGCTTCCAAATGATTCTTGGCGGCTTCCATGTCGGATAATAGAGAGAAGCTCTCAAATGAACAAAGTCCAAGTTCTGCATTACGAATTCAACAAATGATGAAGAAGCACCAGCACTAAAACACATTAACTCCTACCAAGGAACAAACGTACCACAGAACCCTTACAGGTTCTGAAATTAACCCTAACTTCAGCTAGGCTGCTGCAGCTAGAAAGATGGAAGCCTTGCATCGCAACAACAATCGCTCAGGCGAGAGAAGGCTGGGTTATTTCAATGGAGCACTGTACGCGCGCAGAGTAATCAGGGGCAGACAGAATGTCAGTCAAAAGTTTCGTCTCCGTAAACAAAAAAAAAAACAGAATTTGAAAGTGTATACGAGACGCCTACTGCCGCCACTGTATCAGCACCTGTGCACACTTGCCTGCTTGTGGGTAGTACATTCCATGTAAGTGGCGAGTATGCCAAAAGTGCGTTCGGTTGGTACAAGAACCGTGGTGAAGTGCCCGCTGTCTGCATTGCTCCAAATGCTCAAATTCTCGGGATTCCGTCTAATTCCTTTGTAAAGAAGCAAAGGCCAAGAAGATCGTTCGGATTGTCTGCTTGGCTGGACGCGATACCCACAGCTCAGTACACTCTGAGGCCAAGAGCAGAAATCGACGACAGATATGTTACAAGGCGCGCAAGGCAAAAATTCATTTTCTGTCTCGCTGAAACGCAAAGTCGCGCCTAGAACAGGAAACCCATTCAGTGAAACGTATCATGTATAGATATGGGCACCTCTATGTCAAGTGTAGCTCAGATCTGAGACAGACCAGTTCTTCGGTAGCAGTGCCGAACATCTAGACGAACTACTGATGCTTGCTTCTGAACTCCATAGGTTAGCTTCCTATGGTAAAGCTGAAGAAGGTAAAGGTGGCTGTCAAAAGTGGACGAAAAACAATGACGTCGTCTAAGTAACAAAGACAAGTTTCCACCTGAAGCCGCGCCGTAACGAGTCCATCATCCGTTCGAAAGTTGCAGGTGCGTTACATAGGCCAAAAGGCATGACTTTAAGTTGATAGAGGCCATCAAGGGTGATGAACGCTGTTTTTTCGCGGTCTCTCTCGTCGACAGAAATCTGCCAGTAGCCGGAACGAAAGTCGATGGATGAAGATTAGCTGGCTCTATGCAAACTATCAAGCGCGTCGTCCATGCGCGGAAGAGGATATACATATTTTTTGGTTATCTTATTCAAATGACGGTAGTCAACGGAGAATCTCCAACTGTTATCCTTCTTCTTAACCAACACGACAGGGGATGCCCAGGGGCTACTGGAAGGCTCGATTATGTCGTTCGCTAACATCTTTCCGATCTCCGTTTGAATGACGCGTCGCTCGGCAAGAGAAACATGACAGGGCCGCCTGTAAATAGGACTGGCATCCCCAGTGTCAATGCGGTGGGTGACAACTGTCGTTTGACCTAATGGGCGGGTACCGAAGTCAAAAAGGTCACTGTAGGTAAACAAAAGCTTGTGTAACTCAGCGGCGAATTCAGTTGCAGATCAGCTGCAATCATGCTGTTAAGTGGATCAGGACGCGATGTGGACGACGAGGGGGTGTCGGCAGGGACGGTAGTTGTATGATCCGTAGACAGAGCTGAAATAGCGCGATCGCTTATCGGGGACAGCGCAGCTAATGAAATTCCCTGGGTGAGTACTTGAGTTGAAACGCTGAAGTTAAGGACAGGGAGAGTGGTGCGATTCTGGGAGATGTGCACAATTAGATAAGGAAGGGTGACGTGCCGCTGCAGCATGACATCAGTAATGGGAGAAGCGAGATGGTCGCCATCTGGGACGGGTGGAAATGGCGACATAGGGATGTAAACGGCAGTTTCAGGAGGAAGGGGGCTAAACTGTGCTGATCGAAGGCGGGGTGAGCAGGAGGGGTCTTCAGAGTAGATCGGAAGGTCCAAGCGAAGTAGGACGCTAGAGCGGCAGAGTGGGCTGTTAAGAAGTCAACGCCAAGGATAACGTCGTGGGGGCATTGATGTAGGACGGTGAACAACACTGGGGCATGACGGTCAGCAATTGTAACTCGCGCCGTATACATGCCAACCACGGCAGCAGGGCTGCCATTGGCAACGCGAACAGTGGACGAGACGGCTGGCTTAAGGACTTTCTTGAGGCGACGGTGAAATGAGGAGCTGAGAACAGACAGTTGGGCGCCTGTATCAATTACAGCAGAAACGGGAATTCCATCCACAAGGGCGTCGATACGGTTATTTTTTAGGGCAGGGGTCAACAGAGGTTTTTCGGTCCGGGTCATAAATGCAGCGTCACCTACGGGAGCTGCATTGGCTAGTTTTCCGGTAAGTGGCCAGAATAGAACGGTGGCGAACTGCGGCGAGGAAGAGGAGAACGCAAACGTCGTGCTTCCGGGGATGGTGAACGGTTGGCAGCACGGACAGTGGAACCGGGGTCAGCACGGGTCTGGCCGGAGCGAGGTGAGGAATAGCGAGGGGCATAGTTTTCGCAGCGGTTGACGTAAGTGAACTGACGAGATGGCGTATACCACCGGCTACGGCAGTGACGGGAAATGTGGCCTACGCGGGAGCAAGAAAAACAGATGGGGCGATTGTCATGGGTACGCCATTCATTTGGGTTGCGGTACCAATATCGGGGCGAGAAACCGGCGCTGGACGAAGCAGCAGCAATCACTAGAGGGCAGATCCTGAATCCACGGTGTCGGTGGCGCTGGCAGAAGGGAGGCCTATATTCGCAACTTCTTGTCGAACAGCAGCCTTAATAAGTGATATAGTAGCCAGGGTGTTGTCGGGTGTATGAGATAGTGAGGCCGCGGGAGTCATTGCCTCAAGCTTTTGGCGAATGATGCGTGTCAAAGTGCTATCGTTAGCAGGCGGTCGAGGAGTCGGGAGATCGATACAGGAGGAGCTAGCAGCCGTGTTCGGCAGCCGGTCGAAACGGTGAGATTTGCGCCTCTGCTTCGCCTGCTCGAAACGTCGGCACACCTGCAGCACAGAGTACACAGTGGAGCAATTCCTGCACAACAGGAGGTTGAAGGCATCATCGGCAATGCCTTTTACTATATGGCCGACTTTATCCTCCTCAGGCATGCCTCGGTCGACTTTGCGGCATAGAGACAGGACGTCTTGAATGTAAGTGAGATAAGACTCCATAGACGTTTGGGCGCGAGAGGCGAGCGCTTTCTTGGCGGCGATGTGGCGGCCAATAAGTTTTCCGAACAGGTCGTGTAGCTTCTGTTTGCAGATATCCCAAGATGTTAGGTCGTCTTCGTGGGTCTCAAACCACACCCGCGCGGTCCCAGCCAAGTAGAAGATTACATTCGCGAGCATGAGTGTGGGATCCCACCGGTTGTGCTTACTCACGCGCTCGTATAGGGCTAGCCAGTCATTTACGTCGACGTCGTCGGTCCCGCAGAAGGTTCCGGGGTCACGGGGGTGGGCCATGACGACAGGAGGTGCGGCGGCTGTAGAGGTAGAGGCGTCTGTAGTCATTGTAGTGCTTACGCGATGTGGCGGCCGCTGCGGAGATCCAGCTTGTGACAGGGGATCGGATAAATCCACCTCCACCAAGAGATGTTACGTGGAAAATCTACAGTCCGAAAGCTCTCCGCACAGCTAGCGTTGATGAGGGCACCGATTTCACAACACTCAGCGTCGTCGTCTTCACGGAGTCTGTTGCACTTCCTCATCCTCATCACGAACAGCGAATACAGTTAAGTAACAATATTATCTGGTATGGAGCACGAAGTATCTACGATGGCACACCGGCGGCGGCACCGGCACGGCACGGCAGTCCTAATTAAACGCTCACCGCATGAGGCGACAATTCGTGGCGACATGCAGTGCGCGGTGGGCTTAAGGCCGCCAAAGCATTCCCACTAGCCGCTATCGCACAAGTTCTGATTTGTTAGAAACTTTCGCAGCAACCTTTTGAGTCAGACAGCAGCAGCTAGCTAGGTAGCCTATTATAGAATGGTTTGGTGGTATGCTATTCCTGTTCTGGCTGTTTGGGGCGAAGTTTGCTTGTATTGCCCGGTTTGAGCGAAACTCCCGCTTGCAGAGGATAGCTTCGTGTCAATGCATATACCGGGTGTATAAGCTAATTTTAGCCAAGGGGTAAAAAATAAAACATTTAAGATAAGGCAGCTAATCCGGTTGTAAACAACTGCCTGCCATCTTGTGCACCACAGGCAATTTTAAATTTTGCAATTACAAAATAGTAATTAAGGCAATGTTTTTTTGAAATTTACTAAGTATTAGCTTAGACATTATATATGATTTAAAATATTGGAGAGCACCGTCTAAAGCCACCATTCCATTTATTTCTGATAAAGAAAATCTCGCGTGTATCTTTTTTTATGCTCTACAGAAAGCCCGCGAAATACAAAAAAAATAACAGGTGATTAGCACAATCGTTCTTCACGATTGTGGTACTCTGACTGACATAGACTGCCTGAAGCAGACGAGAAACCACCGCAGGCATATCGGCCTGCCACTGCAATGGGGTCGTGTAGCCAGGGCCGCAGCTGATTTCGTACGCTGTAACTCAAGTTGAGGTTGGGCAGGACATGTAGCGCGAAGAGAGGATAACCGATGGTCGCTGAGGGTAACAAACTGGATTCCAAGGGAAGGAAAGCGTAGCAGGGGGCGGCAGAAAGTTAGGTGGGCGGATGAGATTAAGAAGTTCGCAGGGGTCAAGTGGATGCAGCTAGCACAGAACCGGGTTAAGTGGAGAAATATGGGAGAGGCCTTTGCCCTGCAGTGGGTATAATCAGGCTGGTGATGATGATGATGATGATGAACTCAAGTTGAGAGCAGCACAATGGCGGCGCACGAATGCACCAGTCATGAGATATTTTCGCGTCGTATTTAGTGGATGAGCTTAAATAAAATGGAAAAGAGGTTTTAGAAGGGGCTCTCTAAGTTTGCAAATTAATTTATACCAGAAAAACTATCCTGATTGCTAATTAGTTACAAAATAAAAAATTCCCTGTGGTGCGCCAGATTGCTGGCAGCTGTATACAAGTGGTTTTTATGGCATACCTGAAATGTTTTATTTTTTAGCCTTTGGCTAATGTTAGCCTACCCAACCCCCTGCGTATGTCCGCGTCAAGACAATTCAGAGAAAGCTGTATATGACAATAAAGGACTAGAAATACGAATGTGATAAGATAACTTTATCTAGAGGAACGAGATCAAAAAATCACTTCTTCAAGTCTGCATCGTAGTATAAAGTTCGGCGCAGCACTGCTTTGTCTTACAGGAACGCAATAGCGTTACCAGAATTTTCACGAATGCTTTAATCATACTTACGCAGTTTAAAATTAAAAAGGGGGTACTAGCGTAACTGCACTGCCCTAGATCAGACGATGAGGCGGCGGTAACAGAGCAACACTGAAAAGCGCCACTGCCTCCGTGACTTGTCGCTTCGTGATGGGTGCACTAGCGGCAACGACACGCGATGGCGGCGGTGCTGTAGGTCCCTCGCGAATGGTTGTCACCTCATGCGGTTACTGCTTTATCCTTAGGCGTTCTATATTCCTACACGGGTCGCGAAAAGCGCAGTTCGTAGCACACGTAAAGGCACTACGCAGCGGCAGAAACCTTAGATGCACACGGCATGCCTGGCTCACTCGAACGGAGGTGCCACGCTCTCATGGAGCAGATGTCTCTTGATTACACGTCAAGAGACATCTTATTTACTGATGGGCCACTAAATGCGCTTAGAACTGGACAGTTAAGTTGGCGCACAGCGTTTGACTGGGCATACCTACGTATGTTCCATACATAATTAGAGGCGTCACTGCACACAGGCCGAGAAGGAGCGTCCGCAAAAGTGTTTATTACTTTTGCACATGCGCCTGTTGGGCCATGGCGACATCTAATAACAAGAACATCGGCAGGAAATATAGCCACCTAATCCAGGACCAAAATGTTTGCCTCTACGTTCTTCATCGTCTTTACTTTCCGCTCCATCTAAAATTACCTGCGTCCGATCTTCTTCGAAGCCACCTTCGGTATTAAAGACAATCGGTTCTCTAGACGCCGTCACAATTAAAGAAATATCATCAGTTCAGTTCAGGCGTTCAGTCGTGTCCGCCTGTTCGTGACCCTATGGACCATGTCACGCCACGCTTTCCGGTCTCTCACTATCTTCTTAACATCACATAGCTTCATCTGCAATGCCTCGAGAATGCCATCTAACCATCGCGTTCGCTGCCTACCCCTTCTCCGGCGACCCTCAACCTTTCCCAACATCAAATCTTTCTCCAGCGACTCCTCTCTTCTCATCAGATGACCAAAGTAGCTGAGCTTTAACTTTAGAATTTGACCCTCCAATGAACAGTCAGGGTTTATGGTCGACAATATCGACTGATTTGATCTTCTGGCAGTCCAAGGAACTCTTAAGAGTCTTCGCCAGCACCACAATTCAAACGCGTCAATTCTTCGGCGGTCAGCCTTTTTCACAGTCCAACTCTCGCATCCATACATCACAACTGGAAAGACCATAGCACGGGTTATACGGATCTTGGTTGGTAGACTAATGTCTCTGCTCTTTACTAGGCGGTCAAGGCTAACCATTGCTCTCTTTCCCAGAAGCAGGCGTCTCCTAATTTCATGGCTGCAGTCTCCTTCCGAGGTAATCTTGGCGCCCAAGAATAGAAAATCTGTCACAGCTTCTACTTCTTGTCCATTGATGCTCCAGGACTTGATAGGGCAAGACGCCATGATCTTCGTCTTTTTAATGTTCAGTTTAAGCCCAAACTTCATGCATGCCTACAAATATGCTCTTTATTGCTATCCAGGTAAGCATAATTGTTGTCCACATCAGCTCCGGCACAAAACTTAGCTGGTCACCGCCGTTTGCAAAAGCCTGGCGATGCTCGCCGCTTGATTGAACCATATCTGACGATTCGGATAACCGACGAGTATTACTTTTGCACAGGCAGCCAAGGGCGCCCGTTGTGTCATTTAAACAATAAAAAGTACATGCAGGGCAGGGCGGGAACTGCCCTGCGGGTTGAGCTCAGCCTCTGACCCAGTGCTTCGCTGACAAAACAAAGCCATCCGAAATAAATGAAATTGTTACTCTTTCCGGTGTGGATGACCGCACCCTTTCCAATAAGGGTTCACGGTCACCGTCCCACTTTCATCCCCCACGCCGACGCCCCCTCCACATTTCCGCGCCTCCTGTACTCATGGGGGAGGTTGGAGGGCCTGTCTACCTTAAACGGCTCAGGCGGGCGCCGCTGTATTGACCATAGAAATGAGCAATGGCATAATCATGTCTAATTTGTTGGTTGCCACTGTGAAAGAGAAAAAAAAAGGATTTAGTTTCGCATCCATCGCAAGTCCCGTGAAGGATATCCAGGAGGAGACATGAATGCTTGCTCCATCCCTCCTCACAAGAGCAGCAGGGTCATCTTTCCCCAGCTAGCCAGAAAGCGATCGCCTGAATTGTCGCTGCAGGAGTTCAGTGCTGTGCAAAAGAAATAACTTAAACTTATCCCTAGCCTAAGGAACACTCCAAGAATGCCTGCGACAGAAGAGCGATTTTCCATCAAGTATGGGGGCGTCTTTCGTGACAAAAGCCACAAGGGTCGCGTCCCAGAACCAGTAAGAGGGCAGCGGCCTAACAGGCTTCATTTGAGCCTTTGCAGCTTTCGCTCGACTGGATGTCGGTATTTGCACTGCGGAATCGGACCCTCGTGTGTTTCGGGTTCGGGTGTTTGGGAAATGAGATGGTATCTAAGAACAGCTACAGGCACTGAGCCGTGCGCAACGCAGGTGTGTTCCCACTTTTCCTACAACTAACATGTCTTCGTCGTTCAAAGAATGCACTGAGGGGCATGCCAGTATCGTAAGTGCGGCAGGTTTAATTATGCGTTTATCTCTTTACAAACTAAATTCGTAATTTGCGTCGTGGCCGTTGATAAAAATGAATGCCTCCGTATTTGTATTTTTAATGCGATCGAGTTGTCATTTGCCTATTTGCCTGTTTAGTTCTGAATTGCCATTTCTCTGCATGTCCTTGCGAGTGTGATCACGTGGTCTAACATTTTTCTGGCTCACTATTCTTTAGGATAATCCCTTCTTCTGTAGACGCAGTCACGACCCAATAAATATCATGCGTTCTTACAAATATGCTCTTTATTTATATCCAAGTAAACGTTATTGTTGTCCACATCAGCCCCGGCACGAAACTTAGCTGGTCACCGCCGTGTATAAGGGCCTGGCGGAGCTCACTGCGCGGCTGAACCATTTCACCATTCGTATATCCGACGCGTATAACTTTTGCACAGGCAGCCAGGGCGCCCCTTGTGTTATTCAAGCAATAAAAAGGTCATGCAGGGGAGGGCAGGTACTGCCCGATGGGTTCAGCTCAGCCTCAGGCCCAGGCCCAACGGACAAAACAAAGCCATTGAAAATGAATGTAGCTGTTACTCTTTCCGGTGCGAAAACTCACGCCCTTTCTCCTCAAGGTTCAGTCTCTCCCTCCAACTTTCATCCCTCACGGCGTCGCCCCCTTCAGACATCCGTGTCTCCTGAAATTCTTCAAACGTATTCTGTCTTGCTCGCCGCCGGGCTTTAAGAAGAATAGAGAGAAACCTGACACCTACAGACAAAATGGTTGCTTGGGGTAGTCGTTTTCGTTTTTCTATTTAGCACATGGGGAGGAGGGGCGGAACCGGCCTCTCTTAAACGGATCAGACGGGCGCCGCTGTTCCTCGCATATAAATGGCCAATGGCTTAATCATGTGTCATTCCATGGTCGCGGTGTGAAAGAAAAATAAATTCAGTTTCACATCCCACACATGAAACACGTGAAGGATGTCGGGAAGGAGATATGGTTGCTTGCTCTATCTCTCCTTACAAAAGCGACAGATTCAACGTTCGGCAGCTAGCAACAACGCGATCCTCGGAATTGTCGGTACAGGAGTTCGCTGCTGGGAAAAGGTAAAGGGACAACCTAATCTCTTGTGCAGGCAACACTGGCAGAATGCCTGCCACAGAACAGGGATTTTTGCTCAATTATGGGAGAGTCTTTCAAGACAAAATCTACAAGGGTCGCGTCCCAGAACCAGTAAGAGGACAGCGGCCTAACAGGCTTCATTTGAGCCTTTGCAGCTTTCGCTCGACTGGATGTCGGTATTTGCACTGCGGAATCGGATCCACGTGTAGTTCTGGTTCGGCTGTTCGGAAACTGAGATGGCGTTTGGGAATAGTTTCAGGCACCGAGCCGTGCTCAACGCAGGTCAGTGTGTTCCTAATTTTTCTACATCAGCGTTGTCTTCATCGTTCAGCAAATGCACTGAGGGGCATGTCAGAATCCTATGCGCGGAAGAAGAAGTGTCTTCCTGCTAAGGTGGCTTCATCGCTCCTCTGAAAATTCTTGCCGTCCTTGTAAGCACCCGTCCTGTCTCCAGAGAAGTGGATCTTCTATTTCCGAGGAAGCTCCGGACGTCCTCTCCGCGTCAGGTTGCGAGACCTCCGGCGCATGCTACTCATGCATGATTGCAGCTCAGGTCGGCACGGAGGCTAGGCCTAGTGCTGCCGCTGCCACGCTGGCAGAGGTAGCTTCGCCGGAGTTCCTTGCTGCAACTCCTGCCCTGCCGTCGACACCTCAACCTGACCATCGGCCTCAGGTCCAGCTTGGTGCTCCCGGTTCTTCAGCACCAGCGCCCATTCAGCCTTCCCAAAATGGACAACAGCCCGTACGTGAACTGTTCTCTGGGCGGAGCACGGCTATGGCCACTCAGCTAACACGACGAGATGCACATCCAACAGTGCGACCTGAGGAGACAAGCTCTCCAATGGACCTATCGGCTCCACCATCCGCATCAACGAGCACCCGTGCCCCTCACAAGCGTCCTTCGGAAGATAATCAACCGAATTCGTCCTCGGCAAGTGGTGGCTATCAAGGAAAGCGCTCCTGTTTAACTATCGAAAATCAGGTTGCACCTACACCGGGATCGTCATCTTATAAAGTGGCGATTAAATCTCTAGCCAACAAAAGCCTCACCGATATACCAAACAGGATCACCCAGGCCAACTTGGACGCGTGTCTCGGAACCAGAGGTTTTCGGGGCTTCACGGCAAGGAAGAAGTCAAACACTATAGCTGTGTGGCTCCCGACACTTACTGCGGTGGAGCGTGTCCAAACGCTTAGTTGTATTTTAGTCACAAGTGAGATCTCAGTGCCTGTGCAAGTGTATCTAGTTGAAGGCTCCGACTTGCAGCGCTGCATCGTTTGCAACGTCGACATAAACGAAGATCAAACCACCCTTCAACGTGAGCTGTACTGCCCAACGCACCGAGTCATACAGGCCCGACACATAGGAAAGGGGCGTTCCTGCATGATCACCTTGCAAGGCCCTCTGACACTCCCAGCCTGTCTGTACTACTACGGCTGCATATTAAGGCCACGGCCGTATAAACCGAGTGTGGTTTACTGTTATAACTGTTTTCGGGCAGGGCACATGTGCAAATCTTGCCCCTTTGCTACTGCCGATGAAGGTGCGTCTGAAGGAAAAGTTACGTACCAATGCGGCCTCTGCAAATCGGATGACCACGAGATAACATCTCCAAGTTGTCCGACAAAGCAAAAGGCAATGCAGAAGGCTCGTCTTCTGAACGCTAAGCGTTGGCCAATAGAGGACGTGACACCTGTGCAGACATCCAATCGCTTTGCAGCTCTCCAGTGGGATGATGACGAGTGGCCAGAGCTTCCTGAGCCTGCTTCGAATGCACCTCCAGCTAAGACAAAGTCTAATGATACGGTGCTCAAGAAACGCCGTCGACAACAGCCAATACAGCAGCGTACTGGTCTACCAGACGACGATATGGCTGTAGTGGAAGAGCAAATCAATCGTCTCTTAGCAGAGGTCTCTAAGCTCCGACAACAACGCGAAATGCTTGCTCGACGTCGGCGAGCTGCAGAAGTAACCGCCAAATCTAGTAATTGCCCAACACAACCGCCTTCATCCCGCGCAACAGGGCCATTTGCTGCCTCTTCCCAGAGTACCGCAACGCCCAATGAAAACACTGCAACATCGCTGCTCCGCTATATGGTCAACCAGTTGTCCAACCTGACATCTGTGATACTACAGCGCTTGGACTAGCACATAAAAATGGCGAAATCCGGTCGTCCTGGTGTACTACAATGGAACTGTAGAGGCATTTCCACGAAGGTGGCCGAGCTCAAGACCCGACTGCGATTTAACAAGCTTCGGGTGTGGGCTATGTTACTTCAGGAAACGAACGCCTTGCCATCTATTCCTGGATTCAGCGGCTACGTGTCTCCTTTAATGACCGACCGTCGCGTGCAGACTGCTTCTCCCCCGCGGCGATATATGTTGAAACGCGTATTCCTCATGTACGCCTTTTTCTCGAAAACTGGTGCACATCATACCAAGAGGTAGTAGCAGTTGCTGCGAAATTTCAGAAAGGAACCGTTGTTCTTGTTTCTTATTACGTTCGACCAGCTGGAGGCGCCTCTTCCCGTATTAATCTTGGTTGGTTATTAAGTGTTCGTCGGCAATACCCCGGGTGTCCAATTTTAGTCGGAGGCGACTTTAACGCAACTCACCCAGATTGGGGGTATCCGACTGCAAGCCCTCGTGGTAGGCGTGTGCGGGACGCCTTCACTGATGCCCTGTTTGTTCTGCTTAATCACCCTGGGACAGCAACACGGCCTGTGCGTCACATACGTAGTGGTGCCTATGCTCCTGACTTGACGTGGTGGTTGGGCGCAGGAACTCCCTCATGGCACATGGAGCCGGACTGCTGGGGAAGTGATCACCACCCTATCCTCATCGGTCTTCATCCCTCCCGTCTCCGCCCTCTACGCCGCAAATGTTCTGTGATAAACTGGGACAGCTTTCGCGCATGTCTCGACAGTATGTCTTCAGATTCGCCGTCACTCCTTGTTGACCGTATACAGAGAGCACTAAACAGCGCTACGACTACTACCTGGATTGATGTAGGTCGACCGGCACCAGATCTCGGCCTGCTTAACTTGTGGGCAGCCCGCCGTCAAGCTGAGCTGGCTGCTACGCGAGACCCTACTTCGGGGCAGGCACGTACACGACTGAATTATCTTACCGCGAAGGCTCGGAGATATGAACGCAATCTCTCGCGACGCCAGTGGCATGCATGGTGTGAACAATTTTCTGATAAATCATCGAATGCCTCACTATGGCGAACGTTTCGTGCAATGGAACATGGTCGTCGTTCTACTGACGCAGCAGCAACAGCATGCTTTGCGGCTAATCTGTCGCCGGGTGATTTCGCAAAAGAAGCTGCTCGAAAATTTTTCCCAAAATACGATATACTGCCTCCTTCAGCTGTAAACCTTAATATGGCAGGTATACCTGCAGACGCATGGAAACTACCATCTGCTGCCGACGAAGATCGAATTGCGAGCCCCTTTTCGATGCGCGAGCTGCTGGCTGCAATTGACGATGCGAAACGGAAGACAGCTCCCGGCCTGGACAAAATTCAGTGTGAGGTTTACAAGAACCTCAGTACTGCTGCACTTCCTCAACTACTCGACACCATAAACAAAGTGTGGCTTGATGGTGTCGTACCCGAGAGCTGGGAAACCACTGTCGTGATCCCTATTCCCAAACCTGGGAAGCCTCCAACGAACCTCGCCAACTTACGACCAATTTCCTTAACATCAACGCTTTGCAAGCTCGAGAAAATGCTAGCCACACGACTTTCTTGGTGGCTTGAACAGCATGGTTTTTATCACCCTGCTCAAATTGGATTTCGTCCATACATAGGTACAGAGGACGGGTTGGCTGTCTTGGCATCAGCAGTTTTGTCATCTACCCGCAGCCGCAATGTACGTACCATATTAGCAATGGATGTTGAAAAGGCATATGACATCAGTCATGCTGCAATCCTGAATGCCATTGACATGCTTCATCTCCCTCCGAGAGTACGCACTTTTGTCGCATCATTTTTGGACGGAACAAAATTTGCAATGCGCCTCAGCGATGACACCGTTGGTTCATTCGTTTCACTACGTGGCGTGCCCCAGGGATCAGTATTGTCTCCGACGTTGTTCAATATTACTTTCATCCCATTGGCGTGGCGCTTACATGATATCCCTGAGCGTTACAGGAGAATGCGCAGCTCAACACCATCGATGAACTGGTGCAGCACCGCCGTGATGCTCACAGACTCAAGGCCACTTTGTCACATTCCAGGCAAGCTCTGAGGGCGTATGCAACGTCACACATTATTCTTCAGCCACCTGCGCCAGTTCTCCCTCCCTGGAAATTTATACAGTTAGGAGACAACAAGCCAACTGACATCCGCAGACCGACGTCTGCCAACTCTGCATCGTTGCTACGCCAGAGATTTGAAGAGCAAGATACTAACCTGCCTCAAGATTCCATAGTAGTGTACGTAGATGGAAGCCTGCAAGGCTGTGAAGCCAAAACGGCAATCTACTGTCCACGGAGACCTAGCCTGAATCAGGCAACTACGTTTCAGCTTTCGGAACCACTTACATCTTTCTGCGCTGAGCTTGTGGCAGTTCAGGAGGCACTCTGCTCCGTGACTTCTATAACCATGCTCCCTACAGCCCACGTTGTCATCCGCACTGACGCACTTCAAGCAGTACGTCTGCTCCGACGTGTCAGCCGCTGCCCTAAAATTTGCCAGGACATTCACCAGCTTGAGGCGCGCATCTCACAATCACTACGCATTGAGTGGGTCCCACGGGATCTGCTGCCTTCCCAAAGTCAAGCTGATTTTGCAACCTGCCTCGTGAACCAAGACGCATCAATCCCACGGCTTCTCGAAGTCGACGACGCTACCCTCCTTTTGTCAAGAAAGGAGCACCTCCGGCGCCGCACACGTGCACTTATCCCTCCGTGTGCGATATCCCTTCCCCGCGGTCTCACCCGTGCAGAGGAGGTTGCGCTTAGGAGGATCCGGGTCGGTGTTGCGCCCTTACACCAGCTATAACTAGGACGTGGTCATACTTCCAACACTTATATCCTCGCCCAGGATGCCCGATCTGTAACAACGAAGATGTCGAGGCCGACATCCACCACTTGCTGTGGGACTGCCCAGCACTCAAGCCAACACGAATCCGGCACCTGAGCAAGCTGGCCTTTCAGCAACCAATCCTGCCTCATGCGTCACTTGGAAGCAGGGACCTCATCATTGCTCACTTCTGGACTTCATAAAATCAGCCAACCTTTTTCCGTTCATTTAATCATTTATTCATCCTTCATCTCATAACCTAGTGATGCCCTGAGGCAATAAATAACGACAAAAAAAAATCCTATCCGCGATGCGTTTATCTAATTTACGAACTAAATTCATGTTTTGCGGTGAGGCCGTTTATGACCACGAATGCCTACTTGTCTGTATTTGCAGTGCGCTCGAGTTGTCATTTGTCTATTCACCTGTTTAGTTCTCAATTGCCATTTCTCTGCATGTTCTTGCGAGTGTGATCACATGGTCTAACATTGTCTTGGCTCACTATTCGTTTATTCTTCTAATTGCGGCGAATGAAAGTGCAGTTGCTTTGTGCGTGTTCAAAACATGTAGTAATCATTAAGTTGAGCCTTTGGAACCGGAGAAAAGAACATGAATCATAAATCGGCACATCTCCCAGTTGTCGAGGGTTCCGCTGTGCCAGACGTATACGAAACAGCCAACACTGGGGCCACGTTATAATTCTGGCCGCGTCTACCTCTTCTCTTCTTTTTAGGTATTTTTGTACGCATCGATGTTTGTGTTTCTAGATCTCGATTTTTAGTTTGCATTTCTCGTGGTTTAAAAGTGCCCCTCGAATCGTTTCGGTTGTTTCTAATCGCTGAAATATGGCTCTTAATTTTTATGATCAGACTGACGAAATTTTTCTATCGAAAACTATTTTCTCTTTCTCTGTACATAAGTGCACCTCTCTTCAGGTAACAAAAAAAAAAAAAACGACACGCCCGTCTTTTTCGGCATGTGGCTTCATAATTAGACATGATATGATGATCTTTTCATGTGATGGTTTGTTAGGTTATTCGTCCTGGGTACGTTTGTTATGTAGAAGTGCTAAAATAGAAAAATATAATGCCTCCGTGTCTAAAAGGCCATCAGGTGGACAGTATGAACTCCTCCCCATCCATGGAAGCCGTGAGGACAAAGCATTTTCTTTATGGGAGAAAGTAAGTGCAGGTTTGACTACCGGTCGTGGGGGAGGGGGTTGCTCTCCGCCAATCCACAGGGCGTCGCTGACTGTAGTCTCGCCACTGGTTGTATTGCTCTCTGTAATAATTTCGTCGTTCAGCTATGGCTCATGTGGAATAGATATTCTACCTGTTGCAACAGTTACAATGCTGCCTCTTGACAATAGATGGCTCTTTAGGTTCCAGGAACATAGCAAGTCTTCTGCCATGGGTTGAAAACCTTGAAATGCTTGTAAAGGACGCTAAACTATTCTATCCTATATTTCTGGCTCACTGCACGCTGTGCATTGCGTGCGGTTAATTTCATGAAGAAGAAACACGTTCTCGTTGCTCAGTGATGGCGAACAGTGCGTAGGCTACGTAATCCTCTTACGCTGCTACTCGAGACGTAAAACTCTCAGAACTTGAAAGGCAACTCAGCAATTGTATCTCCGACATTTGCTAAACCTGAAACAACTGCTGCGGATTTTCAGTGCTGCGGTATTTCGAACCAAGTTTTCGCCTTCAGAAAGCTGTTATCGCTCCACGATAGGCGTAAACAGAAAATCAGCATAATTTCCCTCCTATTTCATTCTAGTCCTAAATGTCAGTAACCTAAAGGAATTACCGTTTTTAAGAGTGATTTTAATTAAAGTTTGTCTCCTACTCCTAGAACCATTAAAAAATTGCCAAATACACTCAAACCTAAAGGCCCCGAGTACGTTAATCATTCGTTCATTACCAAGCCGCCATGCTGGATACCTAGAAAAAAATATAGAGAGGAAAGGAAAGCATGGTCTAAAAGATAAAAGCAGGAGACGTTAGAACCACAATGGCTCTTTTCGAAAAACTCCAACGTCTGCATTGCGGAAAGTATATCCTCCTATCAAGTTAAAACTTCCACAAAGAACGCAATATTTAAATACAGCTATCGACCTCTTCTTCAGAAGCAATTATCATTAAGCATGGTGAAAAAAATTCTCTTTATAAGAATAGAAACAGTTCAAAAATCGCCACTGAGTTGTCTACCAACGGTTAATTTTTTACCGGTATGTGCACAATTTCGAGCAAAGTGTAAGAGTCTGCTAAAACATAACGTCGAAAAGCCGCGACATATTAGGTGAACACTCAGATGATAGCGAAATATTTCTATTGCGAATGTGTATGTTAGACTTGAATTTCGCAAAGTATAATTGATGTTAATCATTGTAGAATATTGCTTCATAAAAGCAGCAGAAAATATGATATCGCATTTAGTATTTCTACAAATTTTATTTGGTGCTTTCGATATCGTGCGGGAACATTCCCTCCAACAGACATTCGCACACTCCCGGGGTAAAGCTGCGGGTTCACTTTGTACGCATTTGTCTGCATAGAGTGCCAAAGGGCCAATCTCAACAGCCGGGCATTAAAGTTGGCAGGTTAGACGAACGTGATTCTGCATTTCGATTGAGCGTCTCAAGGCTTCGTTAAAGGCCGCTGTACGGTTGCTTTTTTGACCCGCTCCGCACGCATGCGGCCCGGATGTTTTCTGCCTCAAGCGGACGGGGTGCGGAAAGGGTGTTGTACGATCGTTTTGCTGACTGCCGGTCAGCCGGACGGTTCCAGCGTCCCGATTGGCGCGTTCGGGCGTCGCCTTCTGTCCAATACCATCATTCTCTAACTGCTGCGTGACCACCGCGGAGCTCTTTCGCGTCTTCCTTTCTAGCGCGCTGCATCTCGGCTGTGTCGGAATCGCCATGGCGTGGTTTTTGTCGAGGCTTTTGGTGTGGTCGATGGCTCTCGTCAGCTACCACATGAGTAGCAGTTCAGCAGAGCGCCCTACTACCTACATGGCCGCCAGTAGTGATGCCAATTGGTCTTTAGTTGGTCAGTTCATCGCCGCCGACGTAATCCACCAGCAGCAACGTAAAAGGCGTAAGCCTACAAAACGTCTTTCGAGAGATGGGCGTCGACTCGGCGAGTATTTTACGTTGGTGCGGGACATGAGGAGCGGAGACGGCACAGACTTCTTCCAGTACTTCCGCATGTCTGTGGAAAGGTAAGTAGTACATGTTCATATCATCCTTGCCTGTATTTCGTGAATTTCTTGAGCGCAGTACGCCGGAGCAGGTAGTGTGCTCGCGTCAGGGATGCATGAGATGGAAAGTGCGTTTTCATCCGTCAGAGCATAGAGGAGACTGGGAATGCAAACGCGGTTACATTTGTGCATTATTAACCTCAACGAAGCCTATTAACGAAGCGAGCCAAAGGCGCGGAAGTGCTCGTCAATGAAAAAAATAAAGTATGGACATCAATTTCTTGCCTAGTTGGTTCTATTATTATTGTTTTTTTGTGTGTGTGTTTTTTTTTTTTTGCCTCAGCTTCGCGGTAATTACCTAGGCTCACCCGATACGAAGGAGTACGGCCAACATCACGTTCATGAATTTCTCAGTCAGTAAAAAGCATGAACTAATTTTAATTTTACCCGTGGCCGCTGTAGCATATCGCCCTTGTTACTCAGCATACATGCATCTGCCGTGCTTTTTTGCGTACAGGAAACGTGGGGTTGTCTAACTCATTTTATTCAATAGACAAGTGTTTCATTATGCTGTTGTTATTGTGCAGGTTTGACAGTCTCCTAGAGTTAGTTAGACCTCTGATTGAGCCACTCAAAGCCTCAGTGGTCAGTTTGTCAGCTGGGGAGAAGCTGGCATTCACATTAAGGTAAGCGCGTGTGTGTGTGTGTGTGTGTGTGTGTGTATGTGTGTGTGTGTGTGTGTGTGTGTGTGTGTGTGTGTGTGTGTGTGTGTGTGTGTGTGTGTGTGTGTGTGTGTGTGTGTGTGTGTGTGTGTGTGTGTGTGTGTGTGTGTGTGTGTGTGTGTGTGTGTGTTTTTACAATCCAGTGACGTGTAAGTAGCATATACCATGTGCAGGTGTATGCAATGCTGTCATCTGTTTAAGGTGCATCCACATTTTAAGCTCTTTAGTTATTGTACCGCATGTATGAAAAAAAAAATGTATTGTTTACTTGTAATTCACAGTGCCCAGCGCCTCATGGGCTTTCTTGTTCTACTTGTGTGCGTAGTCACAGCTGTACTAGTAAGCTTTTTAAGTGCTTATGGTTAGCTCCTGCATGTAATCATCCTTTCAGCATTTCAACATCTGCTCAGTCAAGAAGACAATAATGTCATTTTGGATTATACTAACTTATTATTGTGGCTGTAAACATTCCTTTACATTTGTGGTCAATTCTATATTGTCAAATATTGCCATGCCTAGTACACCATGTGCTTTTCGTGAGATCTCCCAGTTTGTTTCTTGATTGCACATACCTTATTTTACAAACAATGCAAGACATCCATCGACCAGTGCTAAGTAGAAATGTGAAAAAGAATATTGTGAATATTTGCTTCACTGTTTAGCTTGCTGTCAGTATTTTCTAGTCAAGCGGTTCCAAAGCTGCTGAAGAGGAAATGCTGAACGCTGACAAAATTTCACAGCAGAATAATGCTGCAGCAATTATAGTAATCAGCAAACACAGAAAAGTAGTCAGCTCCCCTGATTTATCTTATTGTCTTAGGCTAAAAAAAGGTATAAAAATTTCAGGCCACCATATCATGCTGAACTAATATTTAAGCATACTTCTAGCAGAATGTTGACCATGGCCTATTGACACAAAGGGCTCCCAGCTGCAAAGAAAACATGTAGACTTGCTTGAATTTTGATTTAGGTGTGATGATCCTAAGTAAATTGCATCTCCATAGCTTGATTGCATGCCTTGAATGTCAGGGTCTATTGATGACTTTTTTTGCAAACATACTGCAATTTTTTATGCATGGCCCATCCAACATCGAATATGTAGACACTGAATACAAGGAAAACAAAATACCATATATTTACATAGCATGTAAAGGGACTGTGTAAGTCTAAAAAGCAGTCCGATAATAAAATATCTCATGACAGTGCATTGCAAATTTGCGTTGTCGTAAGGGAGCAACAGGTCTTGATACTGTTATTTCAATTTAAGGTGGTGGAAAACTAATATTTATAGATTTTGAGTCCTCTGTTGGGGACTTACATGCATCCAGCACATTTACGTTACTTCCTTTTATAAGGTTTCACACTCAAATGTCCATACATTAATTTCCTTTGGATCCTCGTTGATCACATATTTAGATGCCCAACCATATAGTGAGAATCTGCACTTTTATATTTACCAAGTGTAAAGCTGTATACATTTTGCTGGCTTTTTACAAGGCACATGATTCCATTTCTCGTGTATTAATATTGGCAGAGCATATCACATATACTGGGCCTAGCTCACATTCTCAAGCTTATGGATGGGTGAGATAATGTTAGTATTTGCATCAACCAAGCATTCAGTGAAGAACTGAAAGCTAGAATACATGTCATAATCTTTTGACTTCTATAATCTGAGTCGTTTTGGGACGTTTAAACCCTACAAACCGAAACCAAACAGTACAAGTGAACAAGAGCTCAGTGGCCTGGCTCGCTACTGAGGAAACTCATTGCCAAAGTGCCTCTGACTTCAGGCATTGCAGCAAGTGTGTTCCGAGATTTGTTTGCATGTTCCCTTGTTTAGTTAACAGAAACATTAGTGGTGTGAATGCTAGTGGCACTGCACTTTGTGTTCAAAGTAGGCACAACCTATACGAAAGAAAAATACCACTGCCAAGCCTTGCATAGTCTCGTTCTTCGACTACTGCTCCTTGCCCTCAAGGACTTTTATGACATCAGATCAGCTCTGAGATATGAAGCAAAGGGGGCAGGTGTAGTAAGACGCCGACTACGCCGATTCTTTTATTACAGCTAATGATTGGTTGCAGATGTAGTGATCTGCTGACTAATAGAATAATAATTCCAAAATTCTTCGTGCTTGTACCAAGTACTTCATTCTTAATCAAAGAGTGGTTCCATGCCTATGTATTGCCTGTTTGAGACTGTGCTTGCATTTCATGCTTTTCAACAATATGAACTAGTATCTCACCACCATATCAGCTCGGTGATGGACACTTACTCCTGAACTCAAGGATTTGTATTTGATCCAGGCTGTGGTGCCTACTTTTCAATTGAGGCAAAAAGCAAGGCGCCTGTGTACATTGCAATGTTAGCGCACTTTAACGAGCCCCAGGTAGTCAAAATTTTCGGACCCTCCTAACCTAACAGCATCCCTCATAACCTTGGTTCACTTTGCAACGTTAAACCCGTAAACCAAATTATAAACTGCTTCACTGAATGACATCTGTGCCTAAAAGTTTGTTCCATGTACAAATAGTGCTTTGCATTGGTCCTACTCACTGGGTTTCCTATTTTTGCAGGTACCTGGCACACTGTTCCACGTTGAGGATTATAGCAAAGTCGTACAGGATCTCCGACTCTATAGCAGGCCGTATTGTGAGGCAAACATGCATTGCCTTGCGGCAAGTTCTTCAGCCCTTGTATCTCCCAGAGCCAACCACAGCTGACTAGAGACGAATAGCTTTTGAATTTGAAGACCTTTGTAATTTTCCAAATTGTATTGGGGCAATTGATGGGAAGCACATTAAGATAGAGGCGCCTGCTAACTCTAGAACAATGTTCCACAACTACATGGGTGGCTTCAGCACAGTTCTACTTGCTGTGTGTGATGCCAGATATCGATTCATTAAAGTAGACATTGGGGAATGCGGTTCTCGTGGGGATGCTGGCCTCTTCAACAGCTGTGAACTGGGGAAGGAATTCAGAGCGGGCTCTTGGCTAGGACGCGACATGTGTTGACCATTTGTATGCTGGGTGAAAATCTCTTGAATGCCTAACAGTGCTGCTGTTCTGCTGCCGCTGCCAGGTTCTGGTCTGCATCTGGTTCAGCGGGCCCTCTCATAGCGGTCCGTTTGATCCAGGCCCAGGCCAGCTGGTGACTTTCCATGTACTGGCATGGCACCACAGCTCGCACTGCATTGTGAGTGGCTTCCTGCAACTGGTCCGTGTGCTGCATTTAGGAATTAGAGCAATTTTTGGCTTGCAGTGGTAGCACAGTGCTAGGACGCGACATGTGTTGACCATTTGTATGCTGGGTGAAAATCTCTTGAATGCCTAACTGAGCTGCTGTTCTGCTGCCGCTGCCAGGTTCTGGTCTGCATCTGGTTCAGCGGGCCCTCTCATAGCGGTCTGTTTGATCCAGGCCCAGACCAGCCAGTAACGTTTTATGTACTGGCTTCGCTTCAGAGCTCTCACTGTGGTGCGCTCGTGTAAATGTGTGGCCTTTGCCATTTATAGCAGCTTCTTCATTTATTTTTCTTTCATTCCTTTGCCTGTTTGTGCTTGTGGTTTTCTGTTTTTGTTCTATGTTTCTTTTCAGGTGACTTCAGACTTGTCCAAAAGGCAGCTGTGAAGTTTACAGGGGCGTTGCAGCCTGCAGTGCAGTCATGTGCATATCCTAACCGGATATATATATATATATATATATCTGGTTAGTGAACATATACCCAAGCAAGCGGAGGGGAGGACAGCCGTCGATGTAGCTTAGTTGGAAGAGCACTGAACGCGACATTCGGAGGTCGTGGGTTCGACTCCCACCATCGGCGCGTTGTTTCTCCTTCCGCTTTGCATTTAATGCTCTTTATTCCAGTAATCAACACACGACAACATTCCTGTAAATGTCAACAGTATGAATAATAATAAAAAAAATTTGCCTTGCACTCTGAGACTGTTCGCTCCTTTAAATGCTATATATATATATATATATATATATATATATATATATATATATATATATATATATATATATATATATATATATATATATATATATATGTGGTGATGAAGGAAGTTGTCAAGCAAATCGAGGACTGATATAGGTATATCTATATATATATAATATTGCATTCAAGCTAGACCATAAGCATTCATACAGCATATGTACACACATATACCGATTGTTATGTGGCGGTATATATAGTTACTGGCAAATAAGGAAATTATGTGCAGTTCACTACACACTGCGTGCTTCCTGCAGGATATGTTCTAGCTGCTGACCCACATTTGCTCCACGGGGCTCATTGTGCTGCTGTATGAAAATGCTGGTGTCAGTCGAGAAGCATATATCTTTTATCGCTTCCCACAGATAACAATATTAAATAAAACATCTCGTGTAATGTGTCTAACAGAAGCTAGAATGTTCTCTTAATGTTAACTAATGTACTTCAAAAAGAAGGTCTTAAAAATACTGCCATGTACCCCCCCTCTCTCTCTCTCCCTCACCATCTAGCCTATTAATTTTTATTTTTCTCCAGATAGCCCCCTTCTTACCCCAGATGGCTTCAATGCAAAGTCGCGCAGAACAGCAGGAGAGTTGTCCAGCGGAAGCGCGTTTTCTTCTCGGCGTGGAAAGGGCAGGGGACGAAAAAACCTTATGTGGTGACATGTTCAGCCCATCACATACAGAAGTTGTGCTCAGTCGTCTATCAAAGAAATATTTTTTTTAGGCATATAGATGTGTATATCCAGCAGGAAATAAAAACAAAGCAACAGAAAGGTATTCTTGAAGTGACAGCTGAAGAAGGATGCTGTGAAAGTTCAAGATGTAAACGAAAGGGCAACAAAAACAATGTAGTCTAGCCCGAACTGGCCCAGATACAGCCGGGAAAGGTAGCAAGATATGGAGAGGGATCTACAGGTGCATAGCCTCAAGTGTGAACAAGTGCAAACTCTCTTTGTCCCCCCCCCCTCCCCCCTTTTCATGAGGACAAAAAGTACAATATGGAACAGAGGTGTGAAAAGGAAATTGGCAGACCCAAGGACACTACCTGAAGAGCTAGCACGCATGGGCGAACAGCTTATTCCCAACTGACTGATTACTTGGGTGCAGTTCATTTATGATACGTGCAAGCTAAAGCATCAGAATTTCAGCAATATGCATAGCAATTCCTATGTGGGAATAGAGGCTGGATAGTTGCCAAGGCTGGCAATTAAGGTATATTTACATCACATGCAGTTTGCCCCTGTTGTTGCCGCATATTTGTTCCACAGGGCATTTGTGCTGCTTTATGAAAGCACTAGTTGTTGTGTAAATGCTTTATTTTCTGCTGAGAAATTACTGTGCAACTAAACACATTATTTTAATTCAAGAATTGCAGAAACAAAATTAAAGCATATTGTGTAATGTGTTTAAAACAGAAGCTGGCATGACATTAACAGAACTAAAGGAGAGCCTTGGAGTGTTGTATACAATAGTTGTCCTAGCTTTCAAAAAAAGCTTGTGTGCCTATAGCTAGCCCACTAGCTAGGCGCACCAGCTGTGGCTGTTGAGGGTTACCTGGCTCGAGTTTCATTATGCAGCATTCATTATGAACCCTTTAATGATTAAGACTATACAATTACCATTTCAACCATTGGCTTCAAGAAAAACTAGCATCAATAGAAAAGCAGTAAACTATCTTAAAAAAAAAAAAAGCTGACAGAAATGTGTGCACCACGGCGCTATTTATTTTGCACTTTTTTTTTTTCATGATCTTGAATGGGGACAAGCACAAAACGGAAACTTCTGCATAACAGCAATTCCACTTCAATGTCCCAATGATGTTTTTCATGTGCCCTGCGTGAAAGATATGCATGAGCAGCTAGTCAAATGATAGCTCTGGTTGGAGGTTAGTAAAGTTATGTAAATCGTACCTTGATGCAAACATTGCACGTAACTCTATTTCTAGACTACTTACAACTTTAGAATTGATGCTTTGTTCCTGAGGCGATAAGTAAAAATTGCAGACTATGTGTTTTTGCTAATAGGATAAATACGGCAAATGAAAAGCCACTGCAGGTATGGCAGACTAAAACCCCTCTATCCTTAATTAGGACAGACAACTAAACAGTTTTCAGTTGCTTTCACTAGCCTAGGCCACTCTGTCGTATTTAAAGGCTTGATTGTATTTAAGCTTTCCTCTCGGGGTCACCTTCAAGTGAAACGGTCATGACACAGTGGTGGTCCTATGAGGCCGATATCCCCCCCCCCCCTTTTCTCTTTTAAGAAGCATTTTGTAACAAGTAAAATTTCCTACTGGTTAGTTTCGAAATCGAGACAATGACCTTGGAAGCAGCGCAGCATTATTCAAGCTGTAATATTTTAAGATAAATATAAAAATGATTACATATATGAATATCGCTCATGTATGTATAACAGTTGCATGAAAAGAATAAGTTAATGTAAAAGATTTTTGTTGTTCACCATTTATTGTTTAAAAACAGAGCACGAGCATTTCACAGACAAAGGCAGCCTTTTCGCTCCCCCTAGAACCAAACCCTGTGGCTGCCGCTGCCGTGACATGTAAGAGATTGATTACTCACACATTTAAGATGTATGCATGACATGGACTATGTCATGCTTAGCCAGGTCATAGTGACTATAGCTTGAAGGTTACTGTGCAAAGCAAAGAGACATCAGCTTTAGTCACACTGCACATTGGAAATGCATACAATAGCATGTAACAGTGCTCTGCTGAACAAAAAGGCAGAAATTCTGCAACCTTTTTATCTACAAAGACAGAACCTTTGCTTCCAGCATCTGCTTGCACTCTAGAGATGTGCCTAAAGAACTGGCCCCATGATTACTATTTAGTGTTTCACTAGTCAATATACCTTTTCATTGATATGTTGAAGAATATGTATTACATTTGTTAGTGCTGTTAGACAGATTCGCGAGCTGTGCCAGTTGTAATTTTATCTCTAGAAATCACCTGGACAAAATACATTGTCTTCAATATGAAGTGAAGTATCATTCTTGATTACCAATACATTCTTTACAGGTCAGGCTGTATTGAGACCTAGTACATAGACTGAGCCAGTATAAATAATGTCGGTGGCATATATGCAGTGCTCAAATCATAGTTCGACGACCGATGAGCACGATTGCTACTATAAACGAAGCCGTTTTGCTTTACTGTTTTGTGGGTGCAAGTCAGCCCAATAAAGAGCTGTTAGTTGCAAAAGTAGCACGCACCGGTCCCATTGATGGCAAGGTATATGAGTGCAGTGAGGATAAAAGACAAGAATCTGCATTGGCGACATTCACCAGGCGTTAAAATCATGAATGCTGAAACATTCAAAAAGGAATGATATGACGGTTCGGGCATGTGTACAATACAGAAAAGAGCTACAAAAAAAAAATTTAGTGGAGCCTGAACCAGCGCAACCCGGGAAAGATAATTATGGAAGAAGATCTACCAATGATTAGCCTCAAACCAATGCAAGCTCTCTTTTGCCTTCCGCTACATTCCCCTAAAGGAAAATTAAAATGAAATATGTGACAGATGTGGGAAAGGAAATGGAGACTCAAGGTGTTACCTAAAGAGAAAAACAGCTCGCTCACAACTGATTGATTTCTTGGATGCAGTTCAGTGCTGTAACATGCAGGATTTCGGCATGAAACATGTATAGCTATTGGCAATTTCTATGTGGGAATAGAGCCAGGGTAATTAGTTCCCATGACGGCAATTAAAGTATTTACATTAGCTGCAGTTTGCCATGTTGTTATTACATGTTTGTTGCACAGGGCTCTCTTTGTGCTGCTGCTTTATGAAAGCATTAATGCAGTTTATTTTAATTTGAGAAATGTTTGTGCAATAAAACACATTATTTTAATCCTAGAGTTCCTGAAATCAATACTTAGCATATTGTGTGGTTTACTTAAAACAGAAGGTGGCTGTGACATTAAAACAACTAAAAGAGAAAAAAAAAACAAGACTATGCAGTGTGTTATATACCAGGTATCCTAGCTTTCAGAAAATCAATGTGCCCTAGCTCAGTGAAATAATCCAGCTGTGGGCTGTTGAAAGTTGCCTGGCCTAGGCTGGTGTTTCATTATTTAACCTTAAAATGATTAAGGCTATATAGTTAACATTTAAATTATTGGTTTCAAGAACAATTAGTATCAATAAGCAAGTAGAAAACTGTTTTCCAAAACAGCTGACAGAAATGTTCGCACCAAGGTGCCTTCTATTTTGCATAACTTTTTTTTTCTCTGTCTTGAACGGCAACAAACCCAATAAATAAAGTGTCTGCATGACAGCAATTCCTTTTCAATGTCTCGAAACGTGGCTCGGACAACAAAATTGGCTTTTGTCAGAAGTGCTCTCCATGGTGTGGCTTTGCATGATGTGGGTGAGGATATGTGTGAGCAGCTAGTCATATGAAAGCTCGATTTGGAAGCCAGCTATGGAAATCATGCCATGAAGCAAACATTGCGGGCAGCTGCTTTTCAGCCCTATCTGCAACTTTAGAGCTGATGCTTTGCTCCTGGGGCCAGTAAATAAGTCACTAATTAGTTTTTACTACTTGCAGAAAAACCATGGCAAATGGAAAGCCACTGGAGACTAGGGCAATCAACTCTGAATAGTTCTCGGTTGGTTTCACTAGCCTAGACCAGTCTACCTAATTTAAGGTTTGATTAAATTTAGCCAGGATACTTGGTATGCATGGTTTGCTGGCATCTCTTGGGGTCAGCTTCAAGTGAAACGGTGATGACGCAGCTGTGGTCTTAACTGATATAGTGGAAGCTGTCCTGTAGTCTCTTATCAGATGCTTTGTATTGGAAGGGGGTGCATGCTTCTGGGATCATGATGAGAATAAGCAGCATTTTGAGGTCAATGGTTTGGTTTGGTTTGTGGGGTTTAACGTCCCAAAGCAACTCGGGCTATGAGAGACACCGTAAAGGAGGACTCCGGAAATTTCGACCACCTGGGGTTCTTTAATGTGCACTGATATCGCACAGCACACGGGTGCCTTGCTTTTCGCGTCCATCCAAAAGTGACCACCAAGGCCAGGATTTGATCCCATATCCTTGGGAACAGCAGTCGAGCGCGCCACCCCAGCGGGGACTTTGAGGCCAATGAGATGAGATGGCTAACTATAATGTGCATTACAAGTGCACATACACACTGCTTCCTGTACTTTCTTTTGTCGTGACTAAGTAAATTCTAAAGGGCTTGATCCCAGTGCACTGTGGGGATAGCTCGTGGGAAAAAAAAAGAGGAAACTGCATGAAGAAACAAGGAGAACAAGAATTGCTACATAGTACAATTGCATTTATTCTTTCCTACTGTCCTTGTCCTTTAGCAGTGTTTTTGCCAGCTCCACAAGACCCATATTAATGTGTTGTGTAAAAGTTTTAAAAACAAGTTAAGCCGACATATTTCCACTGAACAAATTTTTGTTCCATGAAACACAGTGTTGTAATTAACTTGCACACTTTCCAAAGAGAAATGTCCTTCTTGAGTCCCACAGCCTGGCTGTTTGTGTCATTACCATAACTAGAAAAGAAATAAGTTCACATATACAGCTCGTTAAAATGTATTTTTGTGACCCACGTAATTTTCATTAATAAGCACAGCAATACTTGTAAACAAAACTACCACTGTGGTACCGAGGTTTCTATTATAGTGTGTGAGGGCTTTTAAGGCTCTTTGTATTTGCGTAGAAAAGTAAAACAGACTGAATTGCATGGCTGTTACTCTGTGAAAAACTGCCATCATAATACCGTTCATTGCACTGTGTACAATGTTTTTGTGAATTCATGAATTGTGAGGCACACTGAGACCTTCAGCTCACACACTCCGCTTCCCAAATCACTTTTTCTTATGTTAAAATAGTTAGCAGTAAAGTCACCACTGCAAGGCTTGGCAGCTCATTTGCTAGTCATTGCACAAAATGAATTAGGCTGCCCGCTTAGATTGTAACCATTCTGTTATAACCTTATCCTGCAAAGCTAAGGTAACACTCTGCATAGGTGCAAAGCAGAGTAGTGAATCTGTGAATGCAAACAGCAAATCCAATCTACGCAGAAAAGGAATGAATTCAGATTAAGTTACATGTGACCTTAGTGCCAACAAGTCAGGTGTTACATCCATGCCTCACAGCTTTCATAGTGGATCAACATCACCATTATAGAACCAATACCTATGTGATAATGCTCAACACACGATAAAAAGATAAGGTAATGAATCTTTGCAAATGTGGTATGAGACCATGCACAGTGGTGGCCATACAGCAAATGTAAACTGATATGTGAGAAAACCCAGTTGATCACTTTGCAAGGTGCAAAAAATTTAGGCGAGCAGCAAATGCAACAAAGACTAAACAAATCAGTGTTGCATTCTTCATTGTTGTAAGATTTGCACACGTACATCATCAATATCACTCAGTAGGCAAGTAATCATGGGCGTCACAGCAAAATGGAAGCAGCAAATAGGCACGGACATGAGCATCGACATCTGATTTTGATGGCATCGAAAATATCTCAATTGGTACCCCTTAGCAAAGAAATGCAGCTGAACAGCTGCTCAATACCATTGAAACTGAGTTGGCATGCAGTCTGGCGAGAGTAGAGCTGTCAAAGCAACAACTATGGGATGTAATGTGTGCAACTCCATAACAGCATCATGTCAGTATAAAGCCTATATACATCATTTGTCTAAGCAGTTGTCCAATGAACTTAACTCATCCAAGTTATGCAGGAAGAAAGCAGATTGTAACCACAATAATTTCTTCAATTGTTTTCTTTCTTTTTAACCAAATATGTTTTCATGCTCAACATGCCTTAGGTACACCAAAGTGTCCATATCATGAGGCACAGTTGCATATGGTGTGCTTTTTTTTCATAAGCATAACCTCCCGCCATACTGTACTTTTTTTTGGGGGGGGGGGGGGGGGCATCGCGTCTAAATGTTTTTTTACGATTTGATGTGGTAATAAAGTGTTTAGACCATCACATACAGAAGTATTCAGTCGACCGATTCATCGCACAGATACTTATTGCAGACATAGGTGCACCATAGCTAGCAGGAAATAAAAATAAACAGGAAGGTAATCTCAAAGTGACAGCTGCCGTGAAAGTACACGATATTTTCACAGTTTGCACAGTGCCGTCGAGCACCCAATCAGCATAAAGCGCAAACCGCGGAATATAGTGACATATTAGTAGCCCGAAAGCCGTGCAGCTAACGTCGTCGAAGGGCTCGGCGCTCGCACGGGAAGGGCTCGACAAGCGCAACACATACACGGACCGCGATCAACACAGGCGATCGACACATCGAGGAAACAACATCGCGTGCTCGTTTCTGTTGTGGTCACTGCGACCAGCGGAACGGGTGCCAGACTAGCTGTCACCAAGTTAATTTCAGCATTAGGAAAACACAGTGTGTGACGAACTAGGTGGCAGTCGCTCAAGTCGTAAACACTTTCGTAACACATGCACGGGCACTTTTCGATGCGCTGAGGAGCCGATTCGTGCGCATGAAAATCACCGTGAAACTGTTGCTGGCTGTCGGCCGTGAAGATCCTCGCGGCTATCGATAATCACAAACACATCGTGACACCGGTGCGACCTAGTACACTTCGCCGGTTGGAAGATCACTGTCTTCAGCTCAGCGCAGATAACAGTGGCGCATATGATCCGACTTGAGGGGAAATCACAGTCGATAGGAACACTAGTAAGCAATGCGCGCAAAGTATATTGGTTTTTGCGGCAGAGCAACAACTACCATCCACGCTTCGCTCGTCGCTTCGCTATCACCGCTGGCGGCCATATTGCCTGGCAAGATCGGGGAGGAGGAGCCAGAGACGTCATGAGACGTCGCCTACAGCGCAACCAATAGCTGCAATCCGGTCGCCTTGCTGATCAGCACGTGCGGGCAAAAAGTTGAGATTGAGTCAACTTTTCTGCGGACGACGGATGCGGGTGTGCGCTATTGTATGCCCCGCCGAACCGGTCGTCTCGATGCGGCCGCATGCGTGCGGAGCGGGTCAAAAAAGCAACCGTACAGCGGCCTTAATGCTTCCCGTGTGTTCACTAGCACTGAGAGGTACAATCGACGAAGTATATAACTCGAAGAACAGGACAGACAACTTTCAATTCGCCGAATGGCGGCTCACAATCTGAGCAGTAAAAGCATGAAGCGTCCCTTCCGTGGTCCTCCCACAATGTTTCGTTTGGATTTAGGCGTCCATTCCCTAGGTTCGAAGGCCTATTCTGTTCACCTTCGCGTGATGCAGGTGGCCGCACGGGCGGAAGACAAGAAGACGCAGGGGCCCGCCTGATTGAGATGAAAGGGACAAATATTCGTGAACGGTGATCCTTAGGGAGAGAGACTCGAGGCTGAAACGTAACCAAGAAATGCCAGTATAATTCTTCGTACCGGTGCATTCCATATCGTGGCGTCTAGACGCGCAGAGAAAAAAAGGCGAACTTGCGAAAAAGCGCGTATACGGGAGAGACCCCACAACCCGGACAGATTATTGAGCCTCAAGAGACGTCAAGCGCGGCGGTAAACAAGGAGATGCAGAGGGGAACAAATATACGGCACTCGTACACATCCTAACAGCGAACGAGTTATCGGTCACTAAGGAGCTTCAAGAAAAATCCCATCAACATTCATTATCCTAACACGTTTAGAGATGGGAGCATATCTGCAGTGGTAGCTGAAGGCTGCCTAATTTTAACCCTTCAAAGTTAGTAATCCGTGTGCGCAACCACATCCGACCCAGCTGTAAGGCCGCGGTGGCCCTTTTTTTAAAGTTTCGGCGCGCGCGCCGCAGAAAACGGCGATGGAAGCTTCCCCAAGCTACGAGAAATCGACGCGACCTATTGCGTCATCTCGGCCACCGTGCTGCGCCTCCTCGCCCTCGTCGCCATGCGCGGAGTCAAGCGTGCATCCCCCCGCACTGTCCCGGCCCTCCTCCTCGCTTCTCGCGGGAGGGCCGCCCGTGTTGACCACGTTCGAGAATGTTCGAGGCTTCTCCAGAAGGACAAGGGGGGAAGGCATACCTTTGGCAGCGCTAAGCTGTTTTTCCGTTCCTCCCCCGCTTCTAGCAGGCTCGGCGCTGGCTATTTAAGAGCGCGCCGCGCAGTTACTGACGGTTCTGGCTCTTGTGCTAAGGCTAGTCGTTGATGGAGATAGCGTAGCAGGCATGCCCCGACTGAGAAGTCGTTAAAAAGAACGATGCGCTCGTTTTGCTGTTTGTTTAGCTCAGTCTCTTTTGTAAAGTGTGTCGCCTCTCTGTCTCGTGTGAATAAGTTTTCTGTACCCTGTGCTTCGTGTTCTTGTTATATAAAGTTAATGTTCGTTTTGTTACTACAAGTTCGTTGGTCTTCGTCTCAGTGTGTTCGCGTGTGAACTGCACATCGCCCGCCGAATCGAGGAGCACCTAGCTTGGAGAGGTGCGGAAGATTTAAAGAAGAAGGAGAAGAACCCTGTGATTTTTACTGGCGCAGCCGACAGTACGATTCGGCAACTGCAGCACTCCGCAAGCCCAGCCCGTTACTCGAGCCGTCGCAACGTTATCGGCGCTCACCGAAGTCTGGCGGCCGTTCAAGGTGGAAGAGCTTCGCCGCGTGCAAGGACCTAGGGACCCCAAGAGGAGACGGTCAGAGGCAGCGGCGAGTAGGAGTGCCCACCAGCGAGGAGCGGCGCGGCAAGGAGGGAGCAACCGTTGCTGAGGTGCCAAGATCTCCCGGTCGTTCGGGGTAGGAGCTTCGTCGACGCGTGCAAGGACTCAGGGACCCCCAGCGGTGACGGTCAGAGGCAGCGACGATCGGAAGTGCCCCACAGCGAGGAGCGACGCGGCGAGAAGGGCGCAACCGTTGCTCAGGTGAGCGGGATTTTTTGCGTCCGTTGGTGTGCGTGGCTCAGGCATTAGGAGCGGGAGGTGCGCGGTGTCGATGTGTAGTTACTTCGGTTAGTAAACATGAACACCAGAAAGTCAGTGTTTTCCGGATGGACCAGAGTGTCCGTAAGAGTCCCCGTAGGTGCACTGAGACGGAAGAATTGCATAACAAAGACGAAAAGTAAGGACCTAGCGAAGCGTCGAGAGGCAGAGGCGAAAGCAGAGACTGAATTAGAAATTAGAAAGATGGAGATGGAAGCCGAGGTGGAAAGGAGAAAGATAGCAGCTAAGTTGGAAATCGCAAAGATGGAGGCAGAATTGAGAAAGTACGAACTGGAAACTCAAAAAGCGATAGCTGAAGCTCTAAATATACCAGCAGAGGTCCAGTTATTAGAAATAAGACAAATGCCCCTCGGACGTCAAATCGAAACAGGTATTCAAGCAGAAGGAACTAAAAAGAACCCCTCGAAAGAGCGGCCCCGAACAGCGTTTGCAGAGCTTGCAGAGGGTGTGTCAGGTAACGCTGCAGCTTCAGCGTTAGACACTACCGCCAGCATAGATCCGGCGCAGACGCCCTGCGCCGAAGAGAGCAATTCAGTCGGCATTAACGGCGCGTTGCCGCCCAGCGAAGTAAACAACGCCAAAACATCGGCTGAAGTCTTCCCAATAGAAGTGCTCGCGTGTGATCAAATTAGCGAAGGCGTCAGCGGCCAGCCAGGTGCGCCGGAAGGCGCGCGGCAACAGGAGACCGGACTGAAACTCGCTGTAGACGAGGTATTCGAAGAGCGTTAAGCTGTCGCGTGTTTACAAACCGATCCTGACACGTTAAATGCAGCAAATGCGGGTGAAGCAGCGACACCGGGCGCGAGCGCTTACCAAGAACAGGGCGCGGTTGATTCAGTGACAGCGGTCACGTGCGATGCGTTCGTCGAGATCCGCGATCATACGTTGACCACAGCAGAAGTCTCAGCAGCCGTCGCAAACATCGAAGTCAGCACCGCAACGGTCGCGGAATTGGCCGCCACTAGCACTCGTGAACCCGGGACGCTCAGTAAAGCGACGAGTCTCCCATTAGAAGGCGAGTGTCTAGCATGCTGCATTGTTGCAGACCTACACGAGCCGCATGATGCCGCGCCCCTCCCTAGTTCTAACGAGTGTCGAGATGGAATAAATTCTGCACTTGTGCCTGAGCAGCGTAGCGCCGGCGGGCGTGAGCGGTCCTGCTCGCCTGTGCATGAAAGTGTGTGCACTCGCGAGCACGGAGTGACAAGCGAAGCGCGCGAAGAACACTTGCCAGACTCGACCACATATAATGTGTGTGGACCTCCAGGATCTGGGACTTGCTGTGAACGTTTTGCATGCTGTGCAGTGTCTGTGCGCGAGAGAAGTGCTTTTGAACTTTGTGCTTGTGAGCTTTCTGCGCCAGGAACTGCGACCAACGTCATTCGTGCCACCCTGAGACTGTGAGCAAAGGGAACTGTGCATGTAGACCGTGTGCCAGCGGACGAAGGGCCGCGGCCTTTAGTGTGTATTCGGTTTGGCTGGGCAAAAAAGCCCAGCAATCCTCTTATGGTGGGGCGTGTAAGGCCGCGGTGGCCCTTTTTTTAATGTTTCGGCGCGCGCGCCGCAGAAAACGGCGATGGAAGCTTCCCCAAGCTACGAGAAATCGACGCGACCGATTGCGTCATCTCGGCCACCATGCTGCGCCTCCTCGCCCTCGTCGCCATGCGCGGAGTCAAGCGTGCATCCCCCCGCACGGTCCCGGCCCTCCTCCTCGCTTCTCGCGGGAGGGCCGCCCGTGTTGACCACGTTCGAGAATGTTCGAGGCTTCTCCAGAAGGCCAAGGGGGGAAGGCATACCTTTGGCAGCGCTAAGCTGTTTTTCCGTTCCTCCCCCGCTTCTAGAAGGCTCGGCGCTGGCTATTTAAGAGCGCGCCGCGCAGTTACTGACGGTTCTGGCTCTTGTGCTAAGGCTAGTCGTTGATGGAGATAGCGTAGCAGGCAGGCCCCGACTCAGAAGTCGTTAAAAAGAGCGATGCGCTCGTTTTGCTGTTAGTGTTTAGCTCAGTCTCTTTTGTAAAGTGTGTCGCCTCTCTGTCTCGTGTGAATAAGTTTTCTGTACCCTGTGCTTCGTGTTCTTGTTATATAAAGTTAATGCTCGTTTTGTTACTACAGGTTCGTTGGTCTTCGTCTCAGTGTGTTCGCGTGTGAACTGCACGTCGCCCGCCGAATCGAGGAGCACCTAGCTTGGAGAGGTGCGGAAGATTTAAAGAAGAACGGGAAGAACCTATGTGATTTTTACTCCAGCTCTGCAGAAGGTTTATAAAACGGACTATTCCGAAAAGATAACGAAATTATCTTCCGATATAAAGTTTGGGTTGTCATAATTTAGTCAACGTGTTTCGTTTCTCCTTGTTTATTTCCTCAGTCATTACGAAGCAAGCGACGAGCAATTCACTCTGCTTCAGCATGTGTACCTTATTATGTTTCCTGAAAACGCCCTCAACGGAGTGTAGCGCTGTGGGTATGAAATGTTATTTGATGCTTTCACTATCGTTTTGTTATCAGCAAAGGAGAAAAATCCCCTTCAGCAGACATTCGCACAATCCTGATTTAAGTCTGTGTGTTCGCTTTGTACGCATTGGTGTGCATAGTGTGCCAAAGGGCCTACTCAAGAGCCGGACATTTAAGTTGGCAAGTTAGCAAACGAAAATGAAGCACCGTGCTTTGTTCTTTACAAGGAAATTTGTCGGGGCCTAGTGTTTGCCAGCCAAGCTATACCTCTTGTCAGAGCGCATAGGAAACTAATGGCGCCGATTCGTGCTGCCACCTGACTAGTAGGCGCTGCATCTGGGCAACTCGTTTGTGGTATCAATTTTGCCTGACTCTGTACAGTCATTTTCACCACAGAAAACCGAGCAAAGAGAGGGGGCCGTCATTGTGGTGTGTTGTCAGAAAGCCATATTGTTTTGGTCAGTTTCAGCGTGCTAATTACTAACAGAAAACACTGTTCATTTCAAAGCAGCTTAAAATATATCCCAAAGATGGACATTAGTATCTTTGTTTTATTACCGGTTTAAGCGACCATTTCATAAGGGGCCTGGTTTTCAAAAAGCGAAAGTAGATCATGCATTGCGCACCGCACGGCGTGCGCTATGCGTATGTCTTCAATGACCGTGGGTCCAAGTGGGCGAGATCGCAATGTATGCCAGTAGCATCACATGAACACATTGTACATTACGTATCGCCTATTGCAGTAAGAACGATCGCTCCTTTCTGCGCAGGTAGTCCTAGTTGAATGCCACCAGGTCTCCTTTTTATTAAATTCAATGGATAAACTTTTCTACCTCGGTGGTGCTTCCCATCACGTGTGTGCTTCCCACACACGTATTTTTCTCCATATTTGATTCTAGTTTAACTGTTCAGTAGGGTCTGAAAGCAAGAAGGTTGATACGGAGGGGACGATGTCGTGTTGTCCGATACAGAAGCACGCGAACCATATTTAAAATGGCACCAGAAAAAATACTGTTTATCCTTTTGATACTCTTTTAGTAATCGCTTCACGACAGGATACTTTCACGACCACGTTCATTCGCAGAACGCCAGCCGAGCTACAAGACCACGCTGCTTTAGATTGATCGGCCACGGCGACAATGAGGTTACGATGTCCTCAGCCATCCGCCCATGGCACCGACAGAGAGCTGTGCTGCACTTCGAAGAGTGCGGGGCCCGCTTAGTGCAGCCCCTCGTAGGGCGCGCTGTGGAGCTCGCCCGTGCTGCTTCGTTTTAATCGGTAGGGCCAGCAGCGGCGCTGTGATGTAACATTCCTTGGCCTCCAACGCCGGCGAGCCTGGAGTGCTACAGACGCAGTCCACCTGGCCGATGTGCACAGCTGCGTACAGCAGCGGTGAACTGAGTGGTTAATTGGGTTCTAACTGCCAAAGGCGGCTATCCATGATTGGCTCTGACAGCCAGCGGCGGTAGAGAGACGTCTTTTTTATTTGCTTGATGATTTAGTTTGTTATCAGCATGTAAACAGGTAAACAAGGACGGAAAATTAAAGAATATTTGGCACTGGAGCAATACAATAATGGCTAATTCGATTTCAACAACACAATTGAGAACGTACTTAAAATGGAATAAAAGACACATTTATTCTTTACAATATTTACCTGTGAGCAAAAATCCTAGCATATTAGGCTTGTGTCTACGCACTGAATTCTTCGCTGGATTTAAGACAGTGACTGCGAGTGCGACAGCTCCACGACGACAGGTAGGCTACTGCGTATAGGTTTCGGCTCTGAGATGACGTCATGCAGATAAAAATTTCTTTCCTGCCCAATTAAGTGTTGCGCCACATGCCACCAAGCAGTATTTCATGAATTTCACCACCCGCGGAGCAAGCTTTATTCCCTCCAGCAAGCGTTGTTTGTTAAAAAGGTATCCTCCCTTGCACTGCAAAAGATATGATCATGTGCTCTCAACCATTGCTTCGCTGTGCAGAAGCGTGATGATTGTCTTCATGGCTTTATTGAAAATTATTCACCATTTTGAATAATAGCAAGCAAATAGTGGGAAAAACAGGGTAAACTGGAGAAAAGTTTTCATCTTTCAAATGCCAAATAATATTCTTAGCCCTAAACTTCTTCCATTGAGAGCTGCATCCTATCACCATATCTACGCCGTCCGCAATACATCGTGCAACTTCACCCGCGGGGAAAAGCCTAAAGACCTGCCTGACCATGGTTACCAGGTATGGCGCGGTATTTCTTGGTTCCACGGCTCATATAGCTCAATAGCCTAGGAGCCACTGCACAATGTCAGGGACATCCGTTACACCTCACACGAGATGGACAGGATTTGTGGTCGTATTCTTCTTTTGGGCACAAGCACGTCACGGACACCTGGGGGAACTTGCTTCTCTATAAAATCACTGGAGTAGTCAGTCATGGCGGAAAGCTCACCTCACTTCCATGACGAAGTTTCCTTCTTCGATGTTGCCAGCACGAGGAGCCGCATGCCATGTTTCCGCTGAAAACTAGACTGAAGCTGCCATTGCGATCGTAGGATGGAGGCGGGTAGCGTGAGCATTCGCTGAAAGCCTCCGAACAGCTTCAACAGCTGAGGAGGCAGAAAATTTCGCCAAATGCAGAAACCGAGTAGTGCTGCTTTGCAAGAGGTTGTTGCGGCGAATGATACTACATGCGAGGATTCAGCGGAGAAGGAATAAAAGGTGCTCGCGGAACAAGAAATGTACTTGAAGCTGACAAGATGTAGGGATAGTTAACTAGCTATCGGTGTTCTCAGTGCACTTTCTCCGGTTTATTCCTCCGTGCTCAAGTCCTAGTCCTACTACGCGCGCTGCAAAAGCCGATGGAAACAAATTAGCCTAACAGCATGTCCCTTCATATGTGGGGGCCGGGTGAGGGGGTGGGGTGTTAAGGATGGCTTGAACCTAGTCATGTGTGCGAACACTCGGTTAAATACGGTGGTCGCAATGTTGTACTCGGTCTGACCGCTTGAATTTTACAGACGTTCCAGCATCGCTATAAAGTCAACAACCACCTGGCATCACAAGTAGTTAAGCTTAGGCTCCAAAAATTTCTTTGTGCATCACCTGCAAGTTTCACGAACCGCGTCTCAAAGCCTTGTAAACTAAACCTATTCCGTGCGTTGCTATTAAACCGTGGAACTTCAGTTTCGATCAGAAAATTTTAGACACAGTTAAGCTCCACCTTCAGAATATCACACCATAACGGCCTGTAGTCTTCTTAGAATTACAGTCGAGACAGACAGCACTGTACAAGAAAGTAAGACATACATATAAACAACCACATGTTTCCAAGCCGTGATTGTGGGCATTGGGTGGCCTACTCGGTACCGTGCCTTGTTCCCTTCCGAACGTGCGCTCGAACTCCACCTGCGACAAAAAAAGAAAATGATTTTGCGTCGGCGAAATATACATATTTTTACACATAAATCATTAGCGACATGAGGCAACTTGCAATTAACTTTTCATATGAGATAATCACTTTTGTTCCACCCATGACATCATGTTCCACGTGAGCGCTATGAGGCGCTTGAAATTCCCTCGTTATGTTATGTCGCTGCATCGCCATGACACTCTTGACCGACCAGGATTTTCGCAACATGACACCGGTCGCCAAAGGGACAACGTCGGGTTCTTCGCTGAATTGCTGCCTCAAAGCAATCACTTCAAATGTAGGCACCTGCTTCACAACTGGACTAATATAATGAATCTTTTGGTGGTACAATATGCGAAACTTTGGACATACCCATTTACAATGATAGCCAAACCTGATTTGTAGCCTTAAAGCGCTCAGGGGTAATTCAGCTGATGTTCTGTAAGGCGGTTTCGTCTAATTTGTAATTTTCGGACCATTATGGTCCACAACTGGCTGTATTAAGCCAACATTTATAGCCCTTTTCAGAGGAATGAATTCAAATAAATAAGCGCAAGTGGCCCGGCATAACTAAGTATGATATTCGAAGAATCAAGGAAGCATCACGGAGTAAGATAGACAGGAGCGCCGACTGCGCCTTTGGGGAGGACGGTGAAAAAAAAACTCATACAAAATGTTATATATCAATATATCAATAAATCAATAAATTAAGATCCTCTAGCTTCACGAGACCCAGCCGCGCACATTCGTAGAAAAACAGCACGAGCAGCGGGTTAAACGGCGATTGTTACCGAGAGGTGTCTATGAACGAAACGTAAAGGTAACACACACTCACTGAAGGCAGGAAATTATTACTTCAGAATCTGCATTGGAGTAATGCGAAAGAACGGATGCTGCTGTTGGTTGCTTCTAGTTGCCTAATTCACTTCTTGTTTACCCATTTTAGTCTTTGGTACTTTCAAATTGCGCGCCAATTCTTTTCTATTCTCTTTTTCGGCTGTAGTTCCGGTTACGCGACGTCATATCTTCTAAGTCACATGATTTCACTTCTTCTTTACTCATTTTAGTCTCCAGTACTTTCAAATTGCGCGCCAATCCCTTCTTAAGTAATTTTTCGGCTCGACTTCAAGTTGCTTGACGTCACATCTTTGAAGTCACCCTAATTGACAGCCTTAATTTACTACTTTAGTTTTTGATACTTTCAAATTGCGCTCCAATCCCTTCTTATGCCTTTTTTGGCTCGACTTCAAGTTGCTTGACGTCACATCTTTGGTGTCAACCTAACTGACTGATTTATTTAATTATTTTAGTATTTGATACATTCAAATGTGGCGCCAATCCATTCGCTAATGAGAACACTTTCCCCTTGACTTTAATGATTTTGGCCTTTAAATAATTGCCTAATAATATATTGGCCTAATTATTTTTCGCACACATTACACCCCCTCTATCGATTGACACCACTCATTAACCTCTACAACTTCTCAATTAGTGACAACTGCTGCTCGCACGATTTTGCAAATTGCGCACCAATCCCTTCCTAAGCCCTTTTTCGGCTCTACTTCCGGTTGCGTGACGTCACATCATCTACGTCACATTAATTCACTGCTTGTTTATTCAATTTACTCTTTGGTACTTTCAAATTGCGCGCCAATCTGTTCCTATGCACGTTTTCGGCTCTAATTCCGATTGTTTGACGTAACATCCTTGACGTCGCCCTATGACTGTTCTACTTAACTGTTTATTATTTGATATATTCAAGTGTAGGGCCATGCAGTTCGCTAATGAGACGATTTTCGCTTTACTGTTTCATTTTTAGCCACTAATTACCTAATTAACTTAATTGCTAATTATTTGTTCTCACACATTACGTCATCCTTGTGGGCGATTCCTCTGCCCGAGGGATACGCAAGGCAAACATGCAGCGGGCCGTGTAAGAAACATCTTTATCTCATTCCAGAAAGTCCGTGGCGGTGCGGGAGATCAGCGGGGTCGTCGTTTGGGAGGGCAGACAGCGACCAGCCAGCGCGTCCAGGAGCGAAGAGAGAGCGAGGCGACAACGTCTCCCTCTTTATAGCCCCCGCGCGGGACCGATTCTCCCGGAATGAGCGGGGAGAGGGAAGGGGGTAAGCGGCGGCGCATCGGTAGCCGCGGGAAAAGGCCTCCCTTTAAAGGGCCCTGCACGGTCCCCACCGACTCTATCGATTGATATCTTTCATTAACCTCTAAGACTTCTCAATTACAACTGCAGCGAACAAGATTTTACGTGTTCTGCCTCTAACTAATTACCTAATTATTCCTTCGGCCTAATTAATATTTTGGACAATACATTTCGTCACCCTCTATCGATTGACACCACTCATTAACCTCTACCGCTTCTCAATTACTCGCAACTGCTTCGGACTAGATTTTGCGGACGCGGTCCGCGGGCACGGTCCGCGGACAGAAATCTGTAAACATAGCGAAGTAACCTTTCGCGTTAAATAATAAAACACTGTACATGATGGTCCATGCGCGGTCCTGTTGGCTCTTCCCGGCTTCCTCTTGTACTACGTCTTTCCTCGTTTCTTCCAACAATCGGATATATTCCGAAACTTTATTTTCTTTTTACTGAAGAATAAATGTAAAGGTTATCCAAGCAGAAGGGCCAGTGGCATCATTCTAAATGTCAACCCACACTGAGGCACAGAATCCGCCAGGCAATAATATAAAAAAAAAAATACAAGTTTTTCACAACCTTGGTTTGTGTGGCCCCGTTCCTCAAGTCCACAGTCCTTCAGTGGTACGCTCACAGCAACACAGAACCAGCCGGGGCGCGGTTCGCATGCGCAAAAAGACAACCCGCGCACGCGCGACAACAGCTGGACGCCGAGGAGGATCATCGTTCGTTTCGGAGCGGGCGGTTGCAGTGTGCGTTGGTCGCCGACGAGCAGCACAGATCTATTCCATCTTCCAGAGAGAGAGCAAGGACTGAGCCGGCGCACGAGGGTCGTCGGGGTTCTCTATCCTCCGCACCACACCTTCTCACACACACTCGCGCAGCAGTAAAGGGAAAGGCGCAGTGGCCGCGTCCCGCTAATCAGAGTGACGGCTGCACGAGTCGGCCACCGGCACCGCGGTTCCTGCGCTCGTGCAGTTTTTGATCGTGCGCCGCCTTCCAAAGGATGAGCTCCATGCAGGCGCGGGCGTCTTCAACACTGTCATGTCCCCGCACGCCGACCACCTGCACTTCGCGGTGAAGATAGGCGCCGACCAGCGAACGCAGCGACCGACGGTATGGCAGACCCCGGTGATGGGGGAACACGACGGCCGTGTCCACGACGGTATCGTGCAGAATCTTGAGGCTGCGCAGGTCGTTCTCCAGGCCGTGGCCCACAAGCACCGTGGAGGCGGTGAAGAGGCGCAGCAGCACCGCCTGTACATCCTGAAGCGTGGTTCGCACATTGCGCAGGTGGTCGGCGGTGACGCCGCTGAACGCCGTGTTGTAGTCCAGCACGGGGCTGCCAGGCCTCACGTACGTTTCGTACACGGTCGCTCCGTTGGCGTCCACCACGCTCACCTTGGACACCTCGAGGCCGCGGATGGTGAAGCACATCTCGCAGTCGAGCGCAAACACTCTGCCGGAAACGTCGTGTCGGGGGCGCGTGCGCACGAAGCCACGGGCTGGCGCGTTGTGCTCGCCCCGCGCACCCTGGGCGCACACGTGGTACTCGGAGCGCTGGCAGCCCGGCTCTTCACCCGTAGCGCCACAGCACGAGAACTCGGGCATGCCGCGGCGAGCTGTGTGATAGATGCAGTCGTCGTTGGCGTAGTACTCGCCGTCCGGTGTTATGACAAACGAAGAGCCGCAGCGGCAGCAGGTCTTGCGGCTCGAGTTGGCCGACACAGCGTCCGCTTGCAACCACACGGCGCTGCCCGGCTCTTTGGGGCATGGGCGCGGGTAGCCGCAGCTTTACAATTCCTGAGGGGTCAGCCTGTAGCGCAGAAGCTGGTGGTACAGGTCGTCGGCGCACACCGGCAGGCGCCAGGTGTCTTCCAGCGGGCTCGGGGGACCCCGGGGCGCGGTCAGCGAGCGGACGGGCGCCGCGGCCTTCTGCCAGCTGGCTGCTAGCTGCTGACGTCGACCATCAGCTGAAGTCGCCAAGTACTTCCCGTTGCCATTAAAGTCCAGGCCCTGGATGATGCCGCTGTCTCCTTTTAATGTGGTCATTAGCCACGGGTGCAAGTACTGGCTTTTTAAATGCCGTTTCTTCTCTTCATCTTTCTTCTTGGACACCGCTCGCACCCCCTTCCGCACAGCGTTCTTTTCCTTGGTAGGTTTGGAAGGCTTCTTCTTTGAATCTGCTTTCTTCTGACTGGCGACAAGAATGACCACGAGAATTAGGACGCCGAGGACGGCGGAAAGCACTATCATAGGTGAGCTGACAGTTATAAACACTAGTTCGTCAGTCATGCTGCTGCTCCCATGTGCAGCACCCGCCGTAGTAGACAAGCCACTAGACGATGACACCACTGCAACGCGCCAAAAGATACAACCTGCGATGCGTAATTCTGTCTCCTCTTCTTCTTCTTCTCCCTCGTTGTAATGGCACATACCCGCAGTGTGGGATTGGCCAGAATTCGTTGTAGGGGACATAATATTTTTGATAATGTCGATTTGACTGTATGATATAGATAACCTAATAATTAGGAGCTAGTGTAGCTGAAATAATTTGAAATTTTGAGGCGATGTAATAGAAAGCAATGAAAAAAAGGAATAAAATTGTAAATTACTAAAGATAATAATAATAAGAAAAAATACAATTCAGACAGATCAGCGCTAACACACAAATCTTTCAGTCCTAAAATTACAATTATGAAGTAAGTCACACACCGGTTTTAGAGCATACCCTTTGACGGTTGCACCAAAGGAGAGGAGGACAGGAACAGTAAATGGCAATCCTAGGCGAGTAAGAGGTATTTCTAGATAATTTCTTCTCTGAGTGGCATACCTGTGGCAGGAGAGGATGTAATGTTCAATTGTTTCCACGTCATTACATGGTCATTACGGTAGGGTCCCACAACTTCTTTCTGCTCACTGGTTGCCTCTCAGCGGGTTAAACGGCGATTGTTACCGAGAGGTGTCTCTGAATACAACCTAAAGGTAACATACACTCATCGAAGGCAGGAAATGATTAAGTTAAAGGTAATTAAATAGTATTACCGTTGTCATGCCGTCACTTCGTGGCTCTGTTCACGGCTGGTTTCGTGGCTATTAAGAATGAAATACATCACATAATGCAACCTAAAGGTGAACATAAGTAATGCGAGATCTTAGTAGCTTAATTTAACGTTGCGATAAAAAAAAATCAGGAACCATTTCGACATACAGGATTCGAGCAGATGCTTTATTCGCTTAGTGGTGAGGTAATTAGCGCCAATCTATTGCACCACTAAAGCAACGAGTGCGATAGGCTTTAAATGCGCTCTTATTCACTTTTAAAATATTTCTGTTATCTGTGGACAGGTGACGCTGCTCAGAGGACTTTACCGTTCAGAGAACAGAACGACACACCTGCGATACAACCAGCCTTGCGCGGATGGCGCTGGCGTCGTGTTGCCCAGTGTGGCTATTAATCCATTTCGTTTCGCGCTGCTTTCCGACTCCGATAGCAAGGAATGCGCATTCAACACGTGTAAGTCTAGGCCATCGCGCCACCGTGGACGGAACCTCATATCAAGCTCATTAAAATTTTTAAGGGGACACAATTGGACTGATAACTGAATCTTTGGGTGGTACAACATGCGAAATTTCGGACATGACCATTTACAGTGATAGCCGATCTTGATTTGTAGCCTTAAAGCCCTCAAGGGGAAGGGAGGGAGCATATATACGCGAATTCAGTCCATGTTGTGCAAGGGGATTTCTCCTAATTCGTAATTTTCAAACCGTTACGCGGCACAACTAATCCCCTCTCATTAGTGGCTGACTCGATTGTTAAGCCCACATTCATAGCCCTTGGCACAGTTACCGTATCAAATAAATAAGCGCACATTGCTCGGCATAACGAAGTATGATATTCGGAGAGCCAAGGAAGCACTCACAGAGTAAGATACACAGGTGCGCCGACTCCGCCCTTGGGGAAGACGAAGTTTTGCTACGTCGGAGAAAGCTTGTTTGCGGATGGCGCTAGGACTTATCCCCAACGCAGTTGAAGAGTGCCGCCGCCACGCCACCGCTCCGGTGATTCCGTGCTGCCGCTGCCTCTGTCCGCATATAAAAAGAAAACAAAACAGTACACACTATGCGCTCCTCCCACGTCTGCCGCGCTTTGTGCCGTAACGTCTGCGTACTGCTGGTCTGGCGGCTGCCTACACCTGTCGACTCATTCTCAAGGGTATACGTAGACAACAAAATAAAAACGATACAGGCACAGCTTTATGTTGAAGTTTTATCTTAAAAGAGATACAGATTGGCGTACGCGCAATTATAACCACGAATCCACTTCTTGCGTTTTCCGCCTAGCAGACGACGCGCAAAGGTTCCACTCCATCTGCTCCCCACCTGTTGTTCGCGACACTCGCGCAGTCGCCCGGATCAAGCTCGGGGGCTTTTCGTTGTGCAAAACTTTCGAGAGGTGGCGCACCGAGAGGAGGATCACGTGACCTAACAAAGCCGCATCGGCGAGGAAAGTAGAGCATAGAGAAAGACAATCTCTTTCTCTATGAGTAGAGCGAAAGGAGAGAGTACAGCGCAAAGCTGAACGCCGGACGCGGGCTCGGCGTTCGCGTAGCAAAATCGGCCTATGCCGAATGCATTGCAGCGTACCAGAGTCGGAGCTCCTGTCTTACCTTACTCCATAGAAGCACTAAACAAGTCCGGTAGCCCAACACAACCTACTACAGAACCATAGGCAGAGACAAAAAATGAGATGGTCTGACCACTGATTGAATCGAACTAATTTGGCTTCATTTTACGAGGGTTAGTGTTTGTGTTTAGCTGCTACTGGCCGAGTCGTTTTCAACTATGTATTACGATTCTGTACTGTGCAATTCAATTTTTTATCACGCCTAATTAACTTCGGGGGCTGAATAACAAGTAGCAGTTGGTTGAGTCCAATTGTGCTTGACAAAAGATATCTAACGTTAAATGTCTTCATGCTGCAGGGTAAAGTTCAATTTTTATTTACAGGTAGCTAGTTAATGGTTAGTGTAAGTAAATATGATATGTTAAATGTGACTTCTGAGGTCAGGTGGAAAGCTAAGAGGAATCCAATTCTCCTAGATCCTTGCATTCCGAATTAAACATGCTGTCCCCTCAACCATATTTAGGCGGCTTGGTTATGCAGGGCTTTACATCTGTGTCGGGTAATTTTTAAAATATTATCGCAGCATGCGATCCTGTGCCATAAGACGAGAGATATTCGAGGCAGAAGATAAAGTGTGACTGATTAAGCGAGTGGGAATATGCATGCAAGGGATTAGAAATGATCGAGGCGAGCCACGAACGAAGCCGACTGCCGCATTCGGCTCATACCGTAGAGTTACTTACTCTTACCTAAAGGGAAGCTAGGGACGCTGCACTTCAGAGTGCTGCTTGGTGCGGACAGTCCCATTTTGTCGGGAACACAGAGTGGCATTACTAGGATGTCTCCTCTTCATCGTCACCATCATCTCGACGCGCGAACGTAGACTACAAAAGCGATAGTAGCGACTGTAACGAAGGCGCGAAACCAGAAGACGTCAGTAAAAAAATTTCTTTTCTCATATGCCACTAAATCTTCTTAAAGTGGCTGAGCAACCATATATATTTTCAAGACATTTTTTTTTCTTTAAAGTGTGCCCAAAAGTGCGAAGTATTAGTTTCCGTGCAGCTAAATTCTAAGCCGATAGCAAAAAAGCCATCGCATATTTTGGATAACGTTTACACTTATATGCGGTTTTGCACTCTTTTTGCAATGCAGTAATAATATTGAATGTTATGAAACATTTTCTTGGAGAACAGCGTTTAGTTTTGCATTATGTGTGGAACAAAATCGTACTTCTGCACCCGGTAACTCTCCGCCCCATCATGGTTTGCCGCCCCATAGTGGCTGATTCATTCATTCATAAATCTTTATTCATAAGGATGCCCTGAGGCCTAGAGGGAAACTGTTCGCCTCGAAGCTCCATACAAACTCCCATAGATTGCGACAGAGCTTTCCCTCTAGGTAAGTATACCCCTGTCACACGGGCGCTTGTAAGGCGTTGAGAATTAATGTTCTTTGCTCCAAAGGCAGTTGACGCGCAGCTACATGGCAAAGTCCCGAGTTCTTTACGATAAAAGCTCGTAAAGGGAAAGGAGGCCGTCAACGGTCTTCAGCTGCGTAAAGGAGCAGCCCAAACCTGTTGCGCCGCCGAGCGGGCTAAAGAAAGCAGAGAAAAAAAAAGTTGACAAAAATATAATGTTTAATATTATAATTAGACCTCATTGATTCTACTTAGACGTGAACTTTGCATTTCAACGAACTTTAAAAAATCTCGAGTGTTAATGGAAGACTTCTAATGTTTTCAGCAGCCGCATCGACATACGTGGTGAGAATGTAGATTAAATGTAAAAAAGAAAAACATTTCTTACTAAAACGTCCGCTTCAAACCTTCATAATCTTTCTTCGTTAATGACTTGGTTACTTTTACTAACATAAACAAGGGAAGTCTTGTTCACTTATTACTTAAGCTGAAAGATATCGTCTACTTGAATTGTGGTAGTTGTTACTAGCGCCATTTCAAGCGATGTGGTCGAAGGCCGTTGTGAATAGCGCTCGACAAATGGAGCTCGCTGAGAATGCCTGAATTATCATCACCGTGGTAATCTATCTCCTTTCCATTTGCCGTGCAGCTATGCCACTTCTCCTTTTAAGTTTTGCTCCTTTAATGCAATTAACCTCCTATAAAGTAAAGACCTTGGAGAAGTGGCGTGTGACTGGGGTATTGAAACTATATTCCTCATACCATTAAAGCAGGAGTCCCTCCTATCCCCATTTTTTTTGCGACACAGACACGGTCACGTTCAAGTACAGCTTTCTTAGGAATCACTTTGATTTGAGAGGCAAGAAAAACAATGTTGTTACAAATATCGTAGGATGTAACTCCAAAGAGACATAGCTCAGATGAGAATTTGCAGTAAGCGCTCACGGAACACAACTGCGTGAGGTCTTCTTCCTCGCTTCCCTTTGACCATCTTCTTCTTTCTCTGCCAACTGATAAAACAGGGCGCAATAATTTGGCGGATATGACGAACAGACTGATCGGTACGAGGCCTGACTGCTGAAGGGGTTTCTCACCGGTGCCTATTTTTCAGACCCGCCAAAACGGTGGTACGGCCCATGGCGAAAGAAAATGGAATTTGCCTCTTAGGTCTCAACTCGTGGGACAAACGGCAAAGGTATCCACGTTAAGGCCACTAAGGCACGTTCAAATGGCTTGGTTAAATCGGGGCTTTATATGTGGGGTGGTAGCCTACGCTATCGCGTCATACCCTTAAAGGCAGAACTTGTGTCCCCCATATCTAGATGCAAAAAACGACATTACCACCACCACCTAAAACGCCGGTGAAATTTGATGCGTTCCACGGAACGCTGGTCGTGTTCGATGCAACGCTCGGTCGGCTTCAGTCAAAGCTTTCGCTCCACACTCGTGTGCAGTAGCCACAAATGGCAGGCGCTACGAAACCTTCAGAAGACGGCGTGCAGAAGGAACGGATGTAGAGCGCGATGCACGTATCGAGAAAAGAAGGAAGAAGGCTTTGACCGGTTTAATCTTTGAGCCTGGAGAGGTCCAATGTGGTCGGCGCTCAGAAATTGCACAAAGAGTGGGCGAGCATGAGTCGGCCACGCGAGAGTTTCACCGCCGTTTCACGAACAACCACTTTTGAAGTGTGTGTTCTGTGTGCGATAGGCTGTGGCATAAAAATGGTCTGACACCGGTGAGTGAGCTTATGCTTCCGACTCTTCATTTGGCCATAAGAATTGCCATGCAGCCGTTGCTTTCGGAATTCAACTAGGGTTAATCACAGTGAATGTATACAGCATGTATTGATACCTTTTACATATCGTATGTAAGTGTTGCATAATGTTTTTTTTTATATTTTTTTTATACACTAGAGGTGTGTGCTGTTGTCTGTTGTTATCTGTTTTAGGAGCCAAGGCCCAGTCAGGCTTGTCGCCTTTTGCCTTGGCTTCCCCTTTCTTGTAAAAGAAAGGGGAAGCCAACTCCAACTGCAACTCAAAACCACAGACAAATTTTTCTTGACATGTATCCGACTACAGTCGACCCCCAGTTCCAAATGGCCATTTGGTGGCTAAGTATATTCTGTTGGTATGGCATCAGTACGCGTTGGTATTTTTTCGGTTGGATTCACGATATGACTTGTACCATGTTGTAGGTGAGGAGATGTCGGATGTCACATGTTTAGAATGCAAAGTCAGAGGATTTGATTTGAGTGTGTGTCTGTCCTGCAAACAATGTGGTCGGTGAAAAGCTCTGCATGGTACTAATTGACAGATTGAGACCCCGTGGACGGATTGAAGAATGGGTCGGCTGAAGGGGTGTCTGTGAAGTCTCATCATGTGACAGCACTTAGCACGACTGGCTTGTTAATAGTAACCCATTCAGCCTGACTCTCAAAGCAGCATTGTGAAGAAGAGTTCTGTTTTGCAACATGTCCGAGGCCCTTTCATTTTCTGAATCTTCCCTAGAAACAGTCAACAGCTAGTGTTCCACAAGGAACGGATGCATAGGGCTGCCGTTGCTGGAACCCGGATCTAGCCCATGCATATTATCTCGTATGGAGCACGAAGTATGTACTATGACACATCGGTGGTGGCACCGACACGGCAGCCTTAAGCGCTAACCGCATGAGGCGACAATTCGCGGCAACATGCAGCGCGCGGGAAGCTTAAAGCCACAAACGCACTCCCACTCGCAGCTGTCGCTCAGGTTATGATTTGTTAGAATATTTCGCAGGAAAATGTCGCGTCACACAGAAGCAGCTCGCGAGGTATCCAAATGCAGAAGAGTTTGGTGGTGTGCTATTTCCTTTTTTGGAGCGAGGTTTGTTTTTCTAGTCCGTTTTGACCAAACGCCAGCTTGCAGTGGATCGGTTCGTGCCAATACATATAGTGTCTGAACACTTCAAAATAATTCAGCGAAAGCTGGGTGTAGCAATAAAGGCCAAGAAATACGAGTGTGGTAAGATACCTTTAATTATATAGAGGAACGGGGTCGAAAAAGTCACTTCTTGCAATTCTGCATCGCAGTCTATAGTTTGGCGCACCACTGTGGACGCGTTGTGTTAACAGAACTTTCGTGAATGCTTTTGTCGTTTTTACGCAGTTTGGAGTTGGAAAGGAGGTAAAAGCGCAGCTGCGCTGAACTAGACCTGACGATGAGGCGGCGGTAACAGAGCAGCACTGAAAAGCGCCACTCTCGAGACCTGTCGCTTCGTGCGCGGTGCACCAGCGGCAACGACAGGCGATGGCGTCAGTGTCACACAACACATCGAGAACGGTTTTCACCTCATTCGGTTACCATTTTATCCATACGTGTTCTATTTTCGTACACGGGCCACGAAAGGTGCAACTCCTAGCACACGTGAAGGCGGTCCGCAGCGGCGGAGACCTTAGATGCGCGCTGCCACGGTATGCCGGAGGCGCCACGCTCGCATGGAGCAGATGTATCTTGATTACACATCCACAGCACTTAGAGGTGGACAGTAAAGTTGGTTTACAACGTTTCACTCAGCGTACCTACGTTTTAATTCGTACATATTTAGAGGCGCCACTGCTCAGAAGGCGAGAAGGGAGCATCTGAAAAAGTTCTTGTTACTTTTGCACATGCACCTCTTGTGCGATGGCGAGATCTAATACCAAGAAAATCGGCAGCAAGTATAGCCGACTGACCCAAAATACCTTCCTACGGTATCTTATTCGTTTTTACTTTCCACTCCATCTAAAATTACCTGCCTCCGATGTTTTTCGAAGCTCCCTTCGATATTAAGGATAATCCATTCTTCTCTAGACGCAGTCACGACCCAAAAAATAGCTTGCATGCTTACAAATATAGTCTTTATTTATATCCAAGTAAATGTTATTGTTGTCCACATCAGCTCCGGCACTAAACTTAGCTGGTCACCGCCGTGTATAAGGGCCTGGCGGAGCTCGCCGCGCGACTGCACCATTTCACCATTCGTATATCCGACGCGTATAACTTTTGCACAGGCAGCCAGGGCGCCCCTTGTGTTATTTAAGCAATAAAAAAGGTCATGCGGGGCAGGGCAGGTACTGCCCGATGGGTTGAGCTCAGCCTCAGACCCAGGCCCAACGGACAAAACAAAGCCATTGAAAATGAATGTAGTTGTTACGCTTTCCGGTGCGAGGACTCACGCCATTTGCTTTCAAGGTTCAGTCTCTCCCTCCTGCTTTCATCCCTCACGGCGTCACACATCCGTGTATCCTGAAATTCTTCAAACGTATTCTGTCTTGCTCGCCGCCGGGCTTTAAGAAGAAAAGAGTGAAAGCTGACAGACAAAATGGTTGCTTGGGGTAGTCGTTTTCGTTTTTCTATTCTGCATGTTGGGAAGAAGGGGCGGAACCGGCCTCTCTTAAACGGATCAGACGGGCGCCGCCGTTCCTCACATTGAAATGACCAATGGCTTAATCATGTGTCATTCCATGGTCGCGGTGGGAAGGAAACATAAATTCAGTTTCACATCCCACACATGAAACATGTCAAGGATGTCGGGGAGGAGATATGGTTGCTTGCTATATCTCTCCTTAGAAAAGCGACAGATTCAACGTTCGGCCGCTATCAACAAAGCGTTCCTCAGAATTGTCGCTGCAGGAGTTCGCTGCTGGGAAAAGGTAAAGGGTCGACCTAATCTCTTGTGCAGGCAACACTGGCAGAATGCCTGCCACAGAACAGGGATTTTTGCTCAATTATGGGAGCGTCTTTCAAGACAAAATCTACAAGGGTCTCGTCCCAGAACCAGTAAGAGTTCAGCGGCCTAACAGGCTTCATTTGAGCCTTTGCAGCCTTTGCTCGACTGGATGTCGGTATTTGCACTGCGGAATCGGACCCTCGTGTGGTTCTGGTTCGGCTGTTTGGGAACTGAGATGGCGTTTGAGAATAGTTTCAGGCACCGAGCCGTGCTCAACGCAGGTCAGTGCGTTCCTACTTTTTCTACATCAGAGTTGTCTTTATCGTTCAATGAATGCACTGAAGGGCATGTCAGAATCCTATGTGCGATGCGTTTATCTAATTTACGAACTAAATTCATGTTTTACGGTGAGGCCGTTTATGACCACGAATGCCAGCTTGTCTGTATTTGCTGTGCGCTCGAGGTGTCATTTGTCTATTCACCTGTTTAGTTCTCAATTGCCATTTCTCTGCATGCTCTTGCGAGTGTGATCACATGGTGTAACCACGGCCGCTCAATGGAGGCGCACTTGGGTGGTCTAACTCACTCACTATGGCTCACATTTGGCTCACTATTCGTTTATTCTTCTAATTGCGGCGAACGAAAGTGCAGTTGCTTTGTGCGTGTTCAAAACATGTAGTAATCATTAAGTTGAGCCTTTGGAACCGGAGAAAAGAACATGAATCATAAATCGGCACATCTCCCAGTTGTCGAGGGTTCCGCTGTGCCAGACGTATACGAAATAGCCAACACTGGGGCCACGTTATAATTCTGGCCGCGTCTACCTCTTCAATTCTTTTTAGGTATTTTTGTACGCATCGATTTTTGTGTTTCTAGACCTCGATTTTTAGTTTGCATTTCTCGTGGTTTAAAAGTGCCCCACGAATCGTTTCGGTTGTTTCTAGTCGCTGAAATATGGCTCTTAATTTTTATGATCAGACTGACGAAATTTTTCTATCGAATACTATTTTCTCTTTCTCTGTACATAAGTGCACCTCTCTTCAGGTAACAAAAAAAAACAACACGCCCGTCTTTTTCGGCATGTGGCTTCATAATTAGACATGATATGATGATCTTTTCATGTGATGGTTTGTTAGGTTATTCGTCCTGGGTACGTTCGTTATGTAGAAGTGCTAAAAAAGAAAAATATAATGCCTCCGTGTCTAAAAGGCCATCAGGTGGACAGTACGAACTCCTCCCCGTCCATGGAAGCCATGAGGACAAAGCATTTTCTTTATGGGAGAAAGTAAGTGCAGGTTTGACTACCGGGCGTGGGGGAGGGGGTTGCTCCCCACCAATCCACAGGGCGTCGCTGGCTGTAGTCTCGCCACTGGTTGTATTGCTCTCTGTAATAATTTCGTCGTTCAGCTATGGCTCATGTGGAATAGATATTCTAGCTGTTGCAATAGTTACAATGCTGCCTCTTGACAATAGATGGCTCTTTAGGTTCCAGGAACATAGCAAGTCTTCTGCCATGGGTTGAAAACCTTGAAATGCTTGTAAAGGACGCTAAACTATTCTATCCTATATTTCTGGCTCACTGCAAGCTGTGCATTGCGTGCGGTTAATTTCATGAAGAAGAAACACGTTCTCGTTGCTCAGTGATGGCGAACAGTGCGTAGGCTACGTAATCCTCTTACGCTGCTACTCGAGACGTAAAACTCTCAGAACTGATGAAAGGCAACTCAGTAATTGTGTCTCCGTCATTTGCTAAACCTGTAACAACTGCTGCGGATTTTCCCTGCTGCGGTATTTCGAACCAAGTTTTCGCCTTCAGAAAGCTGTTATCGCTCCAGGATAGACGTAAACAGAAATTCAGCATCATTTCCCTCCTATTTCATTCTTGTCCTAAATGTCAGTAACCAAAAGGAATTACCGTTTTAAGAGTGATGTTAATCACAGCTTGTCTCCTACGTCTAGAACCATTTAAAAACGTGCTAAATACACTCAAATCACTATGACCCGAGTACGATAATCAATTCCTCAATACCAAGTCGGCATGCTGGATCCCTAGATAAAAATATAGAGGAAAGAAAAAAGCGCGGTCTGAAACAGGAAAACAGGAGACGTTAGAACCACAATGGCTCTTTTCGAAAAACTTCAACATCTCAATTGCGGAACGTAGATCCTTATATCAATGAAAAGCATCCACAAAGAATGAAATATTTAAATAAAGCTATCCAAGTCCACTTCAGAAGCAATTATCATTTATAATGGAAAAAAAGAATTCTCTTTACAAGAATTGAAACAGTTCACAAATCGCCACTGAGCTGTCCACCATCGGTAAATTTTTTACGCACATGTGCAAAATTTCGAACAAAGTATAATAGTCTGGTAAAACATAACGTTGAAAAGCCGCGACATATCAGGTGGTCACTCAAATGGTAGCCGATATATTTCTATTGTGAATGTGTATGTTAGGCTTGAATTTCGCAAAGTATAATTGATGGTATTCATTTTAGAATATTGCTTCATAAAACCAGCAGAATATATGATATCGCATTTAGTATTTCTACAAATTTTATTTGGTGCTTTCGATATCGTGCAGAAACATACCCTCCAACAAACATTAGCACACTCCCGATGTAAAGCTGCGGGTTCACTTTGTACGCATTTGTCTGCATAGAGTGCCAAAGGGCCAATCTCAACAGCCGGACATTAAAGTTGGCAAGTTAGACGAACGTGATTCTGCATTTCGATTGAGCGTCTCAAGGGTTCGTTAATGCTTCCCTTGTGTTCTCTAGCATTGAGAGGTGTAACTGACGAAGTATATACCTCGAAGAACAGGACAGACAACTTTCAATTCGCCGAATGGCGGCTCACAATCTGAGCAGTAAAAGCATGAAGCGTCCCTTCCGTGGTCCTCCCATAATTCCATGTTTCGCTTGAGGTGTCCATTCCCTAGGTTCGAAGGCCAATTCTGTTCACCTTCGCCTGATGCAGGCGGCCGCACGGGCGGAACACGACAAGACGCAGGGGTCCGCCTGATTGAGATGAAAGGGACAAAGAGTCGTGAACGGCGATCCTTAGGGACAGAGACGCGAGGCTGAAACGTAACCAAGAAATGCCAATCTAATTCCTTGTACCGGTGCATACCATATCGTGGCGTCTAGACGCGCAGAGAAGAAAAGGCGAACTTGCGACAAAACGCGTATACGGGAGAGACCCCACAACCCGGACAGATTATTGAGCCTCAAGAGACGTCTAGCGCGGCGGTAAACAAGGAGATGCAGTGGGGAACAAATCTACGGCACTCGTACACATCCGAACAGCGAACGAGTTATCGGTCACTAAGGAGCTTCAAGAAAAATCCCATTCATTATCCTAACACGTTTAAAGATGCGAGCATCTCTGCAGTGTTGGCTGAAGGCTGCCTAATTTTAACTCTTCAAAGTTGGTAATCCGTGTGCGCAACCACATCCGACCCAGCTCTGGCGAAGGTTTATAAAACGGACTATTGCAAAAAGATAACGATATTTTAATCCGATATCAAGTTTGGGTTGTCATATTCTAGTCAACGTGTTTTTTTTCTCCTTGGTTATTTTCTCAGTCATTGCGAAGCAAGCGGCGAGCAATTCACTCTGCTTCGGCATGTCTACCTTATTATTTTTCCTGAAAGTTCCCTCAACGGAGTGTAGCGCTATGGGTAAGAAATTTTATTTGGTGCTTTCGCTATCGTTTTGTTATCAGCAAATGAGAAAAATCCCCTTCAGCAGACATTCGCACAATCCTGATTTAAGTCTGTGTGTTGGCTTTGTACGCATTGGTGTGCATAGTGTGCCAAAGGGCGAACTCAAGAGCTGCATATTTAAGTTGGCAAGTTAGACAAACGAGAATGAAGCACCGTGCTTTTTTCTTTACGAGGGAATTTTTAGGTGGCTAGTGTTTGCCAGCCAAGCTATACATCTTGTCAGAGCGCATAGGAAACTAATGGCGCCGATTCGTGCTGCCACCCACACCTGACTAGTAGGCGCTGCATCTTGGCAACTCGTTGTGGTATCAATTTTGCCTGACTCTTTACAGTCATTTTCACCACCGAAAACAGAACAAACAGAGAAGGCCGTCATTGTGGTGCATTGTCAGAAAACCATATTTTTTTGGTCAGTTTCAGCGTGCTAATTACTAACAGAAAACACTGTTCATTTCAAAGCAGCTTAAAATATATCCCAAAGATGGACATTAGTATCTTTGTTTGATTTCCGGTTTAAGCGACCATTTCATAAGGGGCCTGGTTTTCAAAAAGCGAAAGTAGATCATGCATTGCGCGCCGCACGGCGTGCGCTATGCGTATGTCTTCAATGACCGTGGGTCCGAGTGGGAGAGATCGCAATGTATGCCAGTAGCATAACATGAACACATTGTACATTACGTATCGCCTATTGCAGTAAGAACGATCGCTCCTTTCCTGCGCAGGTAGTCTTAGTTGAATGCCACCAGGTCTCCTTTTTATCAAATTCAATGGATAAACTTTTGTACCTCGCTGGTCGTATGCTTCCCACACAAGTTTTTTCTCCATATTTGATTCTATCTTAACTGTTCAGTAGGGCCTGAGAGCAAGAAGGTTGATACGGAGGGGACGATGTCGTGTTCTCCGATACAGAAGCACGCGAACCATATTGAAAATGACACCAGAAAAAATACTATGTTTATCCTTTTCATACTCTTCTAGTAATCGCTTCACAGCAGGATACTTTCATGACCACGTTCATTCGCAGAGCGCCAGCCGAGCTACAAGGCCAGGCTGCTTTAGATGGATCGGAAACGACGACACTGTGGTTACGATGTCCTAGCCATCCGCCCATGGCACCGCCAGAGAGCTGTGCTGCACTTCGAAGAGTGCGGGGCCCGCTTTAGTGCAGCCCGTCGTAGGGCGCGTTGTGGAGCTCGCTCGTGCTGCTTCGTTTTAATCGGTAGGGCCAGCAGCGGCGCTGCGATGCAACATTCCTTGGCCTCCAACGCCGGCGAGCCTGGAGAGCTATACATTCGCAGACCATCTGGCCGATGTGCACAGCTGCGTACAACAACGGTGAACTGAGAGGTTAATTGGGTTCTAACTGCCAAAGGCGGCTGTCCATGATTGGCTCTGACAGCCAATGGCGGTAGAGAGCCGTCTTTTTTTATTTGCTTGATGATTTAGTTTGTTGTCAGCATGTAAATAGTAAACAAGAACGGAAAATTAAAGAGTATTTGGCACTGGAGCAATACAATAATGGCGAATTCGATTTCAACAACACAATTGAGAACGTACTTAAAATGGAATAAAAGACACATTTATTCTTTACAATATTTACCTGTGAGCAAAAATCCTAGCATATTAGGCTTGTGTCTACGCACTGAATTCTTCGCTGGATTTAAGGCAGTGACTGCGAGTGCGACAGCTCCACGACGACAGGTAGGCTACTGCGTATAGGTTTCGGCTCTGAGATGACGTCATGCAGATAAAAATTTCTTTCCTGCCCAATTGAGTGTTGCGCCACATGCTACCAAGCAGTATTTCATGAATTTCACCACCCGCGGAGCTAGATTTATTCCTTCCAGCAAGCGTTGTTTGTTAAAAAGGTATCCTCCCTTGCACTGCAAAAAATATGATCATGTGCTCTCAACCTGTGCTTCGCTGTGCAGCAGCGTGATGATTGTCTTCATGGCTTTATTGAAAATTATTCACCATTTTGAATAATAGCAAGCAAATAGTGGGAAAAACAGGGCAAACTGGAGAAAAGTTTTCAGCTTTCAAATGCGAAATAATATTCTTAGCCCCAAACTTCTTCCATTGAGAGCTGCATCCTATCACCATATCTACGCCGTCCGCAATACATCGTGCAACTTCACCCGCGGGGAAAAGCCTAAAGACCTGCCTGACCATGGTTACCAGGTATGGCGCGGTATTTCTTGGTTCCACGGCTCATATAGCTCAATAGCCTAGGAGCCACTGCACAATGTCAGGGACATCCGTTACACCTCACACGAGATGGACAGGATTTGTGGTCGTATTCTTTTTTTGGGCACAAGGACGTCACGGACACCTGGGGGAACTTGCTTCTCTATAAAATCACTGGAGTAATCAGTCATGGCGGAAAGCTCACCTCACTTCCATGACGAAGTTTCCTTCTTCGATGTTGTCAGCACGAGGAGCCGCATGCCATGTTTCCGATGAAAACTAGACTGAAGCTGCCATTGGGATCGTAGGATGGAGGCGGGTAGCGTGAGCATTCGCTGAAAGCCTCCGAACAGCTTCAATAGCTGAGGAGGCAGAAATTTTCGCCGAATGCAGAAACCGAGTAGTGCTGCCTTGCAAGAGGTTGTTGCGGCGAATGATACTACATGCGAGGATTCAGCGGAGAAGGAATAAAAGGTGCTCGCGGAACAAGAAATGTACTTGAAGCTGACAAGATGTAGGGATAGTTAACTAGCTATCGGTGTTCCCAGTGCACTTTCTCCGGTTTATTCCTCCGTGCTCAAGTCCTAGTCCTACTACGCGCGCTGCAAAAGCCGATGGAAACAAATTAGCCTAACAGCATGTCCCTTCATATGTGGGGGCCGGGTGAGGGGGTGGGGTGTTAAGGATGGCTTGAACCTAGTCATGTGTGCGAACACTCGGTTAAATACGGTGGTCGCAATGTTGTACCCGGTCTGACCGCTTGAACTTTACGGACGTTCCAGCATCGCTATAAAGTCAACAACCACCTGGCATCACAAGTAGTTAAGCTTAGGCTCCAAAAATTTCTTTGTGCATCACCTGCAAGTTTCCCGAACCGCGTCTCAAAGCCTTGTAAACTAAACCTATTCCGTGCGTTGCTCTTAAACCGTGGAACTTCAGTTTCGATCAGAAAATTTTAGACACAGTTAAGCTCCACCTTCAGAATATCACACCATAGCGGCCTGTAGTCTTCTTAGAATTACAGTCAAGACAGACAGCACTGTACAAGAAAGTAAGACATACATATAAACAACCACATGTTTCCAAGCCGTGATTGTGGGCATTGGGTGGCCTACTCGGTACCGTGCCTTGTTCCCTTCCGAACGTGCGCTCGAACTCCACCTGCGACAAAAAAAAGGAAATGATTTTGCGTCTGCGAAATATACATATTTTTACACATACATCATGTGCGACATCAGGCAACTTGCAATTAACTTTTCATATGAGTTAATCACTTTTGTTCCACCCATGACATCATGTTCCACGTGAGCGCTATGAGGCGCTTGAAATTCCCTCGTTATGTTATGTCGCTGCATCGCCATGACACTCTTGACCGATCAGGATTTTCGCAACATGACACCGGTCGCCAAAGGGACAACGTCGGGTTCTTCGCTGAATTGCTGCCTCAAAGCAATCACTTCAAATGTAGGCACCTGCTTCACAACTGGACTATTATAATGAATCTTTTGGTGGTACAATATGCGAAACTTCGGACATAACCATTTACAATGATAGCCAAACCTGATTTCTAGCCTTAAAGCGCTCAGGGGGAATTCAGCTGATGTTCTGTAAGGCGGTTTCTTCTAATTTGTATTTTTTGGACCATCATGGTCCACAACTGGCTGTATTAAGCCAACATTTGTAGCCCTTTTCAGAGCTATGAATTCAAATAAATAAGCGCAAGTGGCCCGGCATAACTAAGTATGATATTCGAAGAATCAAGGAAGCACTCACGGAGTAAGATAGACAGGAGCGCCGACTGCGCCTTTGAGGAGGACGGTGAAAAAAAAAAAACTCATACAAAATGTTATATATCAATATATCAATAAATATAAAATCCTCTAGCTTCACGAGACCCAGCCGCGCACATTCGTAGAAAAACAGCATGAGCCGCGGGTTAAACGGCGATTGTTACCGAGAGGTGTCTATGAACGGAACGTAAAGGTAACACACATTCACTGAAGGCAGGAAATTATTACTGCAGAATCTGCATTGGAGTAATGCGAAAGAACGGATGCTGCTGTTGGTTGCTTCTAGTTGCCTAATTCACTTCTTGTTTACCCATTTTATTCTTTGGTACTTTCAAATTGCGCGCCAATTCTTTTCTATTCTCTTTTTCGGCTGTACTTCCGGTTACGCGATGTCGCATCTTCTAAGTCACATTATTTTACTTCTTGTTTACTCATTTTAGTCTCCAGTACTTTCAAATTGCGCGCCAATCCCTTCTTAAGTAATTTTTCGGCTCGACTTCAAGTTGCTTGACGTCACACCTTTGAAGGAACCCTAATTGACAGCCTTAATTTACTACTTTAGTTTTTGATACTTTCAAATTGCGCTCCAATCCCTTCTTATGCCTTTTTTGGCTCGACTTCAGGTTGCTTGACGTCACATCTTTGATGCCAACCTAACTGACTGATTTATTTAATTATTTTAGTATTTGATACATTCAAATGTGGCGCCAATCCATTCGCGTAATGAGAACACTTTCCCCTTGACTTTAATGTTTTTGGCCTTTAAATCATTGCCTAATAATATATTGGCCTAATTATTTTTCGCACACATTACATCCCCTCTATCGATTGACACCGCTCATTAACCTCTACAACTTCTCAATTAGTGACAACTGCTGCTCGCACGATTTTGCAAATTGCGCACCAATCCCTTCCTATGCCCTTTTCCGGCTCTACTTCCGGTTGCGTGACGTCACATCATCTACGTCACATGAATTCACTGCTTGTTTATTCACTTTACTCTTTGGTAGTTTCAAATTGCGCGCCAATCTGTTCCAATGCACGTTTTCGGCTCTACTTCCGATTGCTTGACGTAACATCCTTGACGTCGCCCTATGACTGATCTACTTAACAGTTTATTTTTTGATATATTCAAGTGTAGCGCCAAGAACTTCGCTAATGAGACGATTTTCGCTTTACTGTTTCATTTTTAGCCTCTAATTACCTAATTAACTTACTTGCTAATTATTTGTTCTCACACATTACGTCATCCTTGTGGGCGATTCCTCTGCCCGAGGGATACGCAAGGAAAACATGCAGCGGGCCGTGTAAGAAACATCTTTAACTCATTCCAGAAAGTCCGTGGCGGTGCGGGAGATCAGCGGGGTCGACGTCTGGGAGGGCAGACAGCGACCAGCCAGCGCGTCCAGGAGCGAAGAAAGAGCGAGGCGACGACGTCTCCCTCTTTATAGCCCCCGCGCGGGACCGATTCTCCCGGAATGAGCGGGGAGAGGGAAGGGGGTAAGCGGCGGCGCATCGGTAGCCGCGGGAAAAAGCCTCCCTTTAAAGGGGCCTGCGCGGTCCCCACACCCTCTATCGATTGATATCTCTCATTAACCTGTACGACTTCTCAATTACAACTGCTGCGAACAAGATTTTGCGTGTTCTGCCTCTAATTACGTAATTATTCCTTCGGCCTAATTAATATTTTGGACAATACATTTCGTCAACCTCTATCAATTGACACCACTCATTAACCTCTACCGCTTCTCAATTACTCGCAACTGCTTCGGACTAGATTTTGCGGACGCGGTCTGCGGGCACGGTCCGCGGACAGAAATCTGTAAACATAGCGAAGTAACCTTTCGCGTTAAATAATAAAACACTGTACATGATGGTCCATGCGCGGTCCTGTTGGCTCTTCCCGGCTTCCTCTTGTACTACGTCTTTCCTCGTTTCTTCCAACAATCGGATATATTCCGAAACTTTATTTTCTTTTTACTGAAGAATAAATGTAAAGGTTATCCAAGCAGAAGGGCCAGTGGCATCATTCTAAATGTCAACCCACACTGAGGCACAGAATCCGCCAGGCAATAATATAAAAAAAAATACAAGTTTTTCACAACCTTGGTTTGTGTGGCCCCGTTCCTCAAGTCCACAGTCCTTCAGCGGTACGCTCACAGCAACACAGAACCAGCCGGGGCGCGGTTCGCATGCGCAAAAAGACAACCCGCGCACGCACGACAACAGCTGGACGCCGAGGAGGATCATCGTTCGTTTCGCAGCGGGCGGTAGCAGTGTGCGTTGGTCACCGATGAGCAGCACAGATCTATTCCATCTTCCAGAGAGAGAGCAAGGACTGAGCCGGCGCACGAGGGTCGTCGGGGTTCTCTATCCTCCGCACCACACCTTCTCACACACACTCGCGCAGCAGTAAAGGGAAAGGCGCAGTGGCCGCGTCCCGCTAATCAGAGTGACGGCTGCACGAGTCGGCCACCGGCACCGTGGTTCCTGCGCTCGTGCAGTTTTTGATCGTGCGCCGCCTTCCAAAGGATGAGCTCCATGCAGGCGCGGGCGTCTTCAACACTGTCATGTCCCCGCACGCCGACCACCTGCACTTCGCGGTGAAGATAGGCGCCGACCAGCGAACGCAGCGACCGACGGTATGGCAGACCCCGGTGATGGGGGAACACGACGGCCGTGTCCACGACGGTATCGTGCAGAATCTTGAGGCTGCGCAGGTCGTTCTCCAGGCCGTGGCCCACAAGCACCGTGGAGGCGGTGAAGAGGCGCAGCAGCACCGCCTGTACATCCTGAAGCGTGGTTCGCACATTGCGCAGGTGGTCGGCGGTGACGCCGCTGAATGCCGTGTTGTAGTCCAGCACGGGGCTGCCAGGCCTCACGTACGTTTCGTACACGGTCGCTCCGTTGGCGTCCACCACGCTCACCTTGGACACCTCGAGGCCGCGGATGGTGAAGCACATCTCGCAGTCGAGCGCAAACACTCTGCCGGAAACGTCGTGTCGGGGGCGCGTGCGCACGAAGCCACGGGCTGGCGCGTTGTGCTCGCCCCGCGCACCCTGGGCGCACACGTGGTACTCGGAGCGCTGGCAGCCCGGCTCTTCACCCGTAGCGCCACAGCACGAGAACTCGGGCATGCCGCGGCGAGCTATGTGATAGATGCAGTCGTCGTTGGCGTAGTACTCGCCGTCCGGTGTTATGACAAACGAAGAGCCGCAGCGGCAGCAGGTCTTGCGGCTCGAGTTGGCCGACGCAGCGTCCGCTTGCAACCACACGGCGCTGCCCGGCTCTTTGGGGCATGGGCGCGGGTAGCCGCAGCGATACAATTCCTGAGGGGTCAGCCTGTAGCGCAGAAGCTGGTGGTACAGGTCGTCGGCGCACAGCGGCAGGTGCCAGGTGTCTGCCAGCGGGCTCGGGGGACCCCGGGGCGCGATCAGCGAGCAGACGGGCGCCGCGGCCTTTTGCCAGCTGGCTGCTCGCTGCTGACGTCGACCACCAGCTGAAGTCGCCAAGTACTTCCCGTTGCCATTAAAGTCCAGGCCCTGGATGATGCCGCTGTCTCTTTTTAATGTGGTCATTAGCCACGGGTGCAAGTACTGGCTTTTTAAATCCGGTTTCTTCTCTTCATCTTTCTTCTTGGACACCGCTCGCACCCCCTTCCGCACAGGGTTCTTTTCCTTGGTCGGTTTGGAAGGCTTCTTCTTTGAATCTGCTTTCTTCTGACTGGCGACAAGAATGACCACGAGAATTAGGACGCCGAGGACGGCGGAAAGCACTATCGTAGGTGAGCTGCCAGTTATAAACACTAGTTCGTCAGTCATGCTGCTGCTCCCATGTGCAGCACCCGCCGTAGTAGACAAGCCACTAGACGATGACACCACTGCAACGCACCAAAAGATACAACCTGCGATGCGTAATTCTGTCTCCTCCTCTTCTTCTTCTCCCTCGTTGTAATGGCACATACCCACACTGGGGGATTGGCCAGAATTCGTTGTAGGGGACATATTTTTGATAATGTCGATTTGGCTGTATGATATAGATAACCTAATAATTAGGAGCTAGTGTAGCTGAAATAATTAGAAATTTTGAGGCGATGTAATAGAGAGCAATGAAAAAAGGAATAAAATTGTAAATTACTAAAGATAATAATAATAAGAAAAAATACAATTCAGACAGATCAGCGCTAACACACAAATCTTTCAGTAGCAATATTACAATTATGAAGTAAGTCACACACTGGTTTTAGAGCATACCCTTTGACGGTTGCACCAAAGGAGAGGAGGACAGGAACAGTAAATGGCAATCCTAGGCGAGTAAGAGGTATTTCTAGATAATTTCTTCTCTGAGTGGCATACCTGTGGCAGGAGAGGATGTAATGTTCAATTGTTTCCACGTCATTACATGGTCATTACGGTAGGGTCCCACAACTTCTTTCTGCTCACTGGTTGCCTCTCAGCGGGTTAAACGGCGATTGTTACCGAGAGGTGTCTCTGAATACAACCTAAAGGTAACATACACTCATCGAAGGCAGGAAATGATTAAGGTAAAGGTAATTAAATAGTATTACCGTTGTCATGCCGTCACTTCGTGGCTCTGTTCACGGCTGGTTTCGTGGCTATTAAGAATGAAATACATCACATAATGCAACCTAAAGGTGAACATAAGTAATGCGAGATCTTAGTAGCTTAATTTAACGTTGCGATAAAAAAAAAATCAGAAACCATTTGGACATACAGGATTCGAGCAGATGCTTTATTCGCTTAGTGGTGAGGTAATTAGCGCCAATCTATTGCACCACTAAAGCAACGAGTGCGATAGGCTTTAAATGCGCTCTTATTCACTTTTAAAATATTTCTGTTATCTGTGGACAGGTGACGCTGCTCAGAGGACTTTACCGTTCAGAGAACAGAACGACACACCTGCGATACAACCAGCCTTGCGCGGATGGCGCTGGCGTCGTGTTGCCCAGTGTGGCTATTAATCCATTTCGTTTCGCGCTGCTTTCCGACTCCGATAGCAAGGAATGCGCATTCAACACGTGTAAGTCTAGGCCATCGCGCCACCGTGGACGGAACCTCATATCAAGCTCATTAAAATTTTTAAGGGGACACAATTGGACTGATAACTGAATCTTTGGGTGGTACAATATGCGAAATTTCGGACATGACCATTTACAGTGATAGCCGATCTTGATTTGTAGCCTTAAAGCCCTCAAGGGGAAGGGAGGGAGCATATATTCGCGAATTCAGTCGATGTTCTGCAAGGCGATTTTTCCTAATTCGTAATTTTCAAACCGTTACGCGGCACAACTAATCCCCTCTCATTAGTAGCTGACTCGATTGTTAAGCCCACATTCATAGCCCTTGGCACAGTTACCGTATCAAATAAATAAGCGCACATTGCTCGGCATAACGAAATATGATATTCGGAGAGTCAAGGAAGCACTCACAGAGTAAGATACACAGGTACGCCGACTCCGCCCTTGGGAAGACGAAGTTTTGCTACGTCGTAGAAAGCTTGTTTGCGGATGGCGCTAGGATTTATCCCCAACGCAGTTGAAGAGTGCCGCCGCCACGCCACCGCTCCGGTGATTCCGTGCTGCCGCTGCCTGTGTCCGCATATAAAAAGAAAAAAGAAACAGTACACAGTATGCGCTCCTCCCACGTCTGCCGCGCTTTGTGCCGTAACGTCTGCGTACTGCTGGTCTGGCGGCTGCCTACACCTGTCGACTCATTCTCAAGGGTATACGTAGACAACAAAATGAAAACGATACAGGCACTGCTTTATGTTGAAGTTTTATCTGAAAAGAGATACAGATTGTCGTACGCGCAATTATAACCACGAATCCACTTGTTGCGTTTTCCGCCTAGAAGACGACGCGCAAAGGTTCCACTCCATCTGCTCCCCACCTGTTGTTCGCCACTCTCGCGCAGTCGCCCGGATCAAGCTCGGGGGCTTTTCATTGTGCAAAGCTTTCGAGAGCTGGCGCACCGAGAGGAGGATCACGTGACCTAACAAAGCCGCATCGGCGAGGACAGGGGAGCGAAAGGAGAGAGTACAGCGCAAAGCTGAACGCCGGACGCGGGCTCGGCGTTCGCGTAGCAAAATCGGCCTATGCCGAATGCATTGCAGCGTACCAGAGTCGGCGCTCCTGTCTTACCTTACTCCATAGAAGCACTAAACAAGTCCGGTAGCCCAACACAACCTACTACAGAACCATAGGCAGAGACAAAAAATGAGATGGTCTGACCACTGATTGAATCGAACTAATTTGGCTTCATTTTACGAGGGTTAGCGTTTGTGTTTAGCTGCTACTGGCCGAGTCGTTTTCAACTATGTATTACGATTCTGTACTGTGCAATTCAATTTTTTATCACGCCTAATTAACTTCGGGGGCTGAATAACAAGTAGCAGTTGGTTGAGTCCAATTGTGCTTGATAAAAGATATCTAACGTTAAATGTCTTCATGCTGCAGGGTAAAGTTCAATTTTTATTTACAGGTAGCTAGTTAATGGTTACTGTAAGTAAATATTATATGTTAAATCTGACTTCTGAGGTCAGGTGGAAAGCTAAGAGGAATCCAATTCTCCTAGATCCTTACATTCCGAATTAAACATGCTGTCCCCTCAACCATATTTAGGCCGCTTGGTTATGCAGGGCTTTACATCTGTGTCGGGTAATCTTTAAAATATTATCGCAGCATGCGATCCTGTGCCATAAGACGAGAGATATTCGAGGCAGAAGATAAAGTGTGACTGATTAAGCGAGTGGCAATATGCATGCAAGGGATTAGAAATGATCGAGGCGAGCCACGAACGAAGCCGACTGCCGCATTCGGCTCATACCGTAGAGTTACTTACTCTTACCTAAAGGGAAGCTAGGGACGCTGCACTTCAGAGTGCTGCTTGGTGCGGACAGTCCCATTTTGTCGGGAACACAGAGTGGCATTACTAGGATGTCTCCTCTTCATCGTCACCATCATCTCGACGCGCGAACGTAGACTACAAAAGCGATAGTAGCGACTGTAACGAAGGCGCGAAACCAGAAGACGTCAGTAAAAAAATTTCTTTTCTCATATGCCACTAAATCTTCTTAAAGTGGCTGAGTAACCATATATATTTTCAAGACATTTTTTTTCTTTAAAGTGTGCCCAAAAGTGCCAAGTATTAGTTTCCGTGCAGCTAAATTCTTAGCCGCTAGCAAAAAAGCCATCGCATATTTTGGATAACGTTTACACTTATATGCGGTTTTGCACTCTTTTTGCAATGCAGTAATAATATTGAATGTTATGAAACGTTTTCTTGGAGAACAGCGTTTAGTTTTGCATTATGTGTGGAAAAAAATTGTACTTCTGCACCCGGTAACTCTCCGCCGCATCATGGTTTGCCGCCCCATAGTGGCTGATTCATTCATTCATAAATCTTTATTCATAAGGATGCCCTGAGGCCTAGAGGGAAACTGTTCGCCTCGAAGCTCCATACAAACTCCCATAGATTGCGACAGAGCTTTCCCTCTAGGTAAGTATACCCCTTTCACACGGGCGCTTGTAAGGCCTTGAGAATTAATGTTCTTTGCTCCAAAGGCAGTTGACGCGCAGCTACATGGCAAAGTCCCGAGTTCTTTACGATAAAAGCTCGTAAAGGGAAAGGAGGCCGTCAACGGTCTTCAGCTGCGTAAAGGAGCAGCCCAAACCTATGCGCCGCCGAGCGGGCTAAAGAAAGCAGAGAAAAAAAAAGTTGACAAAAATATAATATTTAATATTATAATTAGACCTCATTGATTCTACTTAGACGTGAACTTTGCATTTCAACGAACTTTAAAAAATCTCGAGTGTTAATGGAAGACTTCTAATGTTTTCAGCAGCCGCATCGACGTACGTGGTGAGAATGTAGATTAAATGTAAAAAAGAAAAACATTTCTTACTAAACATCCGCTTCAAACCTTCATAATCTTTCTTCATTAATGACTTGGTTACTTTTACTAACATAAACAAGGGAAGTCTTGTTCACTTATTACTTAAGCTGAAAGATATCGTCTACTTGAATTGTGGTAGTTGTTACTAGCGCCATTTCAAGCGATGTGGTCGAAGGCCGTTGTGAATAGCGCTCGACAAATGGAGCTCGCTGAGAATGCCTGAATTATCATCACCGTGGTAATCTATCTCCTTTCCATTTGCCGTGCAGCTGTGCCACTTCTCCTTTTAAGTTTTGCTCCTTTAATGCAATTAACCTCCTATAAAGTAAAGACCTTGGAGAAGTGGCGTGTGACTGGGGTATTGAAACTATATTCCTCATACCATTAAAGCAGGAGTCCCTCCTATCCCCATTTTTTTTGCGACACAGACACGGTCACGTTCAAGTACAGCTTTCTTAGGAATCACTTTGATTTGAGAGGCAAGAAAAACAATGTTGTTACAAATATCGTAGGATGTAACTCCAAAGAGACATAGCTCAGATGAGAATTTGCAGTAAGCGCTCACGGAACACAACTGCGTGAGGTCTTCTTCCTCGCTTCCCTTTGACCATCTTCTTCTTTCTCTGCCAACTGATAAAACAGGGCGCAATAATTTGGCGGATATGACGAACAGACTGATCGGTACGAGGCCTGACTGCTGAAGGGGTTTCTCACCGGTGCCTATTTTTCAGACCCGCCAAAACGGTGGTACGGCCCATGGCGAAAGAAAATGGAATTTGCCTCTTAGGTCTCAACTCGTGGGACAAACGGCAAAGGTATCCACGTTAAGGCCACTAAGGCACGTTCAAATGGCTTGGTTAAATCGGGGCTTTATATGTGGGGTGGTAGCCTACGCTATCGCGTCATACCCTTAAAGGCAGAACTTGTGTCCCCCATATCTAGATGCAAAAAACGACATTACCACCACCACCTAAAACGCCGGTGAAATTTGATGCGTTCCACGGAACGCTGGTCGTGTTCGATGCAACGCTCGGTCGGCTTCAGTCAAAGCTTTCGCTCCACACTCGTGTGCAGTAGCCACAAATGGCAGGCGCTACGAAACCTTCAGAAGACGGCGTGCAGAAGGAACGGATGTAGAGCGCGATGCACGTATCGAGAAAAGAAGGAAGAAGGCTTTGACCGGTTTAATCTTTGAGCCTGGAGAGGTCCAATGTGGTCGGCGCTCAGAAATTGCACAAAGAGTGGGCGAGCATGAGTCGGCCACGCGAGAGTTTCACCGCCGTTTCACGAACAACCACTTTTGAAGTGTGTGTTCTGTGTGCGATAGGCTCTGGCATAAAAATGGTCTAACACCGGTGAGTTAGCTTATGCTTCCGACTCTTCATTTGGCCATAAGCATTCCCATGCAGCCGTTGCTTTCGCAATTCATCTAGGGTTAACCACAGTGAATGTATACAGCATGTATTGATACCTTTTACATATCGTATGTAAGTGTTGCATAATGTTTTTTTTTTATATTTTATATACACTAGAGGTGTGTGCTGTTGTCTGTTGTTATCTGTTTTAGGAGCCAAGGCCCAGTCAGGCTTGTCGCCTTTTGCCTTGGCTCCCCCTTTCTTGTAAAAGAAAGGGGAAGCCAACTCCAACTGCAACTCAAAACCACAGACAAATTTTTCTTGACATGTATCCGACTATAGTCGACCCCCAGTTCCAAATGGCCATTTGGTGGCTAAGTATATTCTGTTGGTATGGCATCAGTACGCGTTGGTATTTTTTCGGTTGGATTCACGATATGACTTGTACCATGTTGTAGGTGAGGAGATGTCGGATGTCACATGTTTAGAATGCAAAGTCAGAGGATTTGATTTGAGTGTGTGTCTGTCCTGCAAACAATGTGGTCGGTGAAAAGCTCTGCATGGCACTAATTGACAGATTGAGACCCCGTGGACGGATTGAAGAATGGGTCGGCTGAAGGGGTGTCTGTGAAGTCTCATCATGTGACAGCACTTAGCACGACTGGCTTGTTAATAGTAACCCATTCAGCCTGACTCTCAAAGCAGCATTGTGAAGAAGAGTTCTGTTTTGCAACATGTCCGAGGCACTTTCATTTTCTGAATCTTCCCTAGAAACAGTCAACAGCTAGTGTTCCACAAGGAACGGATGCATAGGGCTGCCGTTGCTAGAACCCGGATCTAGCCCATGCATATTATCTCGTATGGATCACGAAGTATGTACTATGACACATCGGTGTTGGCACCGACACGGCAGCCTTAAGCGCTAACCGCATGAGGCGACAATTCGCGGCAACATGCAGCGCGCGGGGGCTTAAAGCCGCAAAAGCACTACCACTCGCAGCTGTCGCTCAGGTTATGATTTGTTAGAAAATTTCGCAGGAAAATGTCGCGTCACACAGAAGCAGCTCGCGAGGCATCCAAATGCAGAAGAGTTTGGTGGTGTGCTATTTCCTTTTTTGGAGCGAGGTTTGTTTTTCTAATCCGTTTTGACGAAACGCCAGCTTGCAGTGGATCGGTTCGTGCCAATACATATAGTGTCTGAACACTTCAAAATAATTCAGCGAAAGCTGGGTGTAGCAATAAAGGCCAAGAAATACGAGTGTGGTAAGATACCTTTAGTTATATACAGGAACGGGGTCGAAAAAGTCACTTCTTGCAATTCTGCATCGCAGTATATAGTTTGGCGCACCACTGTGGACGCGTTGTGTTAACAGAACTTTCATGATTGCTTTTGTCGTTTTTACGCAGTTTGGAGTTGGAAAGGAGGTAAAAGCGCAGCTGCGCTGCCCTAGACCGGACGATGAGGCGGCAGTAATAAAAGAGCAGCTTTGAAAAGCGCCACTCTCGAGACCTGTCGCTTCGTGCGCGGTGCACCAGCGGCAACGACAGGCGATAGCGTCAGTGTCACACAACACATCGAGAACGGTTTTCACCTCATTCGGTTACCATTTTATCCATACGTGTTCTATTTTCGTACACGGGCCACGAAAGGTGCAACTCCTAGCACACGTGAAGACGGTACGCAGCGGCGGAGACCTTAGATGCGCGCTGCCACGGTATGCCGGAGGCGCCACGCTCGCATGGAGCAGATGTATCTTGATTACACATCCACAGCACTTAGAGGTGGACAGTAAAGTTGGTTTACAATGTTTCACTCAGCGTACCTACGTTTGTTTCGTACATAATTAGAGGCGCCACTGCTCAAAAGGCGAGAAGGGAGCATCTGAAAAAGTTCTTGTTACTTTTGCACATGCACCTCTTGTGCGATGGCGAGATCTAATACCAAGAAAATCGGCAGCAAGTATAGCCGACTGACCCAAAATACCTTCCTACGGTATCTTATTCGTTTTTACTTTCCACTCCATCTAAAATTACCTGCCTCCGATGTTTTTCGAAGCTCCCTTCGATATTAAGGATAATCCATTCTTCTCTAGACGCAGTCACGACCCAAAAAATAGCTTGCATGCTTACAAATATAGTCTTCATTTATATCCAAGTAAGTGTTATTGTTGTCCACATCAGCTCCGGCACTAAACTTAGCTGGTCACCGCCGTGTATAAGGGCCTGTTGGAGCTCGCCGCGCGGCTGCACCATTTCACCATTCGTATATCCGACGCGTATAACTTTTGCACAGGCAGCCAGGGCGCCCATTGTGTTATTTAAGCAATAAAAAAGGTCATGCGGGGCAGGGCAGGTACTGCCCGATGGGTTGAGCTCAGCCTCAGACCCAGGCCCAACGGACAAAACAAAGCCATTGAAAATGAATGTAGTTGTTACTCTTTCCGGTTCGAGGACTCACGCCATTTCCTTTCAAGGTTCAGTCTCTCCCTCCCGCTTTCATCCCTCACGGCGTCACACATCCGTGTATCCTGAAATTCTTCAAACGTATTCTGTCTTGCTCGCCGCCGGGCTTTAAGAAGAAAAGAGTGAAAGCTGACAGAATGGTTGCTTGGGGTAGTCGTTTTCGTTTTTCTATTCTGCAGGTTGGGAAGAAGGGGCGGAACCGGCCTCTCTTAAACGGATCAGACGGGCGCCGCTGTTCCTCACATAGAAATGACCAATGGCTTAATCATGTGTCATTCCATGGTCGCGGTGGGAAGGAAACATAAATTCAGTTTCACATCCCACACATAAAACATGTCAAGGATGTCGGGGAGGAGATATGGTTGCTTGCTATATCTCTCCTTAGAAAAGCGACAGATTCAACGTTCGGCCGCTATCAACAAAGCGTTCCTCTGAATTGTCGCTGCAGGAGTTCGCTGCTGGGAAAAGGTAAAGGGTCGACCTAATCTCTTGTGCAGGCAACACTGGCAGAATGCCTGCCACAGAACAGGGATTTTTGCTCAATTATGGGAGCGTCTTTCAAGACAAAATCTACAAGGGTCTCGTCCCAGAACCAGTAAGAGTTCAGCGGCCTAACAGGCTTCATTTGAGCCTTTGCAGCTTTTGCTCGACTGGATGTCGGTATTTGCACTGCGGAATCGGACCCTCGTGTGGTTCTGGTTCGGCTGTTTGGGAACTGAGATGGCGTTTGGGAATAGTTTCAGGCACCGAGCCGTGCTCAACGCAGGTCAGTGTGTTCCTACTTTTTCTACATCAGAGTTGTCTTCATCGTTCAATGAATGCACTGAAGGGCATGTCAGAATCCTATGTGCGATGCGTTTATCTAATTTACGAACTAAATTCATGTTTTACGGTGAGGCCGTTTATGACCACGAATGCCAGCTTGTCTGTATTTGCAGTGCGCTCGAGGTGTCATTTGTCTATTCACCTGTTTAGTTATCAATTGCCATTTCTCTGCATGCTCTTGCGAGTGTGATCACATGGTGTAACCACGGCCGCTCAATGGAGGCGCACTTGGGTGCGGCCCGTCGCGTTGCCCAGTAGAGCCGTATTGCGCCTAGTTCTCATCGCCACCGCTGCGGCGCCACCGCTCCGGGACGAGTCCGGGCGGAGACCTGCGCGCAGCGGCCGTGGCTGTGCTTTCGTTTCGGCGTCCGCGTGGTCGGCGCTTGCTCAATTTAGGAGTTATGAGCGGCGTTTCACAGATTATGTGATGCTACGTGCAAGTTTGCTATTGATAAGGTGATAGCGCCATGTCATCATCACTGGGCTTTTCCAAGTCATTCGTGGTCTTCCGTTTACAACGAGAATCGAGGCAGTCGTGTGCTTCGCTGAGTGGGCACCCATTTAGTTGCGTTTCAACCACTGTAATAACGTATTAGATATTACAATCTTGAAATCGCGACAAGGTTTGGGGCCATTTATTCAGCGCGCACTTTTCTGGAAACTCACAATTGAGGACGTAGCGTTCAACATTATTGTTCAGCCAGTTCCTCCGTTTTCACTGGAAATAATATTCCAGTGGGTACCACCACCTAAACATACTAGCTAACACAAACTGTTGCAAAAGAAACAACACAAGACAGCCAGTTCATTGACACGCCCGCAGGCTCAGGCAATTTTTTTTTGTTTGATTATGAAGTCGCGTGATGCACAGAAGGCACGCAAGCTTATTTTACAAGCGAAGAACTTTCCTCGAAAAAGGTTTATGTGCAAGCGTGATTTTTTCCACTGTCAGATTGATGTTGCCTGTCCAGTTGGTCAGCAGTGGTCGTATTAGTTTGGCTAGGTCCTTAGTGTGACTGCGGTCTTCTCTCTCGCAAATCAACTCCGGAAATTGCATAAGATAGGGAAGACGGGATGAAACTAACATGTTGCATAGCTTGCTGCTTCTTCTGACCTCCGGGCACTTCATCACCGTGCTAACAAAGGTGCATGGTGATTTTCAGATACCTTAGGCGTCCGTCATGAAGAATTTTGATAAGTCGAGGGTTTTGCAGGAATCACAAGGCACAAAGTTAATAAATGAATGGGGACTAATAAAATAAAATTATTGACACTCTAAAGTAAGCACTAGAAGTTATTTAAACTTTGGTAATATATAAATAATGAAAACATGGGCAGGCACTGAAAACAGAATAAATAAAAATGTTTCATGAGAATCTGTAAAACTATTCATAATTTCTCTTCAAATGGACGTGCAAGGTAACCAGCCAAGAATGCAATCGGTGCTCTATCTCAGCTGCTGGTTCACACCACACATGAATAAATCCAAGCTGACTCGAAACCTCTCTCGCAGCAGACGCGATACGGCAGTTTGCAAGGTACGACTTTCATAATCACGAATTCCAAGTTTTATAGCTGCCTATTGTTGATAGGTGCATTTGCAGACCGATGCTTGCAAGATGCCAACCTGCACAAAGCATGGCAAAATGTGTATAACATCAGTCGATATATATTTTTTTTTCGCTAGTGGTACCTTCAGTATTTTCTCCGCGGTGAAAACTGCAGCCCTTCCGTCAACTATGTCGTTCCCGCCTTTGAATTGCCTTAGGCTGCTAAAAAGCGATACTATAGACCCGCTTTCAGAGCCTGCTTTAGGGCGTATCGGAAGCTGAAAATAAGATTCGGTTAAATGCAATGCACTAGTAAGGCACACAGAAGACATTGTTGTAAGATACTTGATGTGATCAAGAAGGTACTTAATTTGCGCCACTGTGGATCTGATTGTCATGATTGTTGCTTCGTACGTTTGCTTGGTTAGCCTTTGCTTTGACGTGCCTCCTTGGACCTGAATTTCTTCGATATGGCAAAGTCCAACTCAAACCAAGAGAGTCGCTCGTCATCTGACAAATAGAGCGGCTCCTCTTGGTGTCTCCATGGCTTCACTTATGCGATGTTGGGCAAGGCATACCATTTTGATATCATCGTCATAAAAGTGATCGTGGCGCAGCTATCTTGAAACACACATGCTTCAGGATGACACGGGGGGTTGTCCAGGAGGAAATGAAGTGTAGCTATAACAAGTGGGGAAAATAAAGCTATTGACCTGCGCACATTAATTTTTTCAAGGCCGTTTGGCTCTACATGAGCCCGCGTGAGTAATTTAACTTGTAATGTGGGCAGTTCGGGAACACGGAGGGGACAGCTGAAGGAAGCAGGATCTTCAGTTTTTTGTTCTTCCTGTAATCGTCATCTGTGAAGTGTAGTGAGTACACCAGTGACTTGTCACTCGGCTCCCACCGGCTTCCTTTTCCATTCTAGCCCTCCAGAGATATGTTTTTCAGCCATGCTGCTCGACGTTGTGAATCGCACTGGAACTCATAGCAACCGATTTTTTCTTGATTTCGTGGTGCACAGCGGCACACAGCAGTCGCCTGGCATGGTGCAGCATACGCTTAGGACGCTGTTATGCTGAGTAGTCAAAACGATATCACGCGCCAACCCAGCCAGCGCGCTCCTTCCGCGCCGTCTGCCCGTCCGTGCCGGCGGCGTCTTGTCCTGGTGTGGTGGCGCCCCAGCGGAGAATGACGGCGGAAACTGTAACTTCTCCCAATACGCGCTTCCCCAGCCATTGAGGCGCGACGCGACGGGCCGCACCAAGTGCGCCTCCATTCAGCGGCCGTGGTCTAACATTGTTTTGGCTCACTATTCGTTTATTCTTCTAATTGCGGCGAATGAAAGTGCAGTTGCTTTGTGCGTGTTCAAAACATGTAGTAATCATTAAGTTGAGCCTTTGGAACCGGAGAAAAGAACATGAATCATAAATCGGCACATCTCCCAGTTGTCGAGGGTTCCGCTGTGCCAGACGTATACGAAATAGCCAACACTGGGGCCACGTTATAATTCTGGCCGCGTCTACCTCTTCTCTTCTTTTTAGGTATTTTTGTATGCATCGATTTTTGTGTTTCTAGACCTCGATTTTTAGTTTGCATTTCTCGTGGTTCAAAAGTGCCCCACGAATCGTTTCGGTTGTTTCTAATCGCTGAAATATGGCTCTTAATTTTTATGATCAGACTGACGAAATTTTTCTATCGAATACTATTTTCTCTTTCTCTGTACATAAGTGCACCTCTCTTCAGGTAACAAAAAAAAACAACACGCCCGTCTTTTTCGGCATGTGGCTTCATAATTAGACATGATATGATGATCTTTTCATGTGATGGTTTGTTAGGTTATTCGTCCTGGGTACGTTCGTTATGTAGAAGTGCTAAAATAGAAAAATATAATGCCTCCGTGTCTAAAAGGCCATCAGGTGGACAGTACGAACTCCTCCCCGTCCATGGAAGCCATGAGGACAAAGCATTTTCTTTATGGGAGAAAGTAAGTGCAGGTTTGACTACCGGGCGTGGGGGAGGGGGTTGCTCCCCGCCAATCCACAGGGCGTCGCTGGCTGTAGTCTCGCCACTGGTTGTATTGCTCTCTGTAATAATTTCGTTGTTCAGCTATGGCTCATGTGGAATAGATATTCTAGCTGTTGCAATAGTTACAATGCTGCCTCTTGACAATAGATGGCTCTTTAGGTTCCAGAAACATAGCAAGTCTTCTGCCATGGGTTGAAAACCTTGAAATGCTTGTAAAGGACGCTAAACTATTCTATCCTATATTTCTGGCTCACTGCACGCTGTGCATTGCGTGCGGTTAATTTCATGAAGAAGAAACACGTTCTCGTTGCTCAGTGATGGCGAACAGTGCGTAGGCTACGTAATCCTCTTACGCTGCTACTCGAGACGTAAAACTCTCAGAACTGATGAAAGGCAACTCAGTAATTGTGTCTCCGTCATTTGCTAAACCTGTAACAACTGCTGCGGATTTTCCCTGCTGCGGTATTTCGAACCAAGTTTTCGCCTTCAGAAAGCTGTTATCGCTCCACGATAGACGTAAACAGAAATTCAGCATCATTTCCCTCCTATTTCATTCTTGTCCTAAATGTCAGTAACCAAAAGGAATTACCGTTTTTAAGAGTGATGTTAATCACAGCTTGTCTCCTACGTCTAGAACCATTTAAAAACGTGCTAAATACACTCAAATCACTATGACCCGAGTACGATAATCAATTCCTCAATACCAAGTCGGCATGCTGGATCCCTAGATAAAAATATAGAGGAGAGAAAAAAGCGCGGTCTAAAACAGGAAAACAGGAGACGTTAGAACCACAATGGCTCTTTTCGAAAAACTTCAACATCTGAATTGCGGAACGTAGATCCTCATATCAATGAAAAGCATCCACAAAGAATGCAATATTTAAATAAAGCTTTCCAAGTCCACTTCAGAAGAAATTATCATTTATAATGGCAAAAAAGAATTCTCTTTACAAGAATGGAAACAGTTCACAAATCGCCACTGAGCTGTCCACCATCGGTTAATTTTTTACGGACATGTGCAAAATTTCGAACAAAGTGTAATAGTCTGGTAAAACATAACGTCGAAAAGCCGCGACATATCAGGTGGACACTCAAATGGTAGCCGATATATTTCTATTGTGAATGTGTATGTTAGGCTTGAATTTCGCAAAGTGTAATTGATGTTATTCATTGTAGAATATTGCTTCACAAAAGCAGCAGAATATATGATATCGCATTTAGTATTTCTACAAATTTTATTTGGTGTTTTCGATATCGTGCAGAAACATACCCTCCAACAAACATTAGCACACTCCCGATGTAAAGCTGCGGGTTCACTTTGTACGCATTTGTCTGCATAGAGTGCCAAAGCGCCAATCTCAACAGCCGGACATTAAAGTTGGCAAGTTAGACGAACGTGATTCTGCATTTCGATTGAGCGTCTCAAGGGTTCGTTAATGCTTCCCTTGTGTTCTCTAGCATTGAGAGGTGTAACTGACGAAGTATATACCTCAAAGAACAGGACAGACAACTTTAAATTCGTCGAATGGCGGCTCACAATCTGACCAGTAAAAGAATGAAGCGTTCCTTCCGTGGTCCTCCCATAATTCCATGTATCGCTTGAGGTGTCCATTGCCTAGGTTCGAAGGCCTATTCTGTTCACCTTCGCGTGATGCAGGCGGCCGCACGGGCGGAACACGACAAGACGCAGGTGTCCGCCTGATTGAGATGAAAGGGACAAAGAGTCGTGACCGGTGATCCTCAGGGACAGAGCCGCGAGGCTGAAACGTAACCAAGAAATGCCAATCTAATTCCTTGTACCGGTGCATATCATATCGTGGCGTCTAGACGCGCAGAGAAGAAAAGGCGAACTTGCGACAAAACGCGTATACGGGAGAGACCCCACAACCCGGACAGATTATTGAGCCTCAAGAGACGTTTAGCGCGGCGGTAAACAAGGAGATGCAGTGGGGAACAAATCTACGGCACTCGTACATATCCGAACAGCGAACGAGTTATCGGTCACTAAGGAGCTTCAAGAAAAATCCCATCAACATTCATTATCCTATCACGTTTAAAGATGCGAGCATCTCTGCAGTGTTAGATGAAGGCTGCCTAATTTTAACTCTTCAAAGTTGGTAATCCGTGTGCGCAACAACATCCGACCCAGCTCTGGCGAAGGTTTATAAAACGGACTATTGCAAAAAGATAACGATATTTTAATCCGATATCAAGTTTGGGTTGTCATATTCTAGTCAACGTGTTTTTTTTCTCCTTGGTTATTTTCTCAGTCATTGCCAAGCAAGCGGCGAGCAATTCACTCTGCTTCGGCATGTCTACCTTATTATTTTTCCTGAAAATGCCCTCAACGGAGTGTAGCGCTGTGGGTAAGAAATTTTATTTGGTGCTTTCGCTATCGTTTTGTTATCAGCAAATGAGAAAAATCCCCTTCAGCAGACATTCGCACAATCCTGATTTAAGTCTGTGTGTTCGCTTTGTACGCATTGGTGTGCATAGTGTGCCAAAGGGCCAACTCAAGAGCTGCATATTTAAGTTGGCAAGTTAGACAAACGAGAATGAAGCACCGTGCTTTTTTCTTTACGAGGGAATTTGTAGGGGCCTAGAGTTTGCCAGCCAAGCTATACATCTTGTCAGAGCGCATAGGAAACTAATGGCGCCGATTCGTGCTGCCACCCACACCTGACTAGTAGGCGCTGCATCTTGGCAACTCGTTGTGGTATCAATTTTGCCTGACTCTTTACAGTCATTTTCACCACCGAAAACAGAACAAACAGAGGAGGCCGTCATTGTGGTGCATTGTCAGAAAGCCATATTTTTTTGGTCAGTTTCAGCGTGCTAATTACTAACAGAAAACACTGTTCATTTCAAAGCAGCTTAAAATATATCCCAAAGATGGACATTAGTATCTTTGTTTTATTACCGGTTTAAGCGACCATTTCATAATGGGCCTGCTTTTCAAAAAGCGAAAGTAGATCATGCATTGCGCGCCGCACGGCGTGCGCTATGCGTATGTCTTCAATGACCGTGGGTCCGAGTGGGAGAGATCGCAATGTATGCCAGTAGCATAACATGAACACATTGTACATTACGTATAGTCTATTGCAGTAAGAACGATCGCTCCTTTCCTGCGCAGGTAGTCTTAGTTGAATGCCACCAGGTCTCCTTTTTATCAAATTCAATGGATAAACTTTTGTACCTCGCTGGTCGTATGCTTCCCACACAAGTTTTTTCTACATATTTGATTCTATTTTAACTGTTCAGTAGGGCCTGAGAGCAAGAAGGTTGATACGGAGGGGACGATGTCGTGTTCTCCGATACAGAAGCACGCGAACCATATTGAAAATGACACCAGAAAAAATACTATGTTTATCGTTTTCATACTCTTCTAGTAATCACTTCACGGCAGGATACTTTCACGACCACGTTCATTAGCAGAGCGCCAGCCGAGCTACAAGGCCAGGCTGCTTTAGATGGATCGGAAACGACGACACTGTGGTTACGATGTCCTAGCCATCCGCCCATGGCACCGCCAGAGAGCTGTGCTGCACTACAAAGTGTGCGGGGCCCGCTTTAGTGCAGCCCCTCGTAGGGCGCGCTGTGGAGTTCGCCGGTGCTGCTTCCCTTTCATCGGCAGGACCTGCAGCGGCGCTGCGATGCAACACTCCTTGGCCTCCAACGCCGGCGAGCCTGGAGCGCGACGTACGCACACCACCTGTCCGACGTACGCAGCTGCGTTTCCTGTGAATCAGTAAAAAGACCTGAATGGTTCTGCGCTTCGAATCCGCCTCAGGCGCTTCCATCGTTCTGTCAAGGTTTTCACCTGCCCGCATTTTAGAGGTTCAAAGTTTGCCCGCCAACTTTTTAACACTTGCTTTATAGCATTGATTTGTTTACCTCTCAGTATTATTAGTAGCACATGTCTACAAGAACAACGTCAAACAACTTGCGGGTTTAAGTATGGCTCACCTATTCATAGAGCGAAAGTTTTGAGTGTTGCAGCGATAGCTTCTTTAACACCCGCTTTTCAATCCGCGTTTTTTTCCTAGTAGGTTTTCGGGAGAGGAGGGATACTTATACTTTTTAGTGGATACCATAAAAGTTTGGACTCCTACGTCTAACCTGGTGAAAATCATGTTTATACATTTCTTCTTGAATATTGTACATTGCTTTATAAGAAAGGAAAGGCGCCGTATCTGTCAGGCTTCAGAGAAGGAAGATGGGAGAGGAAGAAGAAAAGAGAACTAATAATGGAAGGCTACGGAATAATTTGGCCACCTCCTTTAACATGCTTGGACATTGCACAACCCAGGGCTTCCTCTCTGCTTAAGTTTGGTTTTGAAGAAATGAAGGCGCAGTATATCTGTAGGCAAACTCCCCGAAGTCGTCGACACCCACACTAATTAGGTCAAGGTCGCTTGAAGGCCAAATTGAGCCACACACGAAGCCTGCTATACCTACCATAGTGAAGCGTTCGCGTCCAGTGTAAATTAGTTTATAACACAGGAAAGGCGAAGTATCTGTCAAGGTCACTTGAAGGTGAAAACCTGCGTGACGCTGACGGCTCGAAAAGCTGGCGTGGTAGGCTTTCGCTTCAAAAATGCATTTTGAGGAATGGAAAGGCACAGGAAGTTTCTTCATCATTAGACCCCTCCACCTTGCCTCACCGAAAAGAAAGAAGGAGCCAGTGAAAGAAGAAAGGGAGAATGGAAGCTGTAGCCGAGAGCTTTGGTGAAATTGCGAATGCATGTGTTGTTTCAGCTAGTCCTGACATCCCATAGCCTTCGGGTGCCTTTCGCGCTTCGGCTATATCTAAAGGCGGTCGCCGCGGTTGGACATGAAACCGCGTCCACTAGCTCAGGAGCCTAGTCTGTTGACCACTCAGCCAGCGCGTCGAGTTCAGAATTACTGCGCCTCTGTAGACGGGTGAAAAGTTCTAAATGGGAAAGGGATAAAAGGACAGGTGCTCGCCATGCACGGTGTAAGCTGTCTGTCGCGTCTCTATAACTAATTCACTGAAATACTCAAGTGCCTATGTCTCCCAACAACTGAGCTGAGTAACGTGCACGGTGTTGACGCCTAACTTATATCTAACTGACACACACACGAGAGCGGCTGACAGATGACCAGCATACACAGCGCACGCACACGCACGTACACATCCACACACAACAAAGGACATCGTTAGAATCGCTGCAATAGCAAACCACGACGCCCGGAATAGGGAAGCGACGCTGTGGAAGGATCACCCTAGCGTCGCTAATGTAAAAGTTCCGAGAGCTCTGCAGAAATCGGTAGTGGAGGCGTGCGAAAGCCTGAGTGAGGGCTGCTGCTGCACATGGTACATCTCCGCGCCCCTCGTGGAACAGTGTTTCGTTAAACGCATCATAGTTCACGGGCGTTCTATATTTGGTTTAGAGGAAAGGAAAATGCAGTATCTGTCATTCACACGGGTAGAATTATAAAGCTGCGTTTCACGATCCCGGGGGTGGGGCGGGTGGTTAAAGTGCTTGGCTGGGGATTTGAGGGATGGAGGTTTCGTTTCCCGGTGGAGGCAGGATTCTTGAAGCGAAAGCTTCATTGGCCGCGATGCAGCGATTTCGCCGTGGCACCAATTTCCACCGTGGTTGCCCCGCTCTTTCCTCTTTCATTCACACTTTCCTCCCTTTTCTCACGGCGCAATTCAGCCTCTCCTTTCCTATGAACGAAATAAAAACGGAGGCCACCCAGGGTTGTGCAAGGTAACCTTGAACGACCTTGAAGGTGAAGACATATACTCCTCCTTTCCTTTTCTATAAACCAATGTTAAATCATCATCATCAGCAGCCTGATTATACCCACTGCTGGGCGAAGGCCTCTCCCATATATCTCCACTTAATTACCCGGTTCTGTGCTAGCTGCATCCACTTGACCCCTGCGAACTTCTTAATCTCATCCGCCCACCTAACTTTCTGCCGCCCCCTGATACGCTTTCCTTCCCTTGGAATCCAGTTTGTTACCCAATGTTAAATATATAACAGAATATGAAAAAATGATTAGGTGTATATGTCCACAATTTCGTGGCTTCCATTCAAAAGTATAAGGCTTCTTCCTATCCCCAAATCCTAATGTGCCAGCCATCAGCGTCACGGAGGTTTTTATTTTGCACAACCTTGAAGGTAAGACAGATACTGCGCCTTTCCTGTCTTGTAAACCAATGCACAATATAAAGAAAAAAATATAAATCTTGACCTGGATAGGCGTATGTGTCCACAATTCTGTGGAGTCCAGTGAAAAGCATAAGGCTCCTGCCTTTCCCCTGAAACCTAATTTAAATAAAAATTATGAATAAACCGTGGACTGAAAAGCGGGTGTTTAACAGGCTATCGCTGAAACACTCAGCTTTCCCTCTATCACTAGGTTCTAGCATTGCTTAAACACCCGTAATTTTCATTTTTATGATGACGCCGTCAGCATCATTGCATGTAAAATCCCTCGGAATCTGTATGCGGCGAGGTACGGCGTTCGAGGAAGCGGCAAATCAAAGGCGCCGCATGGGCGCCTGGATCGGACGCCCAGCGGGGTCATCTTCGTATTAGCGTGAGTCACATGGTGGCGTCATAACCAATCATGACGTCATCATGACGTGTATTCCGGTTATTAGACATAACCAAAAGTGATGACATGATGACGTCCCATCAGTTCATGACGTCACAGTCGCGCGGACACTTCTCGCGAAAGCGCGGGCACGCCGGCAAGTCATGAGCAATTAATGGCCTTCGCCTAAATAATTAGAGGGCTTCAACAGTTCTGAAACGAATATAGAGCGAAAGCTTCGAGTGTGGGCGACCTAGCGATGCAATAACCACAACCGACGTTCCGTTGAAAGCATCAAAGTTCACCGGCGTTCTATGCAGAACCAACTCCTAAGACCAGCACTTCCTCTAAACACGGGCGCAGGATCATTTCTATAGTGTCATGAGGAGGATTGCGCTCCGCAGGATTTCTTTCGCTATTAAGAGTGTCGCCTTACAGTTAGGGACCAGTTTAGTTTCCCGTAGGAAGCTTCACCCCTCGCCCAATTCAATTTTTGCAATAAACGTTTCCATCAACACCACTTTCAGGCTGTGCAAATGCGACGCCGGCAGGCGCTTTCCCGCTCCACGTGGTCAGCTCAATGTTGGCCTGTCTACACAACCATGTGTCTTCTGTGCGGGACCACCTTTTTACATTTGTAAATTCTAACCTTGAGTGAACAAATTGGTCTGTGGTATAGCCGATTCTCCTTGCGAGCAAGTGCCCTCATATTTCGCCTGAGGAAAAGTGTGACGTATTGTGAATTAAGTGCTCTTCATGGTATTATTAAACCGTCGATCTAATATGTCATGCGTATATACTGGCTTGCTGCACAGATGCTATTATGCAGAAACTGCTCGCCGATCAAATTCAGCAAATAACGGAGAGGTGGTGGAACTGCTCCCTTATCAAGGGATGGCACTGACGGGAAAAGCAATGTTGACCATGAAAGCAAATTTAACTGACGGAGTTGGATCCCGTATGTCTGATTAAGTGTGGGTGCTCAACAAAAAGTGGGACACCTACCTTAAAGTGACAGAGTGAAAGGGTGCAACGCAATTTTTGGTGCGAAAGCACGTGCGTTTTTGTGTGCTCTTCCGATTTCACCTGGGTTCGATCGAATTGCCTTCTCAAGGCCGCCCCGAAGGGCAACCGCGGCATTTGTTTTTCAAGAATAACTGCCACTAGTATCGTCCGGCAGAGGCGAACTTCCCATGTGAAGCACTCGTGCTAGAGTTGCCTCCACCTGTTCGGTGCGCTACAACCGCGGCCTAAGAATACGTGTCCGCCGATAATTTAGGCAGATACTGCGCCTTGTTTTCCACCAATATATTAACCTAAAATTTTCTTATTGCACTTTGGTCTACTAAATTTCCATGAGGCGAAAGGCGTTAAAGCGCAGTGGTGGGTGGTGGGTGGTGGGTGGTGGTAACTATGGTTTATTTTTAGGGAGGGGGTACTGGTCACGTCTTATGTTAGCCATCTTTGTGGCATCACTCTTGGTGACCAGGAGGAAGGGGATTTTGGAATTAGGGGAAGGTTGGGGAGGGGAAGGTTGCTGACGCCGCATATGTCGCCGCCAGTTCCGCACGAAGCACTATAGGCCCATGCAGGCCTACAGAACAGAGCTGAGGCCAGACTCCTCCAGATAAATCAGGAGGAGCCGGTGAGCAGAAAGTTGGTTCCGAGCTGGGAAGAGCAATTGCCCTTCCGTATCAGCAGGGAGACCAAGATTCCGGTAGCCAGTCAGAAGTTTCTGGCGATGGCCAGCGGAGGCTGGACACACGAGGAGCAAGTGTCCTAGTGTGCCAGTATTGCCGCAAGAGGGACAGGCTGGGCTGGGAGCTCGGCCACAGGCATACATGCGGGGCGGAGTCCACGTGCAGCCTATTCGAAGTCGTAGGAAGAGGGATTTGTCCTTCCGTTAAAGTTTGTCAGAGAGCCGTTGGAGATGTTCACCAGCGGCAATACGACGGTCAGGATGGAAAGACCTTATCGACCTTCTCAAGAGGGGTCTTGAAAAGGCAAAAGGTGTTACAGCCTCAGTGACTGGGGCGCCGTTGTCGTGCGCCGCTTTGGCCAGGGCATCCGCCTCTTCATTGCCCTGGACTCCAGTATGCCCTGGAACCCAATGTAGGGCCAGTTGATAAAGCGCAGTGGATCGGAGCCATCCAATACGGCACCTCTATCTCCCTCTCTTCTTTCACTCCCACCTTACTCCTTTCCTTTACGGCGTGGTGCATGTGTCCGCGGAGAATTATGACAGATAATCTGCCTTTTCTATACTGCAAACCAATTTCAAACACCGGTGATGCCGGCGGCACTAAATCCTCTTAGTCATCTGGGTCTGCTTCTGTTTGCTAAGTGGTGCGGTTTTCAAGGAAGCGGCAAATGAAAGGCGCCGCTTGGATTGCACTCCCGGCTTCATATATACATGAATAGCCTGGGACGTCGTGACCTGTCGTGAAGGCTTTGAAGGACATCGCGCGCCCCTTGTCCAACACAACCAGAATTTAATTGCACGCATCAGAGTTCACCGGCGTTCTATAATTCGTTTACAGAAAAGGAAAGGCGCAGTATCAGTCACAGGCTGAATCCCGCTATGATCCTCACTGCAGACGAGGGGGATTATGGAGATCTTTTCACTATCTGGGGTGCGGCGCTCGATTTAGATAAAGCCCGTGCCGAAAGGAATCACATTGAAGAAATAAAAGGGGGAAGGGTATTATCAACAGGCATCAGCCATATCAAAACAGTATTTTTCGAGCATTATCAGATGCTCTTCGCATCGCACCCGTTAGACGTTATCACATTTACGGAAGAATTTCTGCTTGAGTTACCGCATCTCGACGACGAAAAAAAGGGCAGATTAGAAGAGGACATAACTGAATCGGAGGTGGAGCACGCAACTGATAAATTAAATCTCAGTAAATCCCATGGACCGGATGGGTTTAGTGCGAATTTTTATAAAGCACTTAAGCACAAAATAGCCCCTGTCATGAATGTAATTTTTCATGAAGAATTCAGGGGCTCTGCCTCCGTCATATGGGCCATTTCACATTGTGCTCATTCCAAAACAAATGAAATACATAAGTTAAGACTGATTACTGCATACAGGCCCATAGCTCTCAGAAGCGTAGAGTACAAGGGGGCCTCATCAGACATGTGGAATTAATGGGCGCTCCACTTTCACCAATATCCATAGAGCGTGCAGTGCATTAGAATACTGTGTTGACAGCTAGAGGGGAGGTGGGTGGCCATCCTCCAGATAGACTTAGCAAAAGCCTTTGACTGTGTCGCTCACTAACTATTGTTTGCCATTTTAGACCATGTGAACGTCGGTTCTGTAGTCTTTGAAGGTATGGCCTGGGAGTACCGGAGCTGCACACTGAGTAAACAAAAACAGAAAATCTTAGAGCCATGACAATGCATTGCCACCAGATCGAGCCCTATATCTCGTAAGAATTGTTAAGGGCGGAAGCGCGATTCCGGAGCATCAGCACCTGGAAAACTCGTCTCGGGTTCCTAACTATATGCCCACTTTGCGTGAGTCCATCGTGGACTGGGGCTAACACTGGGCCTTTTTTTTCGACGAAAACAAGCCAAATAAATTTTAGCGCCGTTTTTAAGGTTTAACGTCCCAAAGTGATTCAAGCTGTACGAAACGCCGCAGCGGAGGGCTCCTGTAGTTTTCAGCGCAAGAGTTCGCGTGAATTAAAGTTACAAAGCAGAGAGTATTATCCAGCTTTTTTATAAGTCACGTCTTCGCGTATTAGGTTGTTACGGCGGAACCTTCGTTCGGCAACCTGGAACCGGATCTGAGTGGCAGAAGAAATGCAATTAGTCAAGGGTTCGGCGAACTTTCGCCTGGTCAGACATGGTAGCAGAGTAAAAAGAATTCCAGTCACTGACTAAGTCAACATAAAAAAAAGACGGGTTTCAAAACGTCTTTTTTCATATTGACTTGGTCAATGACTTGAATTATTTTTACTTTAAGAAATGCATTTATAGACTATATAAGAACTGTATGCGAATTTCAGGTGGTGTTATGTGGTTACTAAAGCAGAAATGGACAAAGATAAAATTGCTGTATCCTGCCCCCTTTGACGAGAGCAAGTCTAGACAGAAAAGCACGAAAACAATGTGAGAAAACGAGCGCGGAGGCATATGCCCTGCAATGATGGGAACACGCGATATCGACGCATTGCCTCTGGACAGGCCCTGTCTATCACTAGTGATGGCTTTTGTTTTCTCTTTTTGGAGTACGCAGTAACATTCTGCTCAGAAACACGCCGAAAAAAATTGAACCGTATAGAAAAGCGGTTTATGCAGAAATAAAACGAAGGCTGCATAAAATATAAATGATAGACGCTCTCTTCAAACGTAGCGCCACACATGCTCAGAAATACCCCGCCGCGGTGATTCAGTGGTTAGGGCGCTCGACTAGTGTTCTCGAGGATATGGGATTGAATTCCGGCGAAAGCTTTTAATGCCTCATCGTTGCCGACAGAATGTTGTCAGCAGAGGTGTCACGCTATTGAGAGCGAGAGTTAAAAATAATTTATTAAGCATTGTCTCCACCAGAATTCGAACCTCCATCTCTTGGATCCCCAGCCCAGCGCTTTACCAACTGCGCCATGCCCCGAAGTGTGGAACGCGCTTCAAAATTCCTCTTGTCTACCGTGAGGATCATAGCGGGATTCCGGGAGTGGCCGATACTGCGCCTTTGCTTTCCTGTAAACGAATTAGAGAACGCCGGTGAACTTTGAAGCATGCAATGAAATTCTGGTTGTGTTCGACAAGGGGCGCGCGATGTACAGTCACGACTGGCCATGACGCCACCAGGCGACTCATGCATATCAGCTGACTCTGCCGGGCGTCCAATCCAGGCGTCCGTGTGGCGCCTTTCATTTGCCGCTTCCTCGAAAGCCGCACCCCAAAGCAAACATAAGCAGACCCAGATGTATAAGAGGCGTTAGTACAGCAGGCATGAGAGGCGTTCGAAATTGATTTTCAGGATAGATAAGGCGCCCCCTCCCCCCTCCCCCCCCCAGGATCTGTCACAATTCTTCAGACACATGTGCCACTTCGTAAAGGAAGGGAGAAAGGTGGGATTGTAAAAGAAAAGAGGGAGATAGAAGTGTCGTAATGGAGCGCTACGATCTGCGGCGCTATAATGGCTTTCGCCCCATTGCACTTTAGTGGCCCAAAGTGCCCTCTAGAATTTTTTTCGCCTCTGCAGTGCCTGTAACATGCGCAGACGCAGGTACCAAATGATGTTTACATTTACCTTAAAGCCAAGGAAGAATTAAATAAAGTTGCCGGAAGAATTCATTCTTAGCGCCAATTTTTCCTTAGAGACATTTTTTCCTATTGGCCGCTTTTTTGAGAAGCCTTTTCTTCCCGGGATGCTTTTTTCCGGACCGTATTTTCCGGGGCCTTTATTACCTTCACCCGAGTTACCACTCAAACGCAGTCAAAATACGCGAGCGTCCCGCCCCGCCCACGCGGAGACCGAAGAGCATATCGCAAGTCCCGTGCCTCGAATCCCTGCCTAAATGAAATGTTCCATAGAACACTTCACAAGTTCAATCGGTGCGCTGTCGCGGCGCCGGACGCACAGGTATACGGCCGAGGGTAGCGTTGACCGGCGAGGCGTCGAGGAACCGCGAAGACCAGGAGCTTTCATTAGAGGTAATTCGAGTGCAAGTACTTACATCTTTACACTTTGGAGATTTGCTTGCTTGTGGTTGTTCAGGAAAGAAGGAGGGGGAGTGCACGGGCCGGTTGACTGCCGGTGAATCAGACACCGCCACTGTCAGCTTGCGGATAGTTGGAGAACGGGAAAGATTGGGGAGAAGGTGGCATGCGCTACGCCGCCTTTGGAGATTTCAGAAGGAAGCATTCGCCCGATGAAAGACGCCGGGTTTTTTTCTCTTGGGTCTTCTTAGATCCCTAGGCAGGGAATTAGGCAGGGAATTAGTTTATCTTCGGCACGGGCCAATCGCAAAGTGCTAGTTGGCAGTTCGCGCACTGCATCACCGAGCCCCGGCCCGCACATTCTTGTACGAGCGCCTGTCATATTGTCTCCTCACGGATGAGCGTCATGCTGTCTTGTGTTTTCGTTCGTTCGTCCTGTCCGGTGCCTGTGGGTCTCCCCTTCCGCGGCAAATGCTCCCGCCGGCAGACCAGACCTCGCGCGAAACTGACGATGGCTTCTCCCTCCGCCTCTATTGTTGAAACGGCGAATACCGTAAGCCGACACCGCGCGGCTCTGAAGACAATTTTTTGCTCCGCCGCCGTCCCTCTGTAGGTCATTACTGACAGAAGAGGCTCTTCCTGGGAAGGGAGGACGTTTCTTCAAAAGGCAAAGCAAAGCGGTGCTTTGGAATGGCCCTGGGTGAGGGCAGTGGTTGTTGAGGCGTGCGTGCATATCGAGTGGGCGTCTGCAGACGAAGCTCGCTGAGATGTGCATGGGGCGAACGCAGACACGCCGACGCCTTGTCAACCATAAATTAGCCCAGATACAACAGCTCCTCCGCCGAAGGGAAGATCTCGGAAGGCGAGGAGTTTCCGCTGCTCGACGTTAGAGACCAGCTTCTTCGGCCGTTGGTTTGGTCACTCCTGAATCGCAGACTGCCGCCACAAACCAAGCAAGTGCCAGCAAAAGCTCTCGCGCTCCCAGGCTATTGCACGGTAATAAAAAAAAGAAGAAGAAAAAAGAGAAAAAAAAAGAAAAAAAAAAAACAATCTCTGCCCAGTATTATATTTGTGGGCCCTGTCGCACTACTGCCATCCGGTTCCTGTCTCACTACCCCTTTTATGTTCGCGAAAAGAACTATAAATTCACTCACTTAGAAAACTGCTAAGAGACATTAAGTGCGAGAATACCTAACTTTAACACTTAGCAGAACAGTAAAGGATACGTTTTTACCTTCCTCGTTTACGGAAACGGTATAAGGATTAGTATGCACGGCTGAAGCCAGCGGCATTAGCATTTGCCTTTTCCTTTTTGTACCGCACGTTAAAATTCAAATCTTGAAGCGCGAGGCAACATCTCAATAGTCGGGGATTAATGTTTGACATTTGCGAAAGCCATGTTAGTAAGCAGTGGTCTGTCACAAAGACGAATGGAGTTCCGTAGAGGTAGTGTCACGCGCTCGGTAATCACCGGAGGTCATCACCGAGTCATGACAAAAGGGGGGGGATCGTTCGATGCCCGGCGTAGCCGGTAAGCAAACGTGGAGAATGAGACGAAGACGCGTTGACTTGAAACAACAATAAGAAGAGGTTTATAGGCTCAGAACGAGGAATACACAAAACATTTAGAGGGCAGTAATTAACATTCTAGAAGGCAACGACATGAGTGAAGAAACAATCTAATTAAAAACTTGAATTACGTATACAGAGTCATGCTTTTCCGGGATGGAAGTAACACTTCAAGTAACAGTAAGGGAAGGAAAGTTCAGAGCTGTTTCGAACATACAATTGACCGGGGAGCGCGGCGGAAGTCCATCACTGAGACGACGCAGACGGGCGGCACTCGAAGGCGACGGTCCTTCCGGTGCAGCTTGCGGCCTGAGAATGTGGTGCCGGCGGCGGCGCTGGGGTACCCCCCGAGAGCACGCGGTAGCTTGGGTTACCCTCTTCGGGAGCGAACTGGGCGGACTTACTTTGGGGCCTCGGTGGTTCCTTTTTAAACCCTCTTCGACGATGCCTTGTGCGCAGGGTCGGGGTCCGAAACAAAACACACATAGAGCGCACAAAGTAGTTCACTCACAAAGGAAGGCGCACGTAGGCACACGACGCTTCAGCACTGCAAGGCCGCCATCTTAGGCTTGAAAAACATAACGCACAACAAAAACAACCGTCACGTACGCCCCAAACTTCGGTTCTTCTTGGGGTCACATTGCCAGGGAAGAAAGAATATACGGATATACAAAGGAAGTAGTAGAGATGACTGAGTGGGGAACGTATGACACAGGCCGCACGTACTCTTCTGCTCGAGCATGGAGAGAGTTGTAGCTAACACAGGGAAAGCTATACCGTTCCGAGGCAACGTGCACGTACGCGTTCCTGCGCGCCCGACCGATGCTCACATATACAGGTCCCGTGAACATATGGGGTTTACAGAACAATTCCGCGTGTGTATAAATGCAACATGGGCAAATAATGGATGCCGCCTATTCTGTGACAGGTAGCAAGCAAGTTTTTGGGATGCTCAAACCAGGTAAGCACACTCTTTGTCGCATGCGCTATTGTCCTCCTTTCTTGCCGTTAGCTTCCTACTGGCGAATAGCACAGGACGTCCATTTCTGTTTTCATTTACCTGACAGAGTATCGCTCCAAAGCCACCGTCGCTTGCGTCCCACTGTATGACAGAGGGTCTGTGTATCTCGGTGCACGTAGTACAGGAGAGCAAGACAAGGCTGACTTGAGCGCCTGGAAGGCGATGTCCATTTCTTCCCTCCAAAGCATACTCTCTCTAGCGCGTTTTTCCGTAGGGCATCTGTCATGGGTGCTGCAACTTCTGAGTAGCGAGGTATGTATCTTTAATAATATCCCGTAAGCCCCAGGAAAGCCCTTATTTTGGTCTTGTTTTGTGGCCGAGGAAATTCGGCAACTGGCTCAACCTTCGAACCATCTGGCCTTCTTTTGCCCTGCTGTCACCCGTTAATAATTAGGGGGGTATTATTAACGATGCGCCCTTAACGGTGCGCACACTCCCAGACACCCTTTGAGTGAGTGGGTGTAGCTGTTCCGGTCGCAAAGGAGATGCCCTCGACCTGCGTGGCAAGCTCAGCCGGAATTTAACTACCTTGTAGTGACAGAAGGGGGTGGTCGTTTGGTGCCCAGCTGTCGCCGGTTCAAACCAGAGTAAGGATCGGAGTCAGAAGTAACAAAGAAAACACAATTTATGCACAGCAAGAGACGATACAGAGGAATACACAAGGTCACTTGAAATACAACAGACGAGAGGTTCACAGAATAACAAACGCTAAGCATGCAATTACACAGGTATCCAATAACGTAGAGGCTTTACAACAGATGAAACACGAGAGAGTACATAAACAAACACCAAATTGTTCACCGGGCACTGTTGCAGTCCGACGCCTCAAGAGTCACGATGTGGCCGCCATACGAGACGAGCGCCGCTCCCTTGAAAGTCCGTGGGCTTGCCAGCAGCGGGTGATCCCCGGGAGTCCAGCCGAAGTACAGGCGAATACGTCGCAAAACACGGACGAACTGACTGACTGACTGACCGACTGACTCAACAAGCGGCGCGGTCGCTTTAAATAGGTCGCGCCGCGTCTGTTTGTTAACACGCGCCAAAGCTAGCGCGCACACACACATAACTTCGCTGGTTATAGCTCCCTCTTCTCCTCCCGTCGAGCCGCGCGTCGTCATTGGCTAGGTCCCATAGAAAATGCTCGATTTTTCTGGCGCATTCCAGGCCGATGAACCACCGTCTTCCCCGGGCAAGGGGAAAGAGGGTGACAACAACGCGTACAAAGCTACGCGCTCTCCCACGCGGGGAAGGGGGCTTTGCTCTCCATGCCTTCCACGCGACGCCGCGCGGGCCTCGCGCCGTACCGGCTTGATGAAAATGGGCGCCGATTTCGTGACACTGCCCCTCCCTTAAAGAATATTGTCCCACAATATTCACAACAACCACGAACATCGCGCGCACATGCATGCGCTCACAAATATATGGGGCAAATGACCATATCACACACATTGCACAAATTTCACAAACTGTAGTAACCCATTACAAAATTCACACATTAATGCCATGATGTTCACAAACATAGCACCACATTGTCGTCAGATACACATAAGAATCAACAACACACCGCTTTTCAAATGCGAAGCGCACGAACCTAAATTCTGAGCGTAATTACATCCCGCGATCAGTGCGTGACACGCTTCTGTCCGCCAGAGATTCTGCCTTCGCTCTAGGCTCTCGCATTTGAGACACTTCTAAGTTCCCCGATCGGGCTACTGAAAATTCCCAGAGGCATGACTTATCCTCTTGCAAATCACACAACCAATGTGTGCCGATAATTGCCCCTACAACCAGTAGCGCCGACGGATACACGGGAACCTGTGCCAATGCGCACAGACCAACAAAAATAATCACTCTAATAGTGTTCTTTCCTGGGCACCGGTATTCCTTCCGCTGAAGGTGAAATATCCCAAGTAACGCCCCCATAAGTAGGACAAACACTTGGGCTACCTGCATCAACGACGGCCTAGGCATTCCTGACTTAATTTTCTGAGCCGTCCCTTTCTTTTCGGTTTCCTCCCGAGAGGCTTCCTTTTGTCTCTTCATGTCTCGAGTCTTTTCTTCCGGCTTCTCATGGCCTTGCTTTCCTCGCCCTGCCTTTTTCTTTTTAGATTCCTTGCAGCGCACAGGCCCGGGACTTTGTTCAGGATCCTCGGGAAATTTTGCGCCTTTGATATTTCCCAACACCAAATCATAGATAGGACGCTCCATGCACAGGGCTGTCAGTTTTCCAGAATAATATGGCGTCTGCACTTCCAATTTTGCCTCAGGGAGTAATTGGATTGAGCCGTCAATTAGCCTCACAGGGCATTTCTCGCCAGTTAGATCATTCTCATGAATCAAACTGCGTTTTATAATTACGGCACTGCTACCTGTATCTCGTAGCACAGAAATGATTTTCCTTCTATCTTTCCCCTCGAAACCGGCATCCGATTCACCGCAGATCCAGTTTGTGCATGTACTACGGCGTTCACTACCCGGATTTTCTTGTCCTTCCGATTAACCCCTCTCTCTGCTTCCTCCTCCTCTAGGTTGTGCACCACGCGGACTTTCCTGTCGTTCTTAAGCTCAACAAAGCCATTGGCATCTTCTTCCTCCAAGCGACATTCTGACTCTGACGGAGTCCTCGCGCATGCCGCCTGCGGAGCTGCCTTGTAAGCGCCGGGGCACGACATTGCTTTGTGGCCCTTCTGTCCGCATTTCCAACACGAGGATGGATTGTTGGTTACGAGTTTGCGGCAGTTAGGTGCGATGTGGCCTAGTTGTCCGCAGAGATAGCACCTCGGGGGTGACTTTACAATAGGTTGTGTCTGTCGGAATTCGGGCTTTCGAGGGGTTTCCAAATTTGCAATTTTGCTCAAATTTTCGCCTCCCTGGGCTTCCAAATACTGGTCTGCGAGCTCCATCATTTCTTCCAATGTATGTGCCTTTCTTTCTTTTAAATAAAGCGACAAACCAGGGTGACAGCTGCCCAGGAATTGCTCCTTAATTAGGAGTTCGCGAAGTGCGCCATACTCCAGTTTAATTTTTGAGAGTTCAGTCCAGCGGTCAAAATAATGACTCAATCGCGCAACATACTGTGTTGCCGTTTCACCGTCCATAGGTTTTCCAGTCCTGAACTTCTCTCGAAACCCATCCGTTGTAAATCTAAACCTTTTAAGTAATGCAGCTTTCACTTTGTTATAGCTGCCTGCATCCTCAGGAGGAAGTCTTCCAAACACACTTAATGCTTCGCCGCTAAGGCAAGTGCTCAAGATGGTAGCACATTCACTGTCTGTCCAATTTGCATTTACGGCGATCCTTTCGAAACGCAAGAGGAACTCGTCGAGATCGTCTCTTCTCTCGTCGCACTTCGGGATCAATTTGCTTGCGTCTATCCGCAAGCTGCTATGTCCTTCACTGGAGCTATGCACTTCAGTTAAACTGTTGTTGTTCCCTGAGTTTTGGAGCTGAAGTTTCATACTAAGTAATTCCTTTTCTCGCTGAAATTCCTCTTCACGCTCCTTTCGAGCCTTCTCTCTTTCTTCCTCGGCTTCTTTCCGAGCCCTCTCTCGTTCTTTCTCGGCTTCCCTTCGAGCCCTCTCTCGTTCCTCCTCGGCTTCCTTTCGAGCCCTCTCGCGCTCTTTTTCTGCTCTCTCTCTTTCTTCCTCGGCTTCCTTTCGAGCCCTCTCTCGTTCTTTTTCTGCTCTCTCTCTTTCTTCCTCGGCTTCCTTTCGAGCCCTCTCTCGTGCCTTTTCTTCTCTCTCTCTTCTTTTTCTCTCTGGCTAACCCATTTGCGCAGTTCGGCACCGGACAACCCCAGCTGGGTGCCAGCCTCAATCAACTCTTTCAGATTCATATCTGAAGCGCGAACTGTTTGGGTGTAGCCTAAACACTGCTTAGCGAACTTCGCCTAAACGCTTCCGCGCGGCACTACCTCTCGCTACCGCTCTGCTGCTACACTGTTTACGACCTCTTCGTAAACTCTTCCAACTCGTTCACCGTCCTCTGGGCTTGAGTGCACCAAACGTCCTGTCGCGGACGCCAGAATAATTGTCACCCGTTAATAATTAGGGGGGTATTATTAACGATGCGCCCTTAACGGTGCGCACACTCCCAGACACCCTTTGAGTGAGTGGGGGTAGCTGTTCCGGTCGCAAAGGAGATGCCCTCGACCTGCGTGGCAAGCTCAGCCGGAATTTAACTACCTTGTAGTGACAGAAGGGGGTGGTCGTTTGGTGCCCAGCTGTCGCCGGTTCAAACCAGAGTAAGGATCGGAGTCAGAAGTAACAAAGAAAACACAATTTATGCACAGCAAGAGACGATACAGAGGAATACACAAGGTCACTTGAAATACAACAGACGAGAGGTTCACAGAATACAAACGCTAAGCATGCAACTACAGAATGATTCAATAACACAGGCTTTACGACAGATCAAACCCGAGAGAGTTACATAAACAAACACCAAATTGTTCACCGGGCACTGTTGCAGTCCGACGCCTCAAGAGTCACGATATGGCCGCCATACGGGACGAGCGCCGCTCCATTGAAAGTCCGTGGGCTTGCCAGCAGCTGGTGATCCCCGGGAGTCCAGCCGAAGTACAGGCGAATACGTCGCAAAACACGGACGAACTGACTGACTGACTGACCGACTGACTCAACAAGCGGCGCGGTCGCTTTAAATAGGGCGCGCCGCGTCTGTTTGTTAACACGCGCCAAAGCTAGCGCGCACACACACATAACTTCGCTGGTTATAGCTCCCTCTTCTCCTCCCGTCGAGCCGCGCGTCGTCATTGGCTAGGTCCCATAGAAGATGCTCGATTTTTCTGGCGCATTCCAGGCCGATGAACCACCGTCTTCCCCGGGCAAGGGGAAAGAGGGTGACAACAACGCGTACAAAGCTACGCGCTCTCCCGCGCGGGGAAGGGGGCTTTGCTCTCCATGCCTTCCACGCGACGCCGCGCGGGCCTCGCGCCGTACCGGCTTGATGAAAATGGGCGCCGATTTCGTGACATCTGCCCCACGGCGTGCCCCAAACATCTCACTTCTGCTCGGGCTAATTGGCACTTCGCGGGTTTCACTGTAAGACAGCACTCTTCAGTCGGCTGAAAATGTCACTCACGTGCGAATTGTGTTCCTCCCATGTAGCGGAAAATATTTCAACATCATCCAAGTAAGGGAGAACGTAACTCTCAGAGCACTTCAGCACTTGATCCGTGAGCCTGAAGAAGCAAAGACCAAAACTTAATGCAATGGGCCTGAAGCTGCCCATAGGTGTCACAAAAGCGGCGTACTGGCTTGCTCTTTCGGTCATGGGTACCTGCTAGTATCCGCGGACTAAGCCTAGACTGGATACTTAATTCACGGCACTCACTTTATGCGCTTTTATACATTTGGAATCGGATATGCCTGATCTTTTGTTATGACATTTAGCTTCCGATAATCTACGAAAGGACGAGGATCCTTGCCCGGAACCTCCGCAAGCATCGTTGGAGATGCATAGGCGCTTTCGCACAGTCCAATAACTTCTAGTTCGAATGTGTGTTCCACCTGCTTCAGTATCTCCTGCTGACGCGGAGGCATTCTGTAAGGTCGCAACCTGACCTGTACCTCGGAGGTCAGCTCAATGTCATGAGTAACGAGCGCTGTCCGCCCCGGTTTTTCAGAGAATAGGCCGTCGTACCCGGAGGTGACGCTGTGCAAATCAGTCCACTGAGTTTCAGTCAGGCCCTGAGCCGGCGCTGCTACTCTCATAACCTCATCAGACTGAATACTTTCGGTAGGGCGGCCCAGCTGAATAATCTCCGTGGTCAATTCCTCACTGACATTTAAAGCCATACTCACCATCTGAACCTCGCCCACATATCGTTTCATCAGGTTGTGGGGTTAGATCATGACCTCTCGGCGCCTTCGTTTCCGCTCGATGGCGTAGTTTGTCTTTGAAAGCTTTTACACTATCAAGTGCCCTTCCCATAAAACTTCGAGCTTATTCGCTCGCGATGGGAGCAAGACAAGGACTCGATCACTTCTTGATACGTCTGCACTTTGCATTTCGGTCGCAGTAACTTTTCGCCCTAGTCTGTGCCTCCATCACGTTGGCGTCTGCTATTTCTCCACAGCGGTGAAGGCTTCCTAGCAAGTCTAGTAAGTACTCTACTACAGTTGGGTCTGCGTCTTTTGACTCCCAAGATTCCCTTAACTGTCGTGACGGTGAGCGTAGGTCCCGCCCGTACACGAGTTCTGCCGGGCTGAACCCGGTAGCCTCATGAGTGACTGTCCGCAAAGCGAATAGCATGGCGGGAATACATGCATCCCATTGGCGTTTCCTCTCAAAGAACAGAGTTCGTTCGACGCTGTTTGACTGCGGGTGATAAACGGAATTATGAATTAGTTTCACCCCGCATTTTTCCAGGAAACCTGATGTAACAACACTTGTGAACAATGTTCCCTGATCGCACTGGATCTCCTGCGCAAAATCCTACCCTAAATAAAATGGACAATAGTGCGTTGAATACTTCCACAGACTCTGCTCTTTGATTGGGGCAGCTTCCGGAAGCTTTGTGGCAGGCCAAACCGCTGGTAACAATTACCTGTGCCCTGATTTCGTCACTGGCAATGGTCCCACGATATCTATTACTAGCCGCCGAAAGGGTTCCGAAACCAGCGGCACCAGTTTTAGAGTAGCCTTGGTCTTGTCGTGCGGGTTCTCCACTCTTTGGGAAGCGTCACATGCCCTTGCGTAGTTTTCGACATCTTTGAAACAACCAAGCCAATAAAATTCAGATAGCCACCAGTTTTTTTTTGTTTTACGGATCTCCAAATGTCCCAACCAATCCGGTCCATGACAAAGGGACAAAATGTCGGCCCGATACTTAGCTGGCACTACCATCTGGTCAAAGACGAGGCCTTTGGCTGACTGTAGTGACGGTACAATATTCCATTTTGGACAAGGAACCTCACAATCTTCCGAGCGACTCCTTCGTTAGCTGTACCCCAGAAATCTTTGAGACTGATCTTATTTCTGCTCCTTAATGGGCATATCTTTGGTAACCATTCCGAGAATACGGTCGAGCGACACTGACGATGGAAGCACAAACAACCCTCATAATTGTGGAAAACCAGTTTCCTCCCCCTTCGCTGCGACCGACCACCACCACCCCAACGAGCTTCATGGCAGCGCCGGCTGGGAGAGGAGGTAAATACCTCCCCTTTGGGGAAGGAGACCAGCGATGGGTGCGCCACTAAGACGTCTACGCGGGTTCCCGCGAGAAGACGAGAAGGAGAATCTGGATCCAGCCGGCAACGAGAGCGGTCGTCTCCCGCCGCCTCACCCGGCAAATCCCTCGTTCAGGCCTTCGAGGTGTGCGGATGTGTCCCTGCTCGCCTCCCGCGATATCGTCGCGCCAGCTTCGCTGCCGCCGAGCACCTTCGCCTGCGCCCGCTACCGTCCGTAGCGGCAGGCGTACGTCCTCGCTCGTCGCGCGCTCCCCAGCGCCGGCGAGTTCCTTCTACTAGGAAGTCTTCCCAGCAGTCGGCCGCGTCAGCGGCCACCCTATACCTCTCCTAGAGGCCTAGCTAGGCGGTCCGCTTCGGCGGCCGCGGCGCCCTAATCCTCGAAAAATGATTTCCTCAGGGCCGCCGTCGTTTGCTGCGGCGGCGGCGGCCCCCCCTCTACTTCAAGGACAGAAGCCTGCAGAACCGCCCGCGGCTTCCTTCAACTCCTCGGACCTGGGACACACCCTGGCTAACCCTCGCTGCACCCTGGTGACGCGAGTACCCTGCCTTCCCCATCGCCACGGACCACGTGTGCTATGGATCCTGGCGACCTACCCGCCACGCTGCTGCTGCTGCAGCAGTTCCCGGCGGCCTCCCCAGTTGCCGCCTGACCTCGTCGTCGCGGTGACTCCCTGCTGACATATTTGTGACGCCGCAGTCCTCGCTGCGCTCGTGCTTCTTGCCAAGCCAGCACGCTTGCCACGTGCAAGCCACCCGCCGTCCTCGCAGCATCACTGGTGTGCACCGAGGCGGCTCCCCCTCGCCGCCATGTACCACGTGTTTCCGTGAATCCTGGCACCCCCTCCTGCTGCTACCCGGATACTCCGGGACAGTTCCCCGTGGGCTCCCTTCTCGTGGGCCTCGGCGCGCTGTCCACGGACGTTCTCCCCAGCGCCACCAGCCGCGCTGCTGCCTTGGCAGCAGTCTATCGCGGTCCCCTCCTGCTGCGGCGGTTGCCCCAATCGCCATGGCGTCCTACTGTCACCAGCAGTCCTTCCTGTGCCTCGCAGCTGCGCAGTACCAGGCTTCGCCTGGAACACCCGCAAGCGCTGCTGCACCGGAGGCTGCGCACCGGATTACCGACCTGCCGACGTTCACCGGGCTGTTTGCTTGGTGCGGGCCAAGACGACAAGACGATCTCCCCCCCACCCCTCCCCACATCCCACTTCCCCATCCCCCGGACACCAAGTGTGCCGCCGCGACATTAGGCCGGCATAACCCGTGTCCGGTTCCCCCCCCCCCCGTGAATATCCCGAAGTTCCCAACCAACCAACCAAATGCCGGGGGATGGCGGGCACGGAGTACGCAGCGCACATGGGAGGACCCGTCGTGCACGACCGCCCATCTTCTGGTTCCCAATGGCGAAGCGACCGGTAAATACCGCTCGCTCTCGCCGCCTCCCGCGGCAAACACCGTGGTATGGCTTCGTCCGAAGGATGCGGCGCGCACGGGAGTTCCCGGCCGCCATATTCACGGCGCGTTCAAATGTCCGCCGCCGAAATCGCACCCCAGCGGGTGAGTCAAAAGTCCTTCTTACGTAGCCTTGCCCTTCCATAGAAACCCTTGTCGATGTATAGCTAGCCGGCATGCTCTGTATTATTTGCAAGCGCAATAAATAGCATTCGAGTATTAACTATGTGTCGTCCTCGTCCTTTGTCCCCTTTGTTCCCTCCGCGGGTCGCCAGCGAGGACGTTGCACCTGCGGAGTAGGAGCGGGGCGGAAGACCGCCCCCCTCATAACCCTACATTGGCGCCTCAACGTGGTTCTCTCGTGCAGAAGCACTTGAGTTAGTTACCCCTCCACGATGGTCAGTTCGCGGCGTGGAGTGCCTGCCCGGACTTTTAATATTGGGCCTGACCCGACATCGCTATGCTAGCAAGGCTAATATGCTTTCCTGACGGTGAGGTGGGAGGAGTTGCAGCGAGAAACAATTGGTCGTGCATGTATTTGTGTGTGTGCGTGCGTGTGTGTGTTCATGTATGTGGAACATTTTTTGTGTGTGCCGAGACCTTTGAGAGGTGCAGCTACGAGGTCCGTACATGAAGCGCGAGACCGAGCCGTCCATGGAGAACAGCACGCCGGAAGAGAGTGAGTGCCTCAGCCGGGACGGTGGCCCTAATTTTCTCGTATATAGTTGTAAATATTTCCTCTTCTGTCTCTTTGGCTCTGGGAGCCAGGTGCCGCAATCGGCTGACTGGTATTGCAGCCTTGATTGCCGGAAAGCACCGGGGCTCTCCGACACCGCTGGACGCGGTGGGCGCCGTTCGCTAAGAAGTTGCCTTTGGATGGCAGCGAGCGAGTAGGGACACCCTGGGTTCCTTGGCGGAGATGCACATCCTCGCGGCGTGGTGTTCTAGCTATTGTCCTTAGCGCTAGAGCGAGTAGGGAGAATCTGGGAGCTCTTTTTGGGAGCTGCCTGTCGCACATCGGACGACAGTCTAACCGTGGCATACAGCATGCGCAAATGCGTTTTTCTTGTTTTATAATGACCTCGCTGGAGCCGAACATCTCGCTGAATTAGAGAACGCTAACTTCGTTCAAATGAACTTGGTATTTTTGGGCTGAGAAGGAGAATCGGAAAATTTGTGGAACCAGATTATTATGCCCGCCAACGAACCGCGGATGCCCGTGCTTCGTTCGGATTAAAGAACGCAGTGCGGTGCCGGATAAAATTGTTTGGCACTCGCATTGGCCCGCATTTTACCAAATGGTCATTTTGCTCAATTTATTCAACCTTTTTGGAGATCCGGAGGGTTGTGCAGATATCAAGTGAAGCCGCCTGGACCTGCTGCCATTGTTTACGTTCCTGCCTGCTGCCCTGCGGCCGTGAATCACCGAAGCTCGGAGTCTCACGGAACCAGTCCGGCTTGACGGGAGAGGAGGCCAACCCCTACCTGCCAACAAAGGCGCGCCAGCGAGAACAACACCTTCCCGTCACGCTGGCTTCTGGGACCTGCCGATGGACAGCGGGGGCCCCTTCACCTTGCTGCTCGTCGGATGACACCAACGTTTGTATAGCCCTGCTAAGCCTCGTGTTTACCTCGCGGATGGCGTCCAAGGAGCAGCTCTCGACAACCATAGGTGAACATTTAAGGAGGGAAGGATGTGGAAAACCAGTTTCCTCCCCCTTCGCCGCGACCGACCACCACCACCCCAACGAGCTTCATGGCAGCGCCGGCTGGGAGAGGAGGTAAATACCTCCCCTTGGGGGAAGGAGACCAGTGATAGGTGCGCCACCAAGACGCCTTCGCTCGCCTCTGAAGGGAGCGGACGCACGCTCCGTTGCCTCCCGACTAGGCGCGTTTCCTCTCGCGTCAGTTGCCTTTCAGCTCTCGGTGGGGGCGGGTGTGTGCGGCGCTCGCTCCGGCGAGCTCGCGCGCGCCCGCTCTCACCGAGCGCTCGCTCGCCTTCGCCTCCCTCTGGCGCTGGCTCGCCCCGTCGCGACTCTCAGTCCTCCGGTGCTCCGGTTTTTACCGGCGCACTTCCCTGTTCCTTGGATCATCCCCGCTGGCCTCATCCAGCCCTCCAGCCGAAGCGAAGCCCGGATCCGTCTCCCAGCCCAACCCCCGACCCTTGGGCGTGCGAGTGTGTCCCGTGCTGCTGGCGTTGCCAGGTCTCGCCCTGCCAGCACACCCTCCTCCCTTGAGGAGTTATCAGTGCGGCCCCCTTTGACTTTGGACTTCGCCTGGGGTGCACCGACGTCGCCCTCGCCCGAGGCGAGCCCCAGTGCTGGAACGGACTCGTGGCTCCTCGCCAAGGCTCCCTGCTGCTCCTTCGGGGCGCAGTCCTGCTGGCCCATGCTAGTTTCCTGCGGACTGCAAGGTTCACGGACCTCGACGCATCCAGCGTCATCTGCCGCTTCTGCGGCCCTCCCTGCTGCTTCGGCAGCAGTCTCGGGAACTTCCTGCTCTCGGGCCTCGACGCGCCGCCCTTCCCGGCGGTCCTTCCAGCGTCACCTGCCGCGCCTCAGCTTCGGCTGAGGTACCACTGAGGTCCCTTCCGCTGCCTCAAGGATTTCCCAAGAGACAGTGTCCCGTGTGCCTCTCGCGCACGGGCCTAGGCGTGCCATCTTCCGAGATGCCCCCTACCCGCCGCGCCGCTGCCACGGCAGCGGTTTCCCAGCGGTCATCCCAACTGCCACCCGGACTCTCCGACGTGACAGAGCACTGCAGACCATCTGCAGTAACCCCGGCGTCCTGATCTGTAACAGGAAAGGACGCTTGCCGAGCAGCACGCTGCTCGCACCTAAGCCGACCCTGCACTGGGCTCCGACTTGCCGGTAGTGGCTGTGCTTGTGCTGTGTGCTACCCGTTGGGCACCCAGGATAGCCCTCTGTGTTCTGCGGACCTCGTCGCAGTGCTTCCGTTCTTCGGCCCCCGACTCTGCGGACTTGCTCGCGCGTCCTCCCCCCTCCCAACCTTTCCCTACCCCATTCCCCTGGGCACCAAGAGTGCCGCCGCTAGCTCAGGCTGGCATACGTCGTGCCCAATACCCCATCCCCCCTCATTATAGTATCCACCGCGGGTTCCCGCGAGAAGACGAAAGGGAGCTTCTGGATCCAGCCGGCAACGAGACCGGCAAATGCCGGGGGATAGCGGCCACGGAGTACGCAGCGCACACGGGAGGACCCGTCGTGCACGACCGCCCATCTTCTGGTTCCCAACGGCGAAGCGACCGGTAAATACCGCTCGCTCTCGCCGCCTCCCGCGGCAAACGCCGTGATATGGCTTCGTCCGAAGAATGCGGCGCGCACGGGAGATCCCGGCCGCCGTATTCACGGCGCGTTCAAATGTCCGCCGCCGAAATCGCACCCCCAATACCCAGCCGGTGAGTCAAAAGTCCTTCTTACGTAGCCTTGCCCTTCCATGGAAACCCTTGTCGATGTATAGCTAGCCGGCATGCTCTGTACTATTTGCAAGTGCAATAAATAGCATTGGAGTATTAACTATGTGTCGTCACCGTCCTTGTCCCCTTTGTTCCCTCCGCAGGTCGCCAGCGAGGACGTTGCACCTGCGGAGTAGGAGCGGGGCGGAAGACCGTCCCCATAAAACCCTACATTATCGATTTCTTTACTTTCCCATTGCCATGCGTTATCTGATCTAGCTTCCGTTTTTCTCTCATCGGTGTGCGCTGGGTCCTGCTGGTTTTCAATTTCTTTGAACTGCCTGCCTGACACCCCCTCATTGAAGAGGTTCACTGCTCCTTTGCAAGGTCGGAGACTGTGAACGCGCGTCATCTCTCCCCTACTGTCCGGAGTCAGCCTCTTCTGGAAGCAAGGAAACGCGCCTTAGCTCTTGTGAGCGCTTTAACGACTCCCTGTCAAGCTTTGAGCTCTCAGAAGCTGGTCCTTTCGGTTAGAAAACGTAGGTGTACTGCGGTGGCAGCTCGCTTGAAACCGCCTTCTCAGTACGAACTTCACCGTAAGGCCGAGTGATTATGACTTCCGGTACTGGGAGACAAACACTAGATTCCTCCAGAATCGATTTCATCCACGCGCATATCCCGCTGTACTGCTTTTCTTGCACTTAATCAGGATGTACAAGGTCGATTGTTGCCCCATTGTCCCTATTTTTTCCCGCTGACAGTCAAACAAACAAATAAGGACTGAGTAGTTTCTTTTCGTCATTTAATCTCAAGCATATGCGAACGTAACTTTCGGTTTTCGACATCGCGCGTCAATGCGCCCAGATTCTTGGCTGTAATAGCAGATTGGTGGTTCGCGCGCTTCAAAAGTCTCCTGTGACCTGGCATGCGCCCCCTTTTCTTCAGGCTCGGACTTTTCAACGCTAAACCACGGCCGGTCTCGAGGGAGAGAGCGCGCTCTTTCTTAAGGCCTTCTCATTAGCCGCGGGAACGCTTCTTCTTGAGTTACGCTCTCCGCTGCCGCAAGGGGCGCGACCTCCTCACTGTTCGTTCCGCGCCTGCTTCAACGGCGGCCGGCGGCTCTTACCTGGTTTCGCGCTGTCGCTCGCGGGTTTCTTGGTGAGTGCAGCCCCGAAATGAAAGAACGCAGAAGGTAGATGCTGCAGCGGCATGTCGTCAACGTAATACACACGTAAACGGAGTCTTTATATAAAAATAATTGTCTCTCAGCAAACGTGCGACAAGCATATGACAAACATTGCGGTATGGTAGCCACTTTTGACCATTTTAATAAGAATTTTTCCCAAGCCTGCATAAGAATAGGAATAAAAAAAAAATCTGCATGAGCAGTGATCACATCGAAGCTTCTTCAAGGCTAACATGACAGGAACTCGTCTGCAACAGCAAAAACCGTCTTTCAGCGCTAGATGCGAAACCATCCATGTAGCACCGAAGTTGAAAATAATTTCACAAAATATATGTAATGTAAACTGCGAAATACTTGTATGATATAAAGTATTAGTATAACAGTCAAAGTAAACGTTGTAAGGTTGAATTTTAAATGTTAATATAATTAATATATTAGCAAATGTCTTGTATTAGAAACATTACTTTAATTTTGCAAATAAACATTGTTTTTATTAAATTTTTACATGATATTAGGCCTGTTATGAAAACAACCAAAAATGGTTTATATTCATGACACCACTTGTGTTGGAAGTGGCAAAAAGAGGTCAATAAATCACACAGGTGATACGTTATGCAGTGGCTTACATGAGTTCACCTGCTATATCGAAAGTATGCAAGAAACTTCTATAGCGTTAAAGAAGGACACTCTCTCTGAAGACACATTTCAAGCCCTATATAGCGACCCAATGAGGCTCTCTTCGGGAAAGCAAGGCTATTGTGCGGAAGGGAACGACATGTTAGATGCGAGGGCCGTAACAGCTAGCGGCACTTGACTACATTAGACGGATGTTTCATCTGAGAGCAAAATCAAGTCACCTTGCGTCGATGGCAAAAAAAAAAAAATTCTGCTGTGCCGAAATCAGTAACCCTCCCGTTGTAGCATCAATGTTTGCACGACGTATTGTTGAGCAGAACGTCGAAACACGCGCGCTCCCAGCTGCGCCAAGAACGAAGATGACAAATTCGCAGCACATAACAGTATTGCTTACGAAAAGCGGCGCCGCCTCTTGCGCGGCGGACGACGGCAGTCTCGCCGAGCGCTACTCCCTACTCGTCGCTAGGCCTAAATTGTTTTGCATCGAAGGCACATCCGACGGCGCTTTGTAATTGCTCAGTGCTAGAGTAAATGGTCTCTGGTGGAACTGCCTTACTGCCGATCCTATTGTATCAGTTTCTACAAACTTGTATTTATTGCAGTTATCAACAACACAGTATGGGTCAGAGATCGACAAGATTTTTTTTTTGCGTTCGGCTTATTGTTTGAGTGAAGAACAGATTTTAGCACGCCCTTTTGGCGCTGGAGGAAGCAATCCACGGTGTCGTTGGCGCGGAGGGCTTGCGGGAAGTACAGCCTGCCTGGCCTGCGTGTTTACTCACGGCTGGTCTCGAGGGAGAGCGCGTTTCTCTCTTCTCTTACGGCCTCTCCAATGGGGTCTGTTTCCACCGCCCGCCGCGCTTCGGTGGGGTCGCCACCGCCCCACTGTTGCTCCTCCGCTACAGCCGCTCACGCGCAAGGGAAACGCGCGCTCGGTCTTCGTGGTACGCAACAGTACACCATCGGCGCGTCGAAGAGTCGGCGGTGAGCAGTCCACACCGCCACGCAACACGTAATCAGAGCATGCTTGGAACGGGTTGAAATCCACACCAAAATTCACGGCACAAAGCACAACGCTGGCTTCAGCGGCATAGTGCGATGAGAGAACGCGGCGTGTGCACCAAGTTCAAGGGAACAAAACGCGAGTCTCGAGAAAAAGCCGGCAAAGCATGGGCTGCCGATCGCTTTGCGCTCAGGCGAATGGAAGGAAATGGAAGTTAGGTTGGCGCGATTTAGCGCACGCGTTCATGGCTTTAAAGCAGCGTCCCAGATGGTTCCTGTGAGTACTTTCTTGATGGCACCCGAGTCCATCTGTGTGCACGTTCAAAAAGCGGGGGAAAAAAGGAAAAAAAAGAAAAGATCCAATCTGTCTACCACTTGTGCGGTACGCTTTCTGGACGCCGCTGCCTGTGCCCTCCTCAGGTGCCCCAGGGCACGGGTGGCCGCCACAACCCTGTAACAATCGTGTAGCGGCCTACCCGGCGCCACTCAAGTCGGCTTGTTTAAAAAAAAAAAAGAGGCAGACATCAATATTCCGCAAGGCCGTAAATTTATCTACCATCTAAAGTTCCTCGATCGTTAACTTATAAGCTGCGTTGATATGGACAACTCGAATTTTGGGCAATTTTTCTGGGGACCAAGCTATTCAATGGCATGAACAGCCATGGTAAGAGTAAGTCATCTAGACATAAGATATGCCATTAAGCGCATAAATATCCAGGCGAGTGAAGCGGAACTATGTTATTTCAGGCATAATTACAACGAGGATAATGAGATTGGAACGGCAAAAATATTGTCTAATTCCAACTTCAATGAACCCCACTATGCCCAGAAGCAGATCCTATCATGGCATAATATTTGAAATTTTTTTATTCGCGATTCGTTATTACAGACAACTCCTTTTAAGGACAAATTTGCTCGGGAACAAAACTGTCCATATTAATGAGGCACGACTGTAATTAATTTTTTTTTGTTCTCCTCCATTTCGGCCCAGCTATCGCTCAAAATATTACAGTAGAGTTCAATTTCAGTTTTGGTCAAAAGTTATTTCGGTGTTCCTAACGTTCTTTTTTTTAACGCCTAATAGAGCTATAAATAAACGTTAGAATAACCTTTCTCTAAACATTTTAACAACATATATCTAATATATATGCAGCCTTATTCTAGCGTTCTTGAAAATGATAAAACAACCCTGCACGAGCATGTAGCCTACCATTGGTGACGTTACACAACTACGCAATACAGCGCGTCATACAACCCCTATAGTCACCTCTGAATAAATAGCACAGAGAAAAGTTTTTATATCCATTATTGAGGAGTGTCCCTTGAGTAACAGTGGCGAATGTGCAATAAGCAAACCATTCTACCAAAATAACGGGGCAGCGATTGCCCTCTAAGGCAGGCATTACTGCACAGATAGTTACAAAAACTATTAGTTCAAAAACATACTAGAATAAGAAAGAAAATATTACTAGTAATTAGTGCTTGAAATAGTTTTCCTGTTTTTTTTCATGAAATAATCATGATATCACGTAGGCATTTCATTAAACCAACGTTTATTTACAAAATTAAAATAATGTTTATAATACAACATAAAACATTTGCTGGTCTATAAATTATAGCAAAATTGATAACGAAACTTTTACTCTGACTTTATACTAATGTCATGTAAGCATTGTGCAACTTATATTACATTTTTATAAAATTATTTTCATCTTCAGTGTTACCTCGATGGTTTCTCATCTAGCGCTGAAAGACGGTTTTGCTATTGTTGCTGTTATGTTTGCCTTGAAGAAGCTTCGATGGGACCACTGCTCATTCAGTTTTTTTTTTTCATCTTCTTGTACAGGCTTGGGAAAAAATTCAGATTAAAATGAACAAAAGTAGATATCATGCCGCAATACATGTCATATGCTTGTCGAACGTTTGCTGAGCGACAGTGTTTTTTTAATGTAAAGACTCCATTCACGTGTGTAGCACGTTGACAGGATGCTGCTGCAGCATCTACCTTCTGTAATCTTTCATTTAGGGGCTGCCTCAACACGAAACCCGCGGGCGACAGCGCGAAACCAGGCAAAAGCCACCCGCCGCCACTGAAGCAGATGCGGAGCGAACAGTGAGCAGGTCGCGCCCCTTGCGGCAGCGGAGAGCGTGACTCAAGGAGAAAAATTCCCATTGTTCACGCGGCGATTGAGAAGGCCGTAAGAAAGAGCGCGCACTCTCTCCCTCGAGACCGGCCGTGGTTTACTACTGTGGAGGAAGTACAATGGTCATCAAAATTGGGAGTCCGTCATTGGTACTAAGTCTGTCAGGATGGACTGGTTAACGGCGAAGCAGAAACATATCACAGCCGCACTCGGACTGTCGTGGCATGCCGCATACGCTCTCGGCAATCATCTTGCGATTTCTTTTATTGTTTGTGGAGTCCACAAACACGCATTGCTGTTCGGATGACAATTACCACTGAAAGGGACGCAAATAAATGTATTTAAATCTCTCAAATAACAATATACCGCGATGCAAGGCCGCTTTGCTAATCACGAAGCCCACTCGGTACTATAGCAACAATGGGCTGGCGCAATGAATCTGGTTAGAGAGTGTTTTCCTCCTCTCCTGGTTGCTCTAGGTAAAATGGTGTATAGTGAGGTGTACTCGACAATTGTTTAGATCGCAGCAAGTACGTGCAATCCCCACGAAGCGCAGGTTTGCGCGGCCGGAGCAATGTGGCTCGACTGCTCATGACCTCCGCCGCGTGAGCGCTCGCCTGCATGCGCTGCCTGCAAGACGCCACAACGTGGGTTTCCAAAATAAATAAAAAAAGTAACTGCAAGTAGGAAATGCGCAGGAATGAGTCAATGAACTCAAATATGAGTACATTGGTTGATATGTTGTCGCCCGGAAATTCGCCTGGCCGGCGAACAGCGTTGACGGACACTGTTTCCTGCTTGTTTGGGGTGCCGAACACTGTCACACCTAGGTGACACTTCAGCAACCTGTTCAGCTTCCTGGCTGTTCGTGCGGTGGCATACTGTTGCGTAACAAGTTGGTTCCGACACTTGTTGGCGGCTTGTTTGGCGAACTTATTTGGTTTGGTTTGTGGGGTTTAACGTCCCAAAGCAACTCAGGCTATGAGAGACGCCGTAGTGGAGGACTCCGGAAATTTCGACCACTTGGGGTTCTTTAACGTACACTGACATCGCACAGCACACGGGCGCCTTGCTTTTCGCCTCCATCGAAAAGCTGCCGCCGAGGCCGGGATTCGATCCCGCGTCCTTGGGAGCAGTAGTCGAGCGCAGTAACCACTGCGCCAAATAAGTTTGGCGAACTTATTTGGTTGATGTCGCTGTTTTGTTTCCGCAGTACGGCACTGGCTTCGAAAATGAATTGCGAAACTTGTACAAGCCTGCCATTAACCGCGGTGTCGCCGGCAGAAAACTTTCAGCTTGCTAGGCTGCATGACGCGGGGCATGGTGCAAGAAGCAGCTCGGCCTACTCCGAAATGTTTTTTTTTTTTTTGTAAAATAAAAGTGTGATGGGGGTTGATTGGGGAATTTTTAAATATCACTGAATAAAGTCTTGTGGCCAATTTGTACCACTTTTCTTCCAGAAACACGTCGGCAATAAATTCACGACTCGGAAAGCAGGCGCGACAAAAGGGTGCTGACGGCTGCAGACGGTTAGGAATACGCATACAGGTTTACATGTTACCTTCGCAAACCTACGTGCCCCGGCACTCTTTGTATCATCGCGGCCGTTAATCACAAACCTCAAAGTGCGGGTATCGAGCACCGCTTCGATACCTGCACGCCTTCACTGTTGCTCCAAGGACGGCGGAGAGAAATCCGCCTTTTGGGCGAGTTTTCTGCGCATGCGCGAAGTCGTAGCGGCGACCGGTGGAAACACATTGGACGGCGTAAACGGCGGTTCTCGGCGCCGCCAGTGCACCGGGGCTGGCGGCACCGGGCGGCACGATGGCCGTCACAGGCTTGGCAAAGCGATGCCAACCACATCTGCCGCGTGCGGTTGCCACTCTCTAAGCGCGCCAAGATGCAAGACGCGGTTTTTCAGGTTTCCTTCAGCGAGCCGCGGCCAACAACGACAAGCTTCAATTAGGGCCACCAAGCGTCAAGATGTGAATGGCCGACCTTAGCAACCGACTGCGTACTCTCGACTGTGCGAAAAACACTTCGTTACAGGTATGTATGCATCTAAAGGAAATGTGCATGATGAAAAGTATCTATCAGAGTTCGCGCCAAGCCTGTAACCCACCAGTGATAGCCGCAATGAGCATTTGTTCGGCGTGTCTGATGGCGATGTATTTTATCGTTTGTTTTTTTTTTTATATGCGAAGTGGCCGGGTAGCGCAGATATCACAGGTGGCTGAGTGCGCTAGACCGTAATATTTAGCATGTTTTATCGCGACTGCCGCCTAACTAAAAAGAAAACAAAATTGGGCGTTTGTTGTGATGCACCGCCGTTCGCGGGCCGAGTGGTTGAGCTGGTCATGAGGCTCGCGAACGGCAGTGCAATAAAATGCCGTATTTTTTTTCTTGTTAGTGAAGTGGCAGTCACGATAATACATGCTAAATATTACGGCCTAGCGCACACAGCCGCCTGTGATATCTAAGCTACCTAGCCCTTTCGCACATAAAGAAACGACAAAATACATCGCCTTCAGGCCCCGGCGCAACTAAATAATCACGCACCGAAGAAATCCTCATTGCAGATATCACTGGTGCGTTACAGCCTGGGCGAAAACTCCAGTAGGTACTTTTCATCATGCATATTTCGTTTAGATGCATACATACCTGTAGTATCTGTCTTTTTGCCGCTCGGATGCATATGACACACTTGACACTCTTGCACGACGCACAGTATTTTTTTTTTAATTAAAGGCTCGCCTTCGTGCACGCCAAAGCATCTGGATTTTGTTCCTTTGGTGTACGCAATCAGATGCACTTCGTTAGGGAGCTTGATAATCGTCGTCTTCGTCCAACTGTTTGCAACGGCAAGGAAACCGCCCGGCACAATAAATGAGTCTCCTGTAGGATTCATGCTCGTTCACTTGCAGAGTGGATCGCTCCGGACGTAGAACAGGGTTGGTTCCTGACCGAGATGCGCATCCGATATGTAGGAGATGCACATGCGTCACCAAGTTGTTGATTCCGCAGAAATCGCGGCGGAGGCAGAAATGAACGTTGTGGATCCTTTCACAACAGAATGACCATTCTCTGTGCACCGAGAACCTTTTCCCCACTGCGACCACATCCGTTATGACTCCTGAGGGCAGAAACCGGCTACAGGGCTGAATCATCCGTTGGCAGAAAAATGCCGAGCGTTTTCTACAGGTGTGCATTCCGGCCGGGACAATGCCCTTTTCAGGGGGTGTGTATATGTGCCTCTCTGCCGAGCTTCGTAGATGAAATCCTATAGCTGCACGCTTGTAGATGACGCTAGGAGGAAGCGACGCCCATTGCACCATGCCGACGCCGCGGTGACCGCATTGAGCTCGGTAACAAAAGACACCCCGCGCCGTTGCGCCGCTCGAAGTCACAGGAGACGATTCCACCTAGCTCTGCAGCATCAACAAACCCCTGGCTGCGATCCCTCTGCGAACCCCTTTGAGATCCCTCTCTCTCTCTAAGCCCCCGCGCTCTCCTGTCTGGCGAAAACCTGCACGCTGAGAGCGTCTCATTCTGTCACGTCGAACACGGGCCGCGCTACACGCTCTTACAATACAAAGATAGTATATGCGTACAGTACTCACGGATTGAAATAGGACACTCGGAGCGCGTGGCCGTCGCTGCATGCAGCGCCGCCCGTGGATGCTCATGGAACCAAGGTGCTGCATTGTGGTATAGCACGAGGGGGAGAACATCTAAAAAGCAGAACTGCTCCTTCCGGTCGCCAATAAGCCGGCCTGTTGTTTACCACACTGCCTTGCATGCAGCGACGGCCACGCGCTCCGAGTGTCCTATTTCAATCCGTGAGTACTGTACATGCGTTATGAGTGGATTGTGAATACGCTCTACATTCCCCCATACTGCGTGAACATGATATGCTGCAATCACTGTCACTACTTTCCGGCCCGAGGCCAAAAAAGAAGAGAAACTTTCGCTTTCTGCCTGCGTTGGCGTGGCCATTTCGTATGGTGAGCTTTCGCGTCGTCTGCTACTCTGCTGTCCAATGTGTTTGTCGCCCGCTCCCACATTATGGCGCCACATCCTCCCGCAAAAGGCAGCCGTATGGTGCGGACGCGTGTTCCATCGCTCCTCCGATTGCACGTGGCTACCGGAAACGGACGGACTGGCGACAGCGGGAGCTTCCGAAGCGTCAAATAGATGAGTTCTTACTTTTATTAACTTTATTTCGTTTTCAGCTAGTTAGGTTAGGTGCAGCCTAAAGAATAGATTTTAGCTCTTGGTCCTAGTGGCCTGGTTTTTCGTGCCGGCAGCTGGGTTTTCTGGACGTTTATTCTTTAACTATCTTGTTTAGATAAATACTTTTTTTCTAGGCTGTTGGCATTCGCAGAATTGGTTTTTAACGCGTGTTTGCTAGTCGTTTCTTGTGTCTTCTTTTGGCAATTTGTATATTCGGAGAATTCGTAATAGATATAGTTCAGTCGACGAGCGCTTAAGATGTGCAATCAAAAGAAGGTAAAGTGTACTCAGTGTGAGGCGCAGATTAATCTCAAGGAAACGCGTTTTGACTCTGTAGGCGAAGCGGAAGGCAGCGACTTTTTGTGTCGGTGTTGCGTACTGAGTGCGCGTCTAGATAGATTTGATCAAGAAAGGGGCAGTTTAGTGTCTCGTGTGGATGATTTAGAAATGAAGTACGTTTGTTAAGGGCGGAAAATCAGAAACTGCTTGGACAGCTTCCTCAAATTGAAAAAAAAGGGGCCGACTTTATCCTTGGAACCAACGAGGACGAACATTCCAATGCGGGCCACGTGGCTGGGGCCAGCACTGGCATGGAAGGCATAAGCAAAGTAGGTCAGGCGGATCCGAACCGTCAGAGTTATTTAGAAGCAGCTAAGAAGCCGGAAAAAAAGGAAGAAGTAAGGAAGAATGAAAATCCCAGAGATAAGGACACAGATAACCGAAAGCAGGAGCCAACAGTTGGGAGAGGGAGAGAGAAGGCCCAGGTGCTTATCGCCAGAGATTCTAACATGAACAGGTGCAAGCGAGATATCTTGGAACGTGTAAAGGGTGATAAGACAGTGTTGGTTGGAGCCTTCGCAGGGAGAACAATGAGGGCAGTGCTGAAAGAGAGTAAACATGGGCCGTTGAAGAATTCCGCAGAGCGCAGTATGGTAATAGTAGCCGCGGGGCTAAACGATGTACTAAATGGTGACACTGCAGGAGTGGTGGAAAGTTTAGCTAAAAGAGTTGACGAGATCAGAGAGATAGCACAGCAAACGCAGATAGTTGTATGCACAGTACCAGAGGTGCTAGGATTGAACGGAAAGCTGGAAAAGGACGTGGTGACAGTTAATCAGGACATAAAAAAGTTAAGCCTGGAGAAGCGTTTCGAAGTGGTTGAGGTCAACAAGGAGGTACATAAAGCAGGTTTTGGTAGGGCTTTTCAGCGAGATGGCATTCATTTCAACAGAAGGGTGGGAGCAGAGATCGGCTGGCGCCTGGCAGGCAGGGCTGTAGCTTTTTTAGGGGGTCCGCGAGGACTCCGTGCACAAAGGTAGTTAAACGTGAAGCAGAAGAAAGTGTAATAATGGAGGCTGAGCCCCCAAAATGGCGAAGAGTAGGTGGAGAAAGAAAAGTACAAAAAAGAAATTTAACACTAGGATCAGCTACATAAACATGCAAGGAGGTAGAAAAAGAGCGAAATGGCTAGAGATAGAACAGCAGTTGAAGGATGACAAAATAGGTGTGTACGCCCTTTGCGAGACTCATCTCAGGGATCTAGAAGATCCGCCGTTTATAGAAGGCTACGTCTGGGAAGGGTGCAACAGAACGAGAACGGAAAAAAAGGGTGGAGGAGTAGGTATGTTGATACACCAGGGGACAAATTGGGAAATAATTAAATCATCTTGTAAATAACATATCTAGGTATCAGGAACAATTGCCGGCATAAGGACATGACTAAGGGTAGTTTATTTAGGAACAGGACATCAATGCAGGAAAGAAAACAAGGATCTTGTTGAATGTCTAGCTCAGTGACGATATAAGCCAGTTTGCAAACGGGGCCAATATTATTCTGCTGGGGAACATGAACGGCCACATCGACGATCTGGATGGATAACGGATTGTAACGGGAAGCTAATGCTAGATTTCTGTGAGTGACACGATCTATAGTTATAGCAAACAGAGAAACAAAATGGTGAAGGCCAAATCATGTGGGAATTCCGCAACAGGCAGACGACCATTGGATATTGTCTAAAGTCACAGGAAATTTATAGCAAGGTCACAAAAATGGAAATAAACGAAGAAGGGGAGTGTAGTCTGGGAAGCGATCATAAACGTATCAGTCTGCAGATGGGGCCCTTGATGAAAAGAGAAATGGAACTTACACAAAAAGTAAACGCAAAATTAAACGACGATCAAATAGCTCAGATAGCAGCAGACATAGAGGAAGCAATAGAGAAAAGCCCCATGGAAGACTGGGATTATGAACAGGTAGAACTACTCATAAGGACGAAAATTCAGGAGGTTGAAGTAGCAAACCGCTGGAATGGAAAGAGGAAGCCACGGAGCTGGTGGAATAAGGAAATCAGGGATGCTATTGAACAACGACGGGCTGCTTCAAGGGAACACCGAATGGCAAAGAAAGCACATGTATCTCAGGAGGAAATCGACCAAAAATGGGAATCATATTGACAAAAGAAACTCACGTGCAGGCCCTCGTCCAAAGTAAAATAAGGCAGTCCACCGATCGCTGGATGGCTGACATACACGATGCCTATAGAGGCGGAGCAAAGAAAATTCTGGAACAATATAAGTTGGCTAGGGAAGAAGAACCAAAGAAAGCAGGATCGGATTCAAGATAACGAGGGAAATTGTTTAAAGGGAGACAACGCAGTGAACTACATTACATCAGTTATAGCCGAGTCATTTAACAGCGACGATAGGGTAATCTCCGCAAATCAGGAAGCAACACAAGGTAGCAGAATACAAAACAGCTTAGAACTGACAAATCTAAACTGGAAAAAGGCAGGAAAAAATATTCCTAAAAACACATCTACAGGAATAGATGGAATTCCGATCAAGCTGATTAATGAGGTCGGTCCAAAAAGTAAGGAAACGTTGTCAAAAGCTCTGGAAACAGTCATAACGAATAAGCAAATTCCGGACAGCTGGCGGCAGAGTAAAATGAATTTGATTTATAAAGGGAAAGGAGACAGGATGCACAAAAATCCTACAGGCCGATTACCATATGGTAATCGGCCTGTTATCTTTCTTTTCTACTTCCTTCTTTCCTGGACTTCTTTATCTTTTTGTGCTTTTCTTTTGCTTTTTCTTTCTTTCTTTATCCTTTTTCCACTTCATATGTCTATCTATTGTAACTAGGCAGTAGTGATTTTTGTTTCCTTTTGTATCTTTAATGTACATTTTTTACAGTTTTATGTCCATGTTTTTTTTCATGTAATTTTTTTTTTTATTTTGGGTGTTTAGCTCCTTTTCTTATATCTTAAATTGGATTAAGCCTGGCAAAGCCTTGCTGGTCCAGGCTCCCTCTCTCTTTCTTTTACATTTTTTTCGTCATATTCTGAGAGGAATAATAAAAGGTAAAAGGCTTGTTATATAACAGATGTTATATAACATCTGTTATGTACAGGTTAGCCATGCAGGCGGTGAAATTAAAGGTGCAAGCATGGGTTGAAAGTAACAAGATACTCGGAGAACTTCAGATCGGCTTTAAAAATGGTAGGCGCTTACATGATAGCCTGTTCGTGCTTACCCAATGCATCGAAATATCTAGAGTGGAATATAGACCTTTTCATTAGGCCTTCGTGGACATAAACGGGGCGTACGACAACGTAAGCAGGGAACTCCTGTGGAACATATTAAAAGAAGAAGGTATCGGTTATGAGATAATAGAGTTCCTACAGGAAATATACCGGGATAACAAAGTCGAAATTACGTGGGAAGGAATAAGAAGTACGGAGGATGTCAAAGTATGCAAAGGATTAAGACGAGGCTGTCTTAATCCTTTCCAAGGCTGTCTTAAACCAAGACTGTCTAATCCTAAACAGCACCGGTGTCCTCTGTCACCGGTGCTGTTCATGCTTTATATGATAAACCTGGAACGGAGGATAGAAGACAGTAACCTAGGTTTTAACCTGTCATAGAGATTAGGTGGAAAGGCGGTAGAGCAGCGCCTCCCCGGTTTGATGTATGCAGACGATATTGTGCTGCTAGCTGAGAGTCTGGAAGAATTGCAAACTCTAGTTAAGTGTTGCGGAGACGAAGGGGACGCTCTAGGCTTCAGTTTCAGTGCAGTTAAGTCGGGTCTGATGATTTCCAAAGCTCAACTGATCAGGGTCTTAAAATATAAGGCCATGAAATACCTAGAGTAGCAGAATATAAATATCTGGGGGTATGAGTAAACGAAGGATTGGCATACATTGAAAAGCGTGAGCAATCACTTAAGGCCAAAGGGCGAAAGAATGCCGGGATAATGAAGCATAAGGCATTGTGGGGATACAATAGATATTAGGTTTTGAGGGGTATTTGGAAAGGAATTATGGTGCCCGCAAATACTTTCGGAAATGCGGTTTTGTGCCTAAAATCACAGGTATAGTCGACATTAGAAATAAATCAGAGATCCGTTGGACGATTAGCACTAGGTGCCCACGGCAAAACTACAAATGAGGCGGTACAGGGAGATATGGGCTGGGCATCTTTCGAAGTACGTGAAGCTCAGAGTAAAATATTATATGAGGAACGCCTGAGGAAATTGGACAGTAACAGATGGGCAGCCAAAGTATTTAAATACCTGTACTTAAAAAGCGTTGACTAACAATGGAGGAAAAGAACTAAGAAACTAACTAGTAAGTATGCTAGTCACAAGGATGGAGAAATAAAGAGCATTACGCAACAGGTGAAAAACACAGAAGGTAAAAATTGGATAAATTCGATGGAAAAGAAACAGAGTATAGAATTATACCGAAAGTGGAAAATGCAGATCAGGAAGGAAGATTTCTTTGATAACTCAAGATGCAGTGCCCTACTTTTTGAAGCTAGATCAGGGTGCCTTAGAACACGCAGCTACAAAAAGAAATTTAACAATGGAGAAACGCATGTGCTGTATGTGGAAACTCCAGTGAAACAATTGACCATATTATACTCAAATGTAATGGTACCCATCTGGAAGTTGATGGAGGCGCAGTCACTGTTCCTGAAGCTCTGGGGTTTAGAGATAACAGTGGCCGGGGTATAAACCGGCGGAGCAAAATAGCAGAAAACGACTGGAAGAATGGTGGCTCAAAAGCAGAGAAGTGACATAGAGTTAGTATTGTAGGAACAAAAATTTAATAAATAGAATGATGGTTTAGTTAACCATTCTAAATCAATAATTAAGATATAGGGAGAAAATAGACCATGATAGCTACTGCTACCACCCCTTTTCAAAGGGAACGCTCCTATATTCCATCCATACATTCATCCACGCACCCACCCACAAACCCATCCATCCATCCATCCATCCATCCATCCATCCATCCATCCATCCATCCATCCATCCATCCATCCATCCATCCATCCATCCATCCATCCATCCATCCATCCATCCATCCACCCACCCATCCATCCATCCACCCACCCACCCACCCACCCATCCATCCATCCATCCACCCACCCACCTACCCATCCATCCATCCATCCATCCATCCATCCATCCATCCATCCATCCATCCATCCATCCATCCATCCATCCATCCATCCATCCATCCATCCATCCATCCATCCATCCATCCATCCATCCATCCATCCATCCATCCATCCATCCATCCAATCATCCATCCAAAGGCGGATTGGAGACGCGTTTGCTGTTAGAAACCTCTTAGTTCTTCGTACAGCACCGACAGTAGCACAACTTGCCAATATACTCAACCTCTGCATACGTACTACACGCAAATGTAGAAAATGCGGACGAACGCGGCGTGTTTTTCTAAAGCGAGAAGGTCGCGGTCGCAGGAACTAGAGCACTGCGCGGGCTCTAAATATTTACCCGGGCCCTGCAGGGGCCCTGCAGGCTTTTTAGTTTCCCGGCCATGTCCAGCCCGATACTTAAATCTAGGCCTGGACCCAGGCCGGACCCAAAGAAACTCTGATCTACCCGGCCCGGCCCGCTGGGTGGACAGGCCCGACTCAGGCCCCGAAACCAGAGTGCTAGGTCCGCATCGGTGAAGCCAAAAATTTTGTTAACACGAATCTCAATAAAAAACACCTTTATAACCTTAAAAATGGAAACACTACACTCTGCAGCGATAGCAGCAGTTGAATAACTGTATTTTCATTGTTTTTTGCGGTAAGTGGTAATGTGATAAATTACTTTAGTTATATAATTTTGTAGGAAAAGCAACTAGTTCCTTTCGAAACTGCTTATCTAAGCGCAGCTTTGCTCTTTATAAATAAATCAACGTACGCCCGGCTGGGGCCTCGAGAGTAGGAACGAAGCGCGGCAGTCTTGGGCCAGCGTAAAGGACCAACGAGAAGGGGTGAAAATGAGAACTGACCTCCTCTGAAGGGCCGCCGAAGAGGCAGGTATAGGACAGGACGGAGTTCTTCAGAGTTAGCACTGAGCAGCGCTTTGTAGCACGCCCAAGGTTGCGCCGGCTAGGGCAGTGTGGTGCCTGGATGGCTGACACAGAATTGGAGGGAAGGCGAGAGACTGTGTCTGTCAGTGCATCACGAGGCTGGCTGCTGTTTCGTTCAAGCCGTTTCTTAGTTTTTGTTTATACATTAAGACCGGAAAGTAATTTTAGAGTAATTGTGTTACTTTTCTAAAATATCTGTAATACAATACCAATTTTTGAGATCAATAATTTGAGGTGTAATTTAATTATTTTTGTGCTATTTTCCGGATAGTAATTGGTAATGCAGTTGAATGCGTTTTCAGCCCCTCCGTGGTGTTGCAGTACGTGGTCAAGGCGCTCGACTACTGCGACCAACGATGCGGGACCGAATCCCGGCCTCGGCGGGGGTTCTTTGATGGATGCGAAAAGCACTGCGCCCGTGTGCTGCGCGATGTCAGTGCACGTGAAAGAACCCCAGGTGGTGGAACTTTCTGGTGCTCTTCACTACATCGTCTCATAGCCTTAGTCGCTTTGGGACGTTAAACACTATAAACCAAACCGAATTAGTTTTCAAAAGTAATTCTTCCATGTATGACGCACTCAGCTTTATTTCTGACCTTTTTTTTTTTTTAAACAGTACGGACTTCTGAGCAGAGCGCAATAACTTATGAACCATGAATACCTTCTTCAGCAAACGGAAGAACCGTAAATGGAGATGGAAAAGTACTAACGGGGAGACTAAAAATGAAATTGACTTTATACTGTGGTCAACCCCCGCCAATATGCTAGATGCAGAGGTAATCGGGAAAGGGCGGTGCAGTGACCACAGGATTGTGAGGTCCAGAATTGGTCCAAATCTGAAGAAGGAACGCAGAAGATTAGTAAGAAAGAAACCCATCAACGAATTAGCGCTGAGGGGGAGGGCAGAAGAGTTCAGGATCTCGTTACAGAATAGATATTCAGCTCTAACTGAGGATGGCGGCAGTACCCTAGAGGCAAAGAACAATAATTTCAGAGATATCATTACTGAGTGCGCAGTAGAAGTAGGCGGTAGGATAGTTAGAGAGGATACCGGTAAGCTGTCTAAGGAGACGGAAGATTTGATTAAGAAACGCCAGAGTATGAAAGCTTTATTCCAACAGACCAGATCGAATTGGCCGAGATATCAAGGCTAATCAATAAGCGCAAGGTGGCCGATATAAGGAATTATAACATGGAGAAAATTGAGCATGCTGTAAAGAACGGGGGAAGCCTTAAAGCGGTAAAGGAGAAATTGGGCATAGGCAAAAACCAGATGTATGCGATAAGGGACAAGGCGGGCAACGTCATCTCGAATATGGACAAGACAGTCAAAGTAGCCGAGGAGTTCTATACAAATCTATACAGCAGCCAAAGTAGTCAGGATCGTAACGAGATTGGCGGTAGGGAAAAACAGTCAGACGTTCCACCAGTGACGAAGGACGAGGTCAAGAAAGCACTAGAAACAATTAAAAGGGGGAAATCAGCTGGAGAGGATCAGATAACTACAGATTTGCTGAAGGACGGGGCGATATCGTGCTAGAAAAACTGGCCACCCTGTATACGCAGTGCCTGGTGTCATCGACGGTACCGGAACCATGGAAGAATGCAAACATTATCCTCATTCATAAGAAAGGGGACTCTAAGGATGTTAAAAATTACAGACCAATTAGCTTACTGTCTGTTACGTATAAGGTATTTACTAAGGTAATCGCTAATAGAATCAGGACAACATTAGACTGCAATCAAGCAAAAGATCAAGCAGGGTTTCGGAAACGGTACTCTGCTATCGATCATATCCCTACCATCAATCAGGTGATAGAAAAATGCTCGGAATATAACCAGCCCTTATACATATCATTCATTGATTACGAAAAAGCTTTTGACTCAGTTGAAACCTCGGCGGTGATGCAGGCATTGCGAAATCAGGGGGTAGACGAGCCGTACGTGAAAGTGCTGGAAGATATATATAGTGGCTGCACAGCAATCAAAGTGCTGCATAAAGAAATATCAAAATTCCCATAAAGAAGGGTGTTAGGCAAGGAGACACAATCTCCCCAGTACTATTCACAGCTTGCTTAGAGGAAGTATTCAGAGACTTGGAATGGAAGCAGTTAGGGATAAGGGTAGATGGAGAATACCTCAGTAATCTACGATTTACTGATGACATTGCCTTGTTAAGCAACTCGGGGAATGAACTGCAAATAATGATTGATGACCTAGACAGGAAAAGTAGAAAGGTAGGCTTGAAAATCAATATGCAGAAGACTAACGTAATGTTCAACAGCCTCGGGAAGGAACAGCAGTTTACATTAGGTAGCAAAGTACTGGAAGTAGTAGACGAATGTGTCTACTTGGGAAGGTAGCAACCGCAGATCCGGACCATGGAAATGAAATAACAAGAAGAATAAGATTGGGATGGAGCGCATTTGGCAAGCACTCACAGATTATGACTAGCAGCTTACCGGTATCGCTAATGAGGGAGGTATGCTCGCGAGTTTTCTTTCAAAACGCTGACGACACAGGGTTTACGAGAAAATGGGGCTTCTTAATGCATTCGCGTTCAAATAACTGTAAGAAAGGAGGCCAGGTTTCTCCAGCGATGTTGCTGCAAATAAGTCAATGTACTGAGAAGCTATAGGGCTGGGAAGGAATGGGGGAAAATGCTAAAGACAACGCCTCTGTAATATCCGATTCGCTCGTGACATTACATTCTTAGGAAATAGGGATCTAAGGGAGGCGGACAGCCGCCTTGTAATGTTCAACTGAACACTCAAATACAAAAAAATGGATGTCACGAAGCCAAAGAAGACCCTCAAGGTTAAGGTGGGCGGTGAGGGAGTGGCAAGAAAGTATGTAAAGGCAAGTAGGGACCTCACATTCGGTCTCTCAAGGGGAAAATGCTGTCCAGAGCATATCTGGCCGTAATCACGTTCGTCGTTCATGAAACCAGCGCCACTAAAGTTCCTTTCGCTGCGGGCACTTGCGGCTGGTATGCACAGAAACTTTTTGGCCAGGAGAGAAAGGCATGGAAACTCTTCGGCATGAGTCTTCCACCACAGCCGCACACTGTCGTTGCCGTTGCTACATGTGTCAGCGTGTAGCTGCCCAGCTCGTCTTCATCAGCTTGAGTTTCGACGGTGTCGTGCTACTGCTGACACTCATGCATCAACATTTGTCGCTTCGCACATGATGATTGGTTGCTGGTAGTTTCTTCTCCTGCAGAAAGTGATAGCATATCGAACAGCGTTTCCCTCACTTTCTCGCAAAGAGCGTTGCAATGTTGCAGTGTAGCAATTCTAAGGAGTTCCCCGGGCTGCATTTTACTTTCAAAAACCTGCATTTCTCTTGTCTTCAGAATGACCATTTGTGAGTTGCCTGTAGAAGATGCAAGGTGTTTCTTCAGCTTCGTAAAGAAAAGAAGAACAAGTGGCAATGTTGCCAGCTTGTCTTGTTCAAGCTTATCGGTTGCCTCTTCGAACGGCTCAAGGACGTCAACAATGTCCGTCAATGTCGCCTTGCTGACATCCGCCATCAGGGAGTTCTCTCTCGATCCAACAAGGTTTCAATCTCCTCGTATTGAGTCAGAACTGACCAAGCTTTGCATTCCATCCCGTGCTCACTTCCTGGCACACGGTGTGTGGAAGCTGGCTTACGAGGCCACTTTGCTTTAAAAAAGTGACGGCAGCCTTAATTTTCTGCATTTGCTCGCGCAGCTCAGGTTGATCTTCAGAAAGGTAGGCATCCTGAGTACAGTGGTCACGATATGAGCGCTACAACTCATTCTTGTGTAAGGGCGGAGGGCACTGATATTATTGGCTCCCTGGTCAGTGTCAAAGACAGAATTTTTTTAAGACGGCTTCGTCAGAACCCATTTTCGCGTACCGGCGCAGAAGTTACTTCCGAATGTTCTCGCCTGCCTTTTTCTCGGGCGGGAAGTCGCCTGTGAACTACACCAGGCTTTTCCAGCTATCATCGACGTAGTGGGCAGTCGCAGTAATGTACGAAACCTTCTTATAATCATCAGCCCCCGGCGAAGCAACACCGACCTTTCTCCCTATTGCTGACACGCTGCAATACTGCCCACCGACAGCGATCAGTTCATAGACAACCTTCAAAAATCCATCGTCACATACGAGGTCGAATGTTCTCATGTCTTTCGTGCACCAACGAACACAAGATGTTGTCAAGTTTTCTTTCACAGTGACAGGAAGACCTGTTTATTTTTCTTTTTGACTGAAGGAAGAAGTAACGGCAGCACGCTCTGGCGTTTACTTGCGTTTGTGACGACTCAGATGGGATGTTCCTGTTCTGCCTCCATCGTAGGTCAAGACGTTTGCAGTCTTTGCATTGCACATGCTCTGCTGGTGACAAGGTATTGGCGTCAACGAGAATTTTTTTCCATACTTCGCTTTTTCTGGCTTCCTTAAAAATTAGTTGCAGCTTCCCCGAAGCAATGTCACTTTTAAGTCACGCTGCGTTCATATTCCAAGACTTATGCGGAGCTATAAACACGAAACACTATGAGCAGATGTATGAATACCTTGAAATGAGAGCTGGAATGCCTTGGTAGGTCCACAGAGGTGCAGTTTTCGTGCACAGAGGCAGTGACTCTGCAGTGGTGTGTAGACATCGTGTATCCCGCTGTTTGCCCAAGGAGTCCCACACTGTAACCCGAGCGTGTCCAGCAACCGTATCTGCCGCCGCCGCAGCGAGGCGATGTCGATCGTGGCGCCAGCGGCCTGCACCTGTGGCCGCGGCGGCTACACCTTTCGTCGGTGTTGCGTTCTCCGCAACACAACCACACCGCCATCCGAGACGTATATCCAAGGTCGGGCGATGCGTGCCGCCGCGGTGTAAGCGGTAGATAGACCACATTTCGTCGCATGCTTTCTGCTTTTCTTTTTTTCCTTAACAGTGCGTAAAGGATAGGGACAGGCAGGGTGGCGGTGCACTTTCGAACTATACACGCTTGCTTCCCTTAGTGAGGTATGGCCTACGGCATCGGAGGAAGGGCTAAAGATATGACTGCTTCATTGCGCAGCGGGTTAAAGCACATCGGCCGCTTTTGCAGCTCAAGACGCGCCCGGTATATGACACTACAGTCACGGAAAATTGCCTGTCAATATGTTATGCAACATCTTGTATATTTCATTGCTTAAATCCAAACGTCAACGTTTACGCGCCCTTTGCTCACACAGAAAAACTGCAGGTGAGTGGGCGCGCGTGGCGCGTATGCTTGCGCGTGTGTATTGAATATTTATTTATTTATTTTTTCGTCCAAGGCCATAGCAAGAGGCTTTTAGTACATTTCGAGCAGCGAACATATATACATATCTTCCATGAGCAGCACGACAGGACATACAAGTATACGTACAAGAAAAGAGAAAACATTACGACGTACAAAGCAAAAAGATCATCCATAACAAACAACTTCACAATGCAGTGCACACCGCGCAAATTACAAAATTCTGCATGTGACCGTTTTCCTGTCAACAGGTAGCAGTTACGGCTCATGCACCGCTATCATGAATATATTAAATGCTCGACTTCTGAGAGGAATGAAGATAGAAATTATTGCACGCGAGTAATGCGATGTTCTAAGCGATTCCATTCACTGATGGCGAGAGGAAAGAAGGAATGCTTGAATGTGTCATGTGTGCAAGTGTTTGTGCCAAGATGGTCGCGATTCTCAGAAGGATGTGCATTTTCGCCAGCCTATTTTGTAGCGGTTGTGTATTAACTGAAACAGGAACTTCAGGCGCGCTTGTTTTGCCCAAGATGATAAAGTAGGAAGGCCGCATGAGGCTGCAAGCAAAAACGGAGAATCGGTGCGCTTGTATATGTTATATATTACTCGTAATGCCTTGGGGGGGGGGGGGGGGGGGCACTGCACAGCTTCTAGTTTCTTCATGTTGTTACTGAATTAGGTAGCCAGACAGTATTCGCGTATTCTAAAATTGGCCTTACGAATGTTGTGTGTGCTAGGAGTTTAGTGGATACTGGTGTGAAACTTAGGCATCTCCGTATACAGAAACGTTTTCGCAAAGCAGCTGATGTGTAGCAGTGATGTGAGAGTCCCACCTCAGATCAGATGACAGCGTGATACCAAAACATTTATGGTGCCTAACATATGTTAATGGCTTGGCTTGGCAAAGGTCGCGCTCCACCTTGGCTTGCAACACAACACGAGTGGAAGTCCTCGACCGAACGTCGAGTCGGCGTTCTCGCCGCACAACCATACAGCTCGGCCACGCAAGCTTCGCTGATCCGATCACGTCATACGTGTTCATCATCAGTCTCCGGCCTTGATCCAAGCCGTGAGATCCAAGGCACCGACCGGCAGTTGCGTAGAAGTGGTTGTCTGGCACGCGGCGAAAAAGTGTTGTTTTACACGTACCGCCGCGTTTCACCGGCAAATTAAGCAGCTAGCCATGCGCGGATCCGCCGCTGCGTCGTCGCCTCTCGAGTGGAACACCCGGCCACGTGGAGTGGAGCTGAGTCTTCGATCTTAACAACATGTAAATGTTTGTGGGCTTCAGTTTGCGTCGCAGTGAGGCGCCGCTTCCGTGCACCGTCTTGAGCGCTGCTTTCTCTTCTACAAATTTGCTGATTGTGGATACAATTCGCGAAGTTTAACGAATTAAAATGGTCATCGATTATAGAAATAACTACAGTGAACTGAAATCAACGATTGCTTACATCGCAAGATGCGCGTACAATCATCACGATGCGCCGGAACGATCCTGTCCGCCGACCATTGCTATTAGCGGCCAGCGGCAGTCGTCGGTGCTACTTGCAGTAAGTACGGCCACCAAACGCACGTCTTAACCGATGTATTTTACTCAGACAGGCTTCCCTGTAAAGCGATGAGAAAACCAAAAAAGGAAATATACGAATCTGTATTACAATTTTGAAGCCGATGACCTGTTTGCCATCCGCCGAAACTGACTATCTAGGGACGAGTACTGTAGGCTGGCAGAAGCGCATATCATCGCCACCCGCGGAAGGCGCCGTTTCCGAAGGTCCGCGCTTTGTGCAGGAATGCTGCTGTTGCACAAGTACAGCAGGCAGTCCTTCTTATAGTAACTATTTTCTTTTTTTTTTATACGGACCTAAACTGTATCAAACCAAGCAGCGCTACACGGCCGGCTCACGACTCCATGGTCCCGGCGGCGGCGACGGACAACCAACGCGGACCATCGGCGCGCCGTCTGCGGCAGCCTTCAGAAATTTTAGTCAATTAAAAAGTCAATAAAGTATAGTTTTAGCTACAGACGATTTTAGTTTCGATGCCTGGGCGCAGCCATCTTAGTTTGATGGTAGCTCTGCGTATGAGCCAAACTGCTGGAACGTCCGGTCCGGCTCCTCTTGATGCCATCTTGGGCTGTGCAGTGCGTGTTAATGCTGCAATGCGGCAGTGTAAAATTGCTGTTTCGCGGTGCTCGTGAAAGCTATCCGACACCTTGGCGCTATTTTATGTTTTGTTTGAGCGCGCCAGCAAACCATATACCATCCGTTTGGCATGGCGGCAGCTGTTGGAAACAGCACTATAGCGACTAGGGCGACTGCGAAGGACTGCACTGCGCTTCCGTAGGCCGAACTCGTCAGGTTAACTGTGAGAATGTATCTGTTGTATTTATCACAACACCTGTATTTTAAATTAAATTTTACGATCGCAATGGTAGCTGTACACACAAAGACACACCGAATGAACCATACGGGCAGCTACCAAACGCGGAATACAGATGCTGCGAAAGATGCTTTTCAGTCATCGCCACATTGATTCAACATGAGTTGCGACCCTTTTCGTGTCGTGTATTTCCTCTCGACAGTGGATATGTATATTCGATGTTGCGCTGCTTTCATTTCGTATTAAATGTACGGATAGCCACCGCGGTTAGTACGCCGCTAACAGCTGCTATCGCAAACCGATCTTGAAGAATGCATGCGTGTCTGTGGTGCGTCGGCTACCTAGTGCGAGTCCACGAACACGCATTGCTGCTCCGATGGCAATTACCACTGAAAGGGGCGCTAATAATTGAATTTAAGTCTCTCAAATGACAATATACAGAGATGCAAGACCGCTTTGCTAATCACGAAGCCCACTCGGTACTATAGCAACAAAGGCGTGCTCGACAATTGTTTACATCGCAGCATGTACGTGCAATCCCCACGAAGCGCCGGTGTGCGCAGCCGGAGCAATCTGGCTCGACTGCTCATGACCGCCGCCGCGTGAGCGCTCGCCTGCATGCGCTGCCTGCAAGACGCCACAACATGGGTTTGCAAGATTAAAAAAAAAATATACGAAAGTAGGAAATGCGCAGGAATGAGTCAATGAGCTCAAGTATGAGTGCATTGGTTGGTGTGTTGTCGCCCGTAAATTCGCCTGGCTGGCGAACAGTCCAAAGAATGTTTACGGACACTTGTTTCCTGTTTGTTTCGGTTGCCGAACACTGTCACACCTAGGTAATACTGCAGCAACCTGTTCAGCTTCCCGGCTGTTCGTGCGGTGGCATGCTGTTGGGGAACAAATTGGTTCCGAAACTTGTTGGCGGCTCGTTTGGCGAACTTATTTGGTTTGTGTCGCTGTTTTGTTTCCGCAGTGCGGCACTGATTTCGAAAATGAATTGCGAAACTTGTACAAGCCTGCCATTAACCGCGGTGTCGCCGGCAGAAAACTTTCAGCTTGCTAGGTTGCATGACGCGGGGCATGGTGCAAGAAGCAGCCGGGCCTACTCCGAAATGTTTTTTTTTTTTTGTAAAATTAAAAATGTGATGGGGGTTGATTGGGGAATTTTTGAATTTTACTGAATAATGTCTTGTGGCCAATTATTGCAACTTTTCTTCCAGAAACACGTCGGCAATAAATTCACGATTCGGAAAGCAGGCGCGACAAAAGGGTGCTGACGGCTGCAGACGGTTAGGAATACGTATACAGGTTTACATGTTACCTGCGCAAACCTACGTGTCCCGGCACTCTTTGTATCATCGCGGCCGTTAATCACAAACCTCAAAGTGCGGGTATCGAGCACCGCTTCGATACCTGCACGCCTTCACTGTTGCGCCAAGGACGGCGGAGAGAAATCGGACACGCGTTTGCTGTTAGAAACCTCTTAGTTCGTCGTACAGCACCGACAGTAGAACAACTTGCTAATATAACAACCTCTGCATACCTACTACAAGCAAATGTAGAAAATGCGGACGAACGCGGCGTGTTTTTCTAAAGCGAGAAGGTTGCGGTCGCAGGAACTAGAGCACTGCGCGGGCATTAAATATTTACCCGGGCCCGCCCCGGGCACTGCAGGCTTGTTCGTTACCCGGCCATGTCCGGCCCGATACTTAAATCTGTGCCTGGACACGGCCCGCACCCGAAGAAGCTTTGATCTCCCAGCCCGGCCCGCTGGGTGGACAGGCCCGACACAGGCCCCGAAACCCGAGTGCTAGGTCTGCATCGGTAAAGCCAAAATATTTTGTTTCTACGAATCTCAATAAAAAACACCTTTATAATTTTAAAAATGGAAACACTACACTCTGCAGAGATAGCAGCAGTTGAATAACTGTAATTTCATTATTTTTTCTGATAAGTGGTAATGTGATAAATTACTTTAGTTCAATAATTTTGTATCAAACGTAACTAGTTCCTTTCGAAACTGCTTACCTAAGTGCAGCTTTGCTCTTTATAGACAAATCAACGTACGCCCGGCCGGGCTCTCGAGATTAGGAACGAAGCGCGGCAGTCTTGGGCCAGCGTAAAGGACCAACGAGAAGGGGTGAAAATGAGAACTGACCTCCTCTGAAGGGCCGCCGAAGAGGCAGGTATAGGACAGGACGGAGTTCTTCAGAGTTAGTACTGAGCAGCGCTTTGTGGCATACCCAAGGTTGCGCCGGCTAGGGCAGTGTGGTGCCTGGATGGCTGATACAGAATTGGAGGGAAGGCGAGAGAATGTGTCTGTTAGTGCATCACGAGGCTGGCTGCAGTTTCGTTCAACCCGTTTCTTAGTTTTTGTTTATATATCAAGACCTGAAAGTAATTTGAGAGTAATTGAATTAATTTTCTAAAATATCTGTAATGCAACACTAATTTTTGGATCAATAATTTGAAGTGTATTTTATTTATTTTGTGGGTTTTTCCGCATATTAATTGGTAATGCAGTTGAATTGGTTTTCAGCCCCTCCGTGGTGTTGCAGTACGTGGATAAGGCGCTCGAGTACTGCGCCCAAAGATGCGGGACCGAATCCCGGCCGCGGCGGCGGTTCTTTGATTGATGCGAAAAGCAAGGCGCCCGTGTGCACCGCGATGTCAGTGCACGTGAAAGAACCCCAGGTGGTGGAACTTTCTGGTGCTCTTCACTACAGCGTCTCATAGCCTTAGTCGCTGTGGGATGTTAAACACTATAAACCAAACCGAATTAGTTTTCAAAAGTAATTCTTCCATGTATGACTCTCTCTGCTTCTTTTCTGACCTTTTTTTTTAAACATTACGGACTTCTAGGCAGAGCGCAATAACTTATGAACCATGAATACCTTACGGAAGAACCGTGAATGGACATGGAAAAGTACTAACGGTGAGACAAAAAATGAAATTGACTTCATACTGTGTTCAACCCCCGCTTTAATACTGGACGTAGAGGTAATCGGCAAAGTGCGGTGCAGTGACCGCCGGATGATGAGGTCCTGAATTGGTCTAAATCTGAAGAAGGAACGTAGCAGATTACGTAACGTTACGAATTAGCGGTGTGGAGGAGGGCAGAAGGGTTCAGTATCTCGCTACAGAATAGATATTCAGCTCTAACCGAGGATGGCGACAGTGCCCTAGAAGCAATACACAATAATTTCAGAGATCTCATTACTGAGTGCGCTGTAGAAGCAGGCGGCAGGACAGTTAGAGAGGATACCGGTAAGCTGTCTAAGGAGACGAAAGATTTTATTGAGAAACGCCATAGTATGAAAGCTTCCAATCCAACAGACAGATAGAATTGGCAGAGATAGCAAAGCGAATCAATAAGCGCAAAGTGGCCGATATAAGAAAGTATAACATGGAGAAAATTGAGCATGCTGTAAAGAACGTAGGAAGCCTAAAAGCGGTGAAGAAGAAATTTCGCATAGGGAAAAATTAGATGTATGCGCTGAGGGACAAGGCGGGCAACGTCATATGAACAAGATAGTCAAAGTAGCCGAGGAGTTCTATACTGATCTCTATAGTAGCCAAAGTAGTCAGGACCGTAACGTGATTGGCGGTAGGGAAAAACAGTCAGACGTTCCACCAGTGACGAAGGACGAGGTCAAGAAAGCAATAGAAACTATGAAAAGCGGGAAAGCAGCTGGAGAGGATCAGGTAACTGTAGATTTGTTGGAGGACGGGGGGGATATCGTGCTAGAAAAACTGGCCACCCTGTGTGCGTTGTGCCTGGTGACATCGACGGTACCGGAACATGGAAGAACGCAAGCATTATCCTCATTCATAAGAAAGGGGACTCTAAGGACCTTAAAAATTACAGACCAATCAGCCTACTCTCTGTTACTTATAAGGTATTTACTAAGGTAATCGCTAATAGAATCAGGACAACCTTAGACTGCAATCAAGCAAAGGAAAAAGCAGGTTTTCGGAAACGGTACTCTATTATCCATCATATCCATACCATCAACCAGGTGATAGAAGATTGTTCGGAATATAACCAGCCCTTATACATAGCATTCATTGATTATGAAAAAGCATTTGACTCAGTAGAAACCTGGGTGGTGAGGCAGGTATTGCGTAATCAGGCGGTAGACGAGCCGTACGCGAAAGTGCTGGAAGATAAATATATGTGGCTGCACAGCAACCATACTTCGGCATAAAGAAAGTAACAAAATTCCCTTAAAGAGAGGTGTTAGGCAAGGAGGCACAATCTCCCCAGTACTATTCAAAGCTTGCTTAGAGGAAGTATTCAGAGAATTGGAATGGGAGCGGTTAGGGATAAGGGTAGATGAAGAATACCTCAGTGATTTGCGGTTTACTGATGACATTGCCCTGCTAGGTAACTCAGATGAACTGCAAATAATTATTGGTGACCTAGAGAGGAAAAGTAGAAAGGTAGGCTTGAAAATCAATATGCAGAAGACTAAGGTAATGTTCAACAGCCTCGGGAACGAACAGCAGTTTACGTCAGGTAGCGAAGCACTGGAAGTAGTAGGCGAATACGTCTAATTAAGAGAGGTAGTAACCGCATATACAGACCATGAAAATGATAAGGCAAAAAGAATAAGATTGAGATGGAGCGCATTTGACAGGCACTCGCATATTATGACTAGCAACTCACCGGTATCGCTCAAGAGGAAAGTATACAAAAGTTGCATCCTACCTTGTACTAACCTATGGGGCGGAAACGGGAAGGTAACAAAGAGGGCCCTATTTAAGTTGAGGACAACGCAGAGGGCTATGTAAATAAATATGGCAGGGGTAACTTAAGAGATAGGAAACGTGCAGAGTGGGTCAGAGAAATAACTCATCTCACTGACATTCTAGTGGGAATCAAGACGAAGAAATGGGCATAGGCAGGACATGTAGTGCGAAGAGATTATAACCGATGGTCGCTTAGGGTAACAAACCGGACCCCGAGGGAAGGGAAGCGTTGCATGGGGCAACAGAAAGTTAGGTGGGCGGATGAGGTTAAGAAGTTCGCAGGGGTCAAGTGGAGGCAGCTAGCACATGACCGGGTTAATTGGAAGAATATGGGAGAGGCATTCGCCATTCAGTGGCTATAGTCAGGCTGATGATGATGATGATGATGGCATACTTCTGGCTCACTTTCCTGAGCGTATTGCAATAAAGCCCAATGCAGCCTCGCGAGTTGCTTTTAACTCATGGGAACGTGTAACAAGGATGCTTGCGACTGGCAGTCGCCTCGCTGCAGGAAAGCAAGAGGTCATGAAGGCCCGTAATTAAATTACCGACGAATGCTTCTTCCTTTCTTCCAAAATGAGAAGCTTGCTTCTCTCAGCGCCGTGTAATGTCTATCCTATTCAGCTACAACAACGCACACCCACACGACTTGAACTCGGACATACTGGTACTTCTAATTATTGAATTCAAATTCGCATTTTCAAAATCTTGCGAGATATTTCAGTAAGTCTATGCAGATGAGTTATATACCAAGGCAGACATTATATACACGAATGAATATTTAGATTGCTTATTCAATTTTGTGAATAGTGACTTTAAGGGGAATTATGCTAAAAAATTATAAACATTAAATGTGAGCCATTTGTTTTTAATTTTCTTGGTTCGAATATCGAATGTCAAAAGTATACGCTTATGAAATCGCGTGGAATTTGCTTCCACGCTTTACGCATCTATAAAATGTCATAGGTTTCATGTCTTTTGAATCAAATGAAGAGGCCATTTGTATACTAATGTTGTAGAAGAAATTAACAAGGTTTCGGCGGCAATGCCATCCTCACATAAGCCGTTTATAAACGTGCAATCAGTGAAAACATAATCAGCGAACTATGAGATGCGCATTTGTGACAGACATTTTGAGCCTCACTGCTCTTCAAGAAAATTTAATTGCCTTCAGTGTTGACGGCCGTCAGTTTTGCAGCATAATGTTAACCCTAAAGAAAAACTGAAAAAGGTGATTCATCAATTTCAGTTATTTATATCCTTAATCATTGAGCTCTAAAAGTATATTGATACAAACTATCAGTGGCTAGTGGGCGCAATCGATGAAGTGGATGCCTTTCCGAGGTTGCCGACCTGGCCAGTGCGGCCCACACGGTGCACATACTCGTCAGTAGACTGCGGCAGGTCGTAATTCACCCCATGCCGCACGTCCTTTATGTCCAGGCCGCCAGCAGCCACGGCTGTCGCCACGATTACCGGACAGGTTCAACGCCGGAATACCAGCAGAGCCTCCTCCCTCTGCCGCTGGTACCTGTCGCCGTGAATGCTGGTAGTCTTTAGGCCCTTCTGGAACATCACCCGGTCGCTGCCCTCCTCCCCTAGGATATCTAGCAGCTTCTCGTATTGGGTCACTTGGTAGACCTGCTGCTTGACGTCAGAGTTGGCGCCACCAAGGATTCCGAGATTGAGAAATATGGAGTTGTTCAAAAACTCTCGCGCCAGCAATTGGATCGACTCCGGAAAGGTGGCGGAGAACGTGAGGGTGCGCCGCTCACCACGCGGCGGCATCGACGAGTGCCGCATGAGAGTACGCACGTCTGGCTCAAATCCCATGTCCAGCATTCGGTCCGCTTCGTCCAGCACCTGGAAACGGAGTTTCTCGAACGAGATCTTGCCCTTCTCGACAAAATCCTTGAGCCGCCCGGTGGTCGCCACCAAGATGTGGCATACCCGAGACAGCTGCGCCAGCTGGTGCTGAACCGAGGTGCCTCCGTAGATGTGAACTGTCTTCAGGATAGAGTCGTCGGAGTATTTGTGCGCGTCCTGCGCAATCTGCATGGCCAGCTCCCGCGTTGGCGAGAGGATCACTGCCTGAGGAGTCTGCACCGCTTGAAATGACGGGTTCTCCAGAGCACTGTCGCTAAGGAGCGTGTGCAAGATGGGCAGCATAAAGGCCGCCGTTTTGCCAGATCCGATTTGAGCGCACGCCATGAGGTCCCTGCCGTTGTACCGAGCCACTCGCTTGAAGGTCGCCAGACAATCCTCAGCGTCTTCGAAGACGTCGCCGTGGAAAGATGGTGGTGTTCGCGGCGGCTGGCAGAGGATCGGAGCTGAGAGCCTGGGATCAGTGGCCATGTCGAGGTGGCTCGGAAATTGCGGCTGCGTCATCCTCGTAGGGGTGGAAAGGGGCCCAACCTCAGGCGACTGTCCGCGGAGCCGGCGGCTGAGTCCCTGTTGGACCGGCGTCAGATCCGTCGTGAAGCGTGTAAACGCGGGTATTGGGCCAAACGTCCAGGCAACGCTCTGAGTCTAGAGGACTGCCGAAGTCCGAAAGCGGTCCGAGGAGTGGTCTAAACTCGGTTCCAGGAAACCAACTTCTTCTTCTTCTCCTTTGTTGTTTGTCTACGCCAAAGAGCAACGACCTCATCGTCTTCTTCTTCTTCTCCCTCGTTGTAATGGCACATACCCACAGTGAGGGATTGGCCAGAATTCATTGTAGGCGACATAATATTTTTGATAATGTCGATTTGACTGTACGATATAGATAAGCTAATAATTAGGAGCTAGTGTTGCTAAAATAGTTAGAAATTTTGAGGCGATGTAATAGCAAACAATGAAAAAAGGAAGAAAATTGCAAATAACTAAAAATAACAATAATAATAAAAAATACAATTCAGACAGATCAGCGGTAACACACAAATTTTCCAGTAGCAATATTATAATTATGAAGCCGGCAGCGGTGGCGTAGCGGTAGAACATCCGCCTCGCATGCAAGAGGACCGAGGCTCAAATCCCGGTGCCGCACAATTCTCCATCGGATTAAAAAAAAAAATCCGCGTGTCGATAGAATTGCATAAACAGGTTTGGGGTGCGACCTGATGCCGGTGAACACCTCCGGCAACGCACTCCCTCACCCGAACAGGATTTGGCCACCCAGATGCAGTAATTGGCCACAACCTCTCATTATAAGCTCCATAAAACCCCGGCCCTCAGTCACCAGCGGCGGCGGAACAACTGACCACGGCGGCGGTCAGACCTGTGACGCAGCAGGGGGTGCTAAGAACTTCTGGCTCCGCTGGACAGGCCGCCTTTGGAAACTGACCCTGGCAACGTTTAACGTTAGAACCCTGGCTCGTGAAGCTAGCTTAGCAGTGCTGTTAGAGGAACTAGAAGGTATAAAATGGGATGTCATAAGGCTTAGTGAGGTTAGGAGGCCGAATGAGGCATATACTGTACTGAAGGATGGGTATGTACTGTGTTATCGAGGCTTACCAGAGAGGCGACAACTAGGAGTAGGTTTCCTTGTCAATAAGTATATAGCAGGTAATATAGATGAATTCTATAGTATTAATGAGAGGGTGGCAGTCATCGTAATTAGGCTTAATAAGCGGTATAAACTGAAGGTTGTACAGGCTTAAGCACCTAGAGGTAGTGATGATGACCAGGCAGGTTAAGCTTCTACGAAGATGTAGAATCGGCAATGCGAAAAATAAAGACGCAGTATACTGTACTAATGGGCGACTCCAATGCCAAGGCAGGAAAAAAGCAGGCAGGAGACAAGGCAGTAGGTGACTATCGCATCGCTTCTAGGAATAACAGGGGGGAGTTACTAGTTGAGTTTGCAGAGCGCATTAACTTATGAACCATGAATACCTTCTTCAGCAAACGGAAGAACCGGAAATGGACATGGAAAAGTCCTAACGGGGAGACTAAAAATGAAATTGACTTCATAATGTGTTCAACCCCCGCCATTGTGAAGATGAGGTAATCAGAAAAGTGCGATGCAGTGACCACAGGATGGTGAGGTCCCGAATTAGCCTAAATCTGAAGAAGGAACGCAGCAGATTAGTAAGAAAGAAGTCCATCAACGAATTAGCGGTGCGGAGGAGGGCAGAAAGGTTCAGGATCTCGCTACAGAATAGACATTCAGCTCTAACCGAGGATGGCGACATTACCCTAGAAGCAATGAACAGTAACTTCAGAGATATCATTACTGAGTGTGCGGTAGAAGTAGGCGGTAGGATAGTTAGAGAGGATACCGGAGCTGTCTAAGGCGACGAACGATTTGATTAAGAAACGCCAGAACATGAAAGCTTCCAATCCAACAGACCAGATCGAATTGGCCTAGATAGCAAAGCTAATCATTAACCGCAAGTTGATCGATATAAGAAAGTATAACATGGAGAAACTTGAGCATAAAGAACGGGGGAAGCCTTAAAGCGGTAAAGAAGAAATTGGGCATAGGCAAAAGCCAGATGTATGCGATAAGGGACAAGGCGGGCAACGTCATCACGAATATGGACAAGATAGTCAAAGTAGCCGAGGAGTTCTATACAAATTTCTACAGCAGCCAAAGTAGTCAGGATCGTAACGAGATTGGCGGTAGGGAAAAACAGTAAGACGTTCCACCAGTGACGAAGGACGAGGTCAAGAAAGCATTAGAAACTATGAAAAGGGGGAAATCAGCTGGAGAGGATCAGATAACTACAGATTTGCTAAAGGACGGGGGGGGGGGGGGGGCTATCGTGCTAAAGAAATTGGCCACCCTGTATACGCAGTGCCTGATGTCATCGACGGTACCGGAACCATGGAAAAATGCAAACAATATCCTCATTCATAAGAAAGGGGACTCTAAGGACCTTAAAAATTACAGACCAATCAGCTTACTGTCAGTTACGTATAAGGTATTTACTAAGGTAATCGCTAATAGAATCAGGAGAACCTTAGACTGCAATCAAGCAAAGGATCAAGCAGGATTTCGGAAACGGTACTCTACTATCGATCATATCCATACCATCAATCAGGTGATAGAAATATGCTCGGAATATAATCAGCCTTTATACATAGCAATCAATGATTACGAAAAAGCATTTGACTCAGTTGAAACATCGGCGGTTATGCAGGCATTGCGAAATCAGGGAGTAGACGAGCCATACGTGAAAGTGCTGGAAGATATATATATATAGTTGCTGCACAGCCACCATAGTTCTGCACAAAAAAGTAACGAAATTCCCATAAAGAAAGGTGTTAGGCAAGGGGACAAAATCTCCCCAGTACTATTTACAGCTTGCTTAGAGGAGGTATTCAGAGACTTGGAATGGGAGCAGTTAGGGATAAGGGTAGATGGAGAATACCTCAGTAATCTGCGATTTGCTGACGACATTGCCTTGCTAAGCAACTCGGGTGATGAACTGCAAATAATGATTGATGACCTAGACAGGAAAAGTAGAAATGTAGGCTTGAAAATCAATATGCAGAAAACTAAGGTAATGTGCAACTGCCTCGGGAAGGAACAGCAGTTTACATTAGGTAGCGAAGCACTAAAAGTAGTAGGCGATTATGTCTACTTAGGACAGGTAGTAACCGCAGATCCGGTCCATAAAAAGGAAATAACAAGAAGAATAAGATTGGGATGGAGCGCATTTGGCAAGCACTCGCAGATTACGACTAGCAGCTTACCGGTGTCGCACAAGAGGAAAGTATACAACAGTTGCATCTTACCTGTACTCACCTATGGGGCTGAAACGTGGAGGCTAACCATGACAGTTCTACTTAAGTTGAGGACAACCCAAAGTGCCATGGAACGAAAATGTTAGGGGTAACATTAAGAGATAGGAAGCGTGCAGAGTGGGTCAGAGAAATAACTCAAGTTACCTACATTACGAAGAAGGAATGGACATGGGCAGGACATGTAGTTCGAAGAGATGATAACCGATGGTCGCTTAGGGTAACAACTGGATTCCAAGGGAAGGAAACCGTAGCAGGGGGCGGCAGAAAGTTAGGTGGGTGGATGAGGTTAAGAAGTTCGCGGGGGTCAAGTGGATGCCGCTAACACAGAACCGGGTTAAGTGGAGAAATATGGGAGATGCCTTCTCCCTGCAGTGGGTATAGTCAGGCTGATGATGATGATGATGAGGAATTATGAAGTAAGTCACACACCGGTTTCAGGGCGTACCCTTTGACGGTTGCACCAAAGGAGAGGAGGACAGGAACTGTAAATGGCAATCCTAGGCGAGTAAGAGGTATTTCTAGATAATTTCTTCTCTGAGTAGCATACCTGTGGCAGGAGAGGATGTAATGTTCAATTGTTTCCACGTCATTACATGACGCACAAAGATTCGACGGCGTGAATCCAGAGCGACATAAATAAAGATTGAGGGAAGGAATTCTACAACGCATGAGCGTCATGGAACCCTCACAATGCCTCGAGGTACAACATCGGACATTCCAATGGAAATTTAAATGGTTAAAATACGTAGTCGCAAAGAGTGGCTCATGGCTCAAGGAGTTTAACGTTTGAAGCCGTTCAAAACTGGATATATTTGGCAAGATAATATTGGGTACAACATTGAGAGCTGAATTTGCTAAATAATCCGGCATTTTATTAGAAGCGATGCCGCAGTGTCCCGGAACCCACTGAAAACGTACTTCCTGTAAATGTAACGGAAGGAAAAACATCAGTGTTTGTTTCAAAAGAGGCATTTTCGGACTTTCTAATGCTGCTAAGATTGACAGGCAGTCAGAGAGTATGATTACGTGAGTAACCTTACCGGGAACGTTTTGAGGGGCCAAACCAATTGCAAGCAATTCAGCAGTAAATATTGGTGTGTAATCAGGGATCCGTACAGAAAAACTCCAAACAAGTGCTTGGGAGTAAATCCCTATTGCTGCTTTTTCATTTCGTTGTGAGGCATCTGTGAAAATAGGTACGTGTCGTGGATACTGTAATAGATAATCTTCAAGGTGTCCCTTTATTACCGTGGTAGTCAAGTGTTTTGCATTAGATGGCAACGAATGGTCAAAGCACAGTGTGGAAGCAGCTTGAACATTGCCAACACGTCTTACTGACGTAAGCAAAACTGCAATTTTGGACAGCAAGGACTGAGTAAATACAAATTGTGGTTGCTTATATTGCGGCCAATGATAATCTAGAAAGTGAGATTGGTGTGTAATAAAATTTGGAGAAGCCACTCCGGACAGAGATTCCAGTGCTCGTAAAAAGGTTCGCACAGTGAGCAGCTCAAATCGAGAGTTCAAGTCACGTACACGGGCCTCTAAATAGAGGACTGCATTTGAAACTGTTTTGGCAACCCCAAACATAGTCATAAAGCGCGCCTCTCCAGTAGCAACAAAGGTCGTAGTTTGTATTTAGGACTGCCCGAGAAAAGAACATAGCCGAAAGAATTGGTCTCAAATAAGTTTTATAGAGAAACAAAAAAGTATCTCTACGCATACCAAAATTCTTATGGCTAATTCTAATCAGGCGACCAAAGGCTCGCTCACCTTTCAGGCAATTACTTTTGATATGAGGCCGCCAGTCTAATTGGGAGTGGTATAATACGCCAAAGTACTTTAAGGATTCAACCTGTGGGATTTGTGAACCGCAATACGTAAGGGAGATATAAACAGGGTGTGCCGGTGGGAAAACAAATACTGAGGATTTCTTCACGTTGAGTATAATTTTACTATTCCGAGCTAAACTTCAATGGCACTCAAGTAGGCTTGCAACAGCTGATATAAGGAATGAACATCTCGTGCGGAAGAGTAAAAGGCAATATCATCCGCATACACGTACACTTTTATATTTGGATGAACAGGAATATCTCTCATTATTATAATAAATAGCAATGGAGACAGCAATGATCCCTAAGGCACGCCTGTAGTTTGACAATAATTTTCCGAAGTTATAGAACCTCTCCTGCAGAAAAACTTTCTATTGCTTAAGAATTCTTTTAGCCATGCAGACATGTGAAAAGGTGACCTAATTTCGTTTATCTTATTCAACAGTATAGAGTGTTCTACACTGTCATATGCTTTGGCGATATCCAAAGTGACCAATGCCAACACTTCTTTCTTCTTCATTGCTAACCTAATTCTACTCTCCAAATCCGTATGAGCCGTCCAAATCGAGCACCCTTGACGAAACCGAATTTGTGTATCACTAAATGCATTCAGGGTCATCACATGGTTTGTCAGGCGCAGGTGAACTATGCGTTCAGTAAGTTTCACTAGATTTGAAGTTAGAGAAATTGGCCGAATGTTATCCAAATCAAAGCCTTTTTTCGGATCAGAGACTTGGTATAATTTTTGCAACTTTCCAGTCTTGAGGTAACCAAGCAGTTTCCAGAGAAAAATTGACAATATTCCACACTTCCAAGCTGTGGTCTTGCACTAAAGCTTTCAGCATAGCCACTGTAATACCGTCACAACCAGGAGCTGCAGGTTTCAGAGCAGCCGCTATACAATGCAATTCCAGTGGCTCATCTGCAACAAAATCAGCACTTGGCGTAGGTCGAAGTAACGGAGCCACCGTTTGCGCTTGAAAGCGAATAGCAAGACCGTTCGCAATTTGTTCAAGTTTCTATTTTGCTTCATTGGGTGATAACACCTCTGACTCAGTTATATGTGGTGGAGAAGAACTTTGGTTGCGTTCCATGAGCCTATACAATGCCTTCCGATTAATTGGATTAGGGCGATAAATATTCATATTAGCATTATACTCATCCTTTGTTATACGAATAGTTTTTTTTAATGAAGCCGCATAAAATTTATAATTTATCCAATTTTGGGGACACTGGTTATGGGAAAGGCTCTTCCACGCAGCTTTTCTACGACGGAATGCTTTCTCACATTCTTCGTTCCACCATCGGCATGACATTTTGTTAGGGACAGATGATTTCACAGTGAACACTGAACGCTCAGTGGCATCTAGCCCCGAAGAGAGTGCTTGTTGAGCACGTTCAGAATGCTGAGATGATGCTATGGAGGAAAAAGAGGAATTCACAAACTTTTTAAATAGTTTATGGTTGACAAATTTTTGTTCACAATTAGGGGAGTAGATTCTATGATAAACGTAACTGGAAAGTGGTCGCTAGATGTACCACAATCCACCATAGCCCATGATGAGACCCTAAATCCATTTGCTGCTGACGTTAAATCAATTACTGACCTAGAAGCTGCTCGCATGTAGGTTATGCCTGGACTATTACAGCAATGCACATCATTTACAGACATCCAGTTCCAAAGTCGCTTCCCAGATATATCTGAACGGTAACCCCAAATAACATGGTGTGAATTAAAATCGCCAGCAATAATCAGTCCGTTGGTCGAACTCAGCAGATCACTTAAACAATCTGTTGTACGGACACCTGTTGGGAAGTAGACATTTGCAATAGTGAGAGGAGCAGACTGTGGAATTGCAATATCAACTGCAAGCAGTTCGCAGTCTTGTCGTAGAATTTTGTGTGACACCTTCGCCCGATGAATTGTTTTTGACGAAAATAATGTTAACAAGCCGCCACCCCGGCCGCTAGGGCGATCAGATCTAAAAGTTCTAAAATACTTTAGAGAAATTGGCCGATTTGGCAAAAGTCAAGTTTCTTGTAATAAAACTATGTCTGGGCTGAAATTTCAGATAAGATTCTGTAAATCGTGAAACGAAGATGCAATTGAACGACAATTCCGCTGTAGTACTTCTAACCCCGCCATGATTATTGTAGAATCTGGGAGGCTGTAACAGCATCCTTTAAGACATCAATGTTATTCGGAATATTAGGGGAACCTTTTTTACTTTTAGTGTTAGAATGGGCGGATTTTGAGGGAGAGGAAGAAGCGCGACGCTTCTGGGATGAACATGTCATCTCTACGTCCAATGGGTTAACGGTGGACACGTGGGTATCCACAGGACCCTGACTCTGTACTTTCATTGAAGAAAAAGGAGCAGGCGTCGTCTGGGTAGAATCTCCCTCAACAAAGGCCCTAGCAACCATAGGAGCATGGTATTCAGCTAAACCAGGGTTGCCGACTTGCAAAGCTGCAATTTCGATCGAAACAATCTTTGTAGCTATGACCTGTTACACAGCTTCTGTAAATGTGCTTAATATACGCTCGAAGAAACCCTCAAGAGATTTCTCTACAGCTGAGACAACCGACTTTGTCATGCCTGTTTCCACATCCGAAGCTATTGTTTTTGCACAAGCTGCATACGAATTACTCTTATAGTCTAGCTGTGCATAGGTATCTCCTCTAGAACACTTTTTATGCTGGATAATGTTAAGAACAGTTTCTTCATCTGCACGTTTTGGGCATGTACCATCATCAGCAGGGTGATCTAAGTGACATAGTGCGCAAATAACCACAGCAGAGGTGCACATGTCAGATGAATGGTTGTCTCCGCACAGTCTGCAGCGTGATGCGGATTTGCACGACTTGCTGCTGTATCCGAATCGCCAGCAGGTTTTGCACTGCAAAGGGCGAGGCTGCGGGGGATCTACACGGTACACAATGGGCCATACCTTAATCTCTGTTGGACAGTTAGCCCCGGCAACCGTCGCTATCATCGATTCTGTCGGCACCCTAGAGCCACCAGCATCCCTGCTGCAACGGAATAGTGATGAGATGCCAATGCCAGCCTCATTAAATTCCTCAATCGTTTCTTGCGGAGAAGCCGACGAATCCACGCCGCGTATAATACCTTTTGCACATGCCAGCGTTTCAGATATAAAAGGTTTTACTGGCAGTGATGCAAACGATGTGCATTGAAGCAAGTCCGACACACACTGTATATTCGAGGACTTACATAGGATACCTTTCCTGCCAAACGGACGCACCTCAGAGATTTCTAGGTAGTGGGGGATGACAGCCTTTAGCTGCTCCTGGATTATTTTTGGATTTTTCAACTTCAGGAATCCATCCCCAATTGGTACAAATGCCAACGGTATTATCTTTATTCCATTTCGTCCGAAAGATTCCAAGTCCAAGCTTTGGGCCGGCAGACTGGCAAACCAGGATGCCGAACCCCCACCTGGGGAAGCTAGAGACATTATAGGCCTAATTGCACCTGAATCCTAGGTTCGGTTTAAAACAAATACTGGTCAATCCCCCGACGTGAAATGGTCTCGCCAGAGAGAACGGTCAGGCTTGCAGTCAAGATAGGATCCAGAAGTAAGGAGAAAAAAGCAGAACAGCACACCAGCACAGTAGCACAGCATGGTCACTCGAAGAAGAAAACCGCAGCCACCATCAAGGCGAACATAACCTCTTCTTCCGATCTTGCAGGCATCGGAACAGCGCTGCGCAATTCATCGTCTACGCCAACTAGCCACTGATTGTCTCCGCTTCGTCGTCGACTATAGTTAACATAATATGATGTTCGCCCAGCCGTACCATCTACCTAAAAGAGCGCACCGTCGTATGATTTACTGGTTTAGGAAGAAAATTTTGAAATGAATACTTTGAAATACCCATGATGTTCAGGATTGATGCTTTGAACAAACTGCTCAGTCTTGGCTCCAGAGTAAAAATTAAATTCCTTTTCGCTGCCCCTTTTGCTAACACCGATGAAATAGGGCATTCGAGGACGCGGAACCCAGTGACCATTCTGTGCCTTGTCATACCTTCCACATACCACCTTAGGGAGGTATGCTCGCGAGTTTTCTTTCAAAACGCTGACGACACCGGGTTTACGAGAAAATGGGGCTTCTTAACGCAGTCGCGTTCAAATAACTGTAAGCAAGGAGGCCAGGTTTCTCCAGCGATGTTGCTGCGAATGAGTCGATGTACTGAGAAGCTAGGGCTGGGAAGGAATGGGGGAAAATGCTACGCAGCTACACAGTTAGTTACAACAGTTGATGAAATTTCTAAAATCAAAGATATTGGAGGACAAGTTGACATTGTTTTACTAGATTAGTCAAAAGCCTTCGACAGAGTGCCTCATAATAAGCTGATCACTAAAATGCAAATGATTGGTGTTCCTAGTGAAATTGTACATTGGACATCATCTTCTCTCAAAAAGCGTAAACAGTTTGTTACTGTTAATGGTGTCGACTCTTGTTTACTAGATGTCCTTTCTGGCGTTCACCAGGGTTCGGTTTTAGGGCCTACACTGTTTAATCTTAATATTAATGATCTGGTCGAAGCACTGGAACCAACAGTTTCGATTAGATTATTCGCCGATGACTGTATAATTTTAAAAGATAATAAATCCGTTCATGATCAAATAACTCTAAACGAAAATTTCCAATTTTTGGAACGATGGTGCAATTAATGGGCGATAGCCATTAACTTTGAGAAAACTGTTGTACTTAGCCTCACAAATAAAATTATTAAACTTGAATTTCATTATAACATAAACAGAAACCTAGTCACGCAGGTAAATGAATATAAATACTTAGGCGTAACGATTACTTCCAGACTAAAGTGGACAAGGCACATTGACAGTATATACTGTCAGCGGTGGCGTAGCGGTAGAACATCCGCCTCGCATGCAAGAGGACTGGGGTTCAAATTCCGGTGCTGCCCAATTCTCCACCGGATGAAAAAAAAAAAATAAAAAATCCGCGTGTCGATGAAATGGCATAAACAGCTTTGGGGTGCGACCAAATTCCGGTGAATACATCCGGCATCGCACTCCCTCACCAGAACAGGAGTTGGCCACCCTGGTGCAGTAATTGGCCGCAACCTCCTATGATGAGCTCCATAAAACCCCGGCCCTCAGTCACCAGTGGCTGCGGAACAACTGACCACGGCGGCGGTCAGACCTGTGACGCAGCAGGGGGTGCTAAGAACTTCTCGCTCCGCTGGACAGGCCGCCTTTGGAAACTGACTCTGGCAACGTTTCACGTTAGAACCCTAGCTAGTGAAGCTAGCTTAGCAGTGCTGTTAGAGGAACTAGAAGGTATGAAATGGGATGTCATAGGGCTTAGTGAGGTTAGGAGGCCGAATGAGGCATATACTGTACTGAAGGATGGGCATGTACTGTGTTATCGAGGTTTACCAGAGAGGCGACAACTAGGAGTAGGTTTCCTTGTCAATAAGTATATAGCGGGTAATATAGATGAATTCTATAGTATTAATGAGAGGATTGCAGGCATCGTAATTAGGCCTAATAAGCGGTATAAACTGAAGGTTGTACAGGCCTATGCACCTACATGTAGTTATGATGACCAGGCAGTTGAAACACATACAAAAATTGTCTATGTACTTCAATGGAAACGTTTATGGTCAGCTATGTCTCTCTATGGACTTTTATAGTCGCCTATAAAGCGCCATTGAAATATTTATAGGCAGCTATAGAAAATTCTATACCACTTTTTCCATAGCTTCTGGACCATACAAAATCTCTTTAGCTAACTATAGAAAACCATATGTCTATGAAGCTATAGGCTATTAGATATACAGTTATCTTTAACTGTCTATAGAAATTTGAATGGCTCTAAAACTACAGACTGCTAACCATAGAATCAGTTTTAGCAAGCTATAGAAAAATTTATGCTCCTGAAGCTATAGGATATTAGTAGTACCAATATCTTTAGCTGTCTGTAGAAATTTGAATGCCTCTAAAGCTACAGACTACAAGCCATAGAATCAGTTTTAGCAGGCTATAGAAAAATATATGCTCCTGAAGCTATAGGATATCAGTAATACCGATATCTTTAGCTGGCTATAGAAATTTGAATGCCTCTAAAGCGACAGACTACAAGCCATATAAGCTGATTTTGCTGGTTATAAAAAAGTGTATGTCCCTGAAGCTATAGACTACTAGTCATACAGTTACCTTGAGCTGTCTATAGAAATGTGAATGTCTCTAAAGCTACAGACTACGAGCCATATACGCTTCTTAGCTGGCTATCGAACAGTGTATGCTCCTGAAGCTATAGACTAGTAGTCATACAGTTATCTTTAGCTGTCTATAGAAATTTAAATGGCTCTAAAGCTACAGACTGATAGCCATATAAGCTGTTCTAGCTGTCTATAGAAAAATGTACGCTCCTGAAGCTATAGACTAGTAGTCATACAGTTATCTTTAGCTGTCTATAGAAATGTCAATGCCTCTAAAGCTACAGACTGCAAGTCATATAAGCTGCTTTAACTGGCTATAGAAAAGTGCATGCTCTCGAAGCTATAGACTAGTACACATGCAGTTATCTTCAGCCGTGTATAGAAATGTCAATGCCTCTAAAGCTACAGACTGCAAGTCATATAACCTGTTATAGCTGGCTATAGAATATTGTATATACCAAAAGCTATAGACCAGTAGGCGTACACCTTTGTATGAAAGTACATATATCGTCGGTTCGAATCTCTCGTGCGACTTGTACTCTGTCTTGATTAAGAGTTTTGTGCTGTGTGCAACTAGAAACCGTATGTAATCAACTACAACGCTATACGACAAAAAGATTAGGTTACAATCTTGGTATAACTGGTGGAAGCACTGTCGCCGTATGGAAGTACGCCTGCAGTGAGTACCTCCTACCCATGATGGTCTTAGTCGTGGGGACGGCTGGCCAATTTTCTGTTATTTATTCATCGAATTGAAAATAAACGTCCGAAGATATAGAGCATGATACACATATACATACACACTTGCGCATGCACAAACACACGCACGCACGCACATACACGCACGCGCGCGCGAATATTCTATAGCTGACCATAGAAAATGCTAAAGACTGCAAATACTTATATTAGGACACCAGAATTATTCCATATAGACTTCTATAGCAGGCTATAGCTTTTTGGGCCAAATATCTATAGCCGACAATACACGGGAGTTTTTATTACTGGCGATGAACGTTTGTATGCGGCCATAGAAAATGCTATAGACTGCAGTACATGGGGAGCCCTAAGTCTATAGAATAGGTTAAAGACTTCTATAGAACAGACTATAGAAAAACCTAAAGACAGCCATAGAAGCGGCTATAGATATTTGGGCCAAATATCTATAGCCGACCGTACAAAGGATTTTTTATAGCTGACCATAGGAAATGTTTGTATGGGAAGCTTCTACGAAGATGTAGAATCGGCAGTGCGAAAAATAAAGACGCAGATTACTGTACTAATGGGCGACTTCAATGCCAAGGTAGGAAAAAAGCAGGCAGGAGACAAGGCAGTAGGTGACTATGGCATTGCTTCTAGGAATAACAGGGGGGAGTTACTAGTTGAGTTTGCAGACCGCAATAACTTAAGAATCATGAATACCTTCTTCAGCAAACGGAAGATCCGGAAATGGACATGGAAAAGTCCTAACGGGGAGACTAAAAATGAAATTGACTTCATAATGTGTTCAACCCCCGCCATTGTGCAAGATGTAGAGGTAATTGGGAAAGTGTGATGCAGTGACCACAGGATGGTGAGGTTCCGAATTAGCCTAAATCTGAAGAAGGAACGCAGCAGATTAGTAAGAAAGAAGTCCATCAACGAATTAGCGGTGCGGAGGAGGGCAGAATGGTTCAGGATCTCGCTACAGAATAGATATTCAGCTCTAACCGAGGATGGCGACATTACCCTAGAAGCAATGAACAGTAACTTCAGAGATATCATTACTGAGTGTGCGGTAGAAGTAGGCGGTAGGATAGTTAGAGAGGATACCGGTAAGCTGTCTAAGGAGACGAACGATTTGATTAAGAAACGCCAGAATATTAAACCTTCCAATCCAACAGACCAGATCGAATTGGCCGAGATATCAAAGCTAATCAATAACGCAAGGTGATCGATATAAGAAAGTATAACATGGAGAAACTTGAGCATGCTGTAAAGAACGGGGGAAGCCTTAAAGCGGTAAAAAAGAAATTGGGCATAGGCAAAAACCAGATGTATGCGATAAGGGACAAGGCGGGCAACGTCATCACGAATATGGACAAGATAGTCGAAGTAGCCGTGGATTTCCATACAGATCTCTACAGCAGCCAAAGTAGTCAGGATCGTAACGAAATTGGCGGTAGGGAAAAACAGTCAGATGTTCCACCAGTGACGAAGGACGAGGTCAAGAAAGCATTAGAAACTATGAAAAGGGGGAAATCAGCTGGAGAGGATCAGATAACTACAGATTTGCTAAAGGACGGGGGGGGGGGCTATCGTGCTAGAGAAATTGGCCACCCTGTATGCGCAGTGCCTGATGTCATCGACGGTACCGGAACCATGGAAAAATGCAAACATTATCCTCATTCATAAGAAAGGGGACTCTAAGGACCTTAACAATTACAGACCAATCAGCATACTGTCAGGTACGTATAAGGTATTTACTAAGGTAATCGCTAATAGAATCAGGACAACCTTAGACTGCAATTCTGCAAAGGATCAATCAGGTTTTCGGAAACGGTACTCTACTATCGATCATATCCATACCATCAATCAGGTGATCGAAAAATGCTCGGGATATAATCAACCTTTATACATAGCATTCATTGATTACGAAAAAGTATTTGACTCAGTTGAAACATCGGCGGTGATGCAGGCATTGCGAAATCAGGGGGTAGACGAGCCATACGTGAAATTGCTGGAAGATATACCGGGTGTCCCAGCTAACTTGAACCAAGGGTTACAAAATAATATATTTGAGGTAGGTCAGTGAAACCAGTTGCATACAACTACCAACCTGCTTGCGCACTACAGGCAATTTTTTGTTTTGCAATTAGTTAATTGGCTAATTATGTTAATTTTTCTAATTTAATAAAAATTCACCTTAGACAAAAAATGTGAATTGGAAAGTTGTAGAGCACCTTCAGAAACCCCCATTCCATTAATTACGATAAAGAAAGTCTCACGTGCGTCTTTTTTCCCGGACTCAAAAGAAAGCCCGCGAAATACAAATAATACCACGTGACTAGAGCATTTGAGCGCAGCGATTGTGGTGCTCTCAGTCGTGGTTTGAGAGAACGACATCAGCTGCGGCCGTGACCCGTTGGTCCCGTTGCAGCGGCAGGCAGAAATGTTGGCGATGGTTGGAGCGAGCTCGCTCGTCGTCACCGCGATCTTGGCCAGGCATGGGCACAGCAGCAGCCTACATCACGACAGGCGGATGACGATAAAGAACCGGCAAATGAAGGTGCAGCGCTAATTTTAGTCGAGTCACATGATGTCATCTCGCCCCTTTACCCAAGCTTGTATGCGCAGATTCAGTGGCTGATACCTTATCGCTCATCCGTTTGCTGTAAAGTTCGCTGATGGGAGAGAAGGAGGGTTTTTTAGAATCCTGGTGGTGTCGGCTCGCCGCTCTCGCTGCTACTTGCACCGTCACGTGGGCCGGCTGTCTGACGCGGGCGAAGAAGCCATTGCAGGCATATCGGCCTGCCGCTTTAACAGGGCTAAGGAGACACGGCCGCAGCTAATTTCGTTCGCTCAAACCACGACTGAGAGCACCACAATCGCGGCGCAGAAATGCACTAGTCACGTGGTATTATTTGTATTTCGTGGGCTTTCTTTTCAGCCCAGAAAAAATGATACACGTGAGACTTCCTTTATCGCAATTAATGGAATGGGGGTTTCTGAAGGTGCTCTACACGTTTCCAATTCACATTTTTGGTCTAAAGTCGATATTTAATAAATTCGAAAAATTAACATAATTAGCTAATCACCTAACTGGAAAACAAAATATTGCCTGTAGTGCGCAAGGATGCTGGCAGCTGTATGCAACTGGTTTCACTGACCTACCTCAAATATATTGTTTTGTAACCCTTGGTACAAGTTAGCTGGGACACCCGGTCTATAGTGGCTGCACAGCCACCATAGTTCTGCATAAAGAAAGTAACAAAATTCCCATAAAGAAAGGTGTTAGGTAAGGAGACACAATCTCCCCAGTACTATTCCCAGCTTGCTTAGAGGAGCTATTCAGAGACTTGGAATGGGAGCAGTTAGGGATAAGGGTAGATGGAGAATACCTCAGTAATCTGCGATTTGCTGATGACATTGCCTTGCTAAGCAACTCGGGTGATGAACTGCAAATAATGATTGATGAGCTAGACAGGAAAAGTAGAAAGGTAGGCTTGAAAATCAATATTCAGAAGACTAAGGTAATGTTCAACAACCTCGGGAGGGAACAGCAGTTTACATTAGGTAGCGAAGTACTGGAAGTAGTAGGCGAATATGTCTACTTAGGACAGGTAGTAACCGCAGATCCGGACCATGAAAAGGAAATAACAAGAAGAATAAGATTGGGATGGAGCGCATTTGGCAAGCACTCACAGATTATGTCTAGCAGCTTACAGGTATCGCTAAAGAGAAAAGTATATAACAGTTGCATCTTACCTGTACTCACCAATGGCGCTGAAACGTGGAGGCTAACCAAGAGAGTTCTACTTAAGTTGAGGACAACTCAGAGGGCTATGGAACGAAAAATGGTAAGGGTAACATTAAAAGATAGGAAGCGTGCAGAGTGGGTCAGAGAAATAACTCAAGTTACCGACATTCTAGTGGAAATTAAGAAGAAGAAATGGACATGGGCAGGACATGTAGTGCGAACAGAGGATAACCGATGGTCGCTTAAAGTAACAAACTGGATTCCAAGGGAAGGAAAGGATAGCAGGGGGCGGCAGAAAGTTAGGTGGGTGGATGAGATAAAGAAGTTCGCTAGGGGTCAAGTGGATGCAGCTAGTACAGAACCGGGTTAAGTGGAAAAATATGGGAGAGGCCTCCGCACTGCAGTGGCTATAGTCAGGCTGATGATGATGATGAATCATGAAGTAAGTCACACACCGGTTTCAGGGCATACCCTTTGACGGCTGCACCAAAGAAGAAGAGGACAGGAACTGTAAATGGCAATCCTAGGCGAGTAAGAGGTATTTCTAGATAATTTGTTCTCAGAGTAACATGCCTGTGGAGGAGAGGATGTAATGTTCAATTGTTTCCACGTCATTACATGACGCACAAAGATTCGACGGCGTGAATCCAGAGCGACATAAATAAAGATCGAGGGAAGGAATTCTACAACGCATGAGCGTCATGGAAACCTCACATTGCCTCGAGGTACAATATCGGACATTCCAATGGAAATTTAAATGGTTAAAATACGTAGTCGCAAAGAGTGGCTCATGGCTCAAGGAGTTTAACATTTGAAGCCGTTCAAAACTGGATATATTTGGCAAGATAATATTGGGTACAACATCGGCAACAGGCCCATTGAGAGCTGAATTTGTAAATAATCCGCCATTGTATTAGAAGCGATGCCACAGTGTCCCGGAACCCACTGAAAACGTACTTCCTGAAAATGTAAGGGAAGGAAAAAGATCAGGGTTTGTTGCAAAAGAGGGATTTTCGGACTTTCTAATGCTGCTAAGACTGACAGGCAGTCAGAAAGTATGATTACGTGAGTAACATTACCGGGAACTTTTTGAAGGGCCAAACCAATTGCAAGCAATTCAGCAGTAAATATTGGTGTGTAATCAGGGATCCGTACAGAAAAACTCCAATCAAGTGTTTGGGAGTAAATCCCTATTGCTGCTTTTTCATTTCGTTGTGAGACATCTGTGAAAATAGGTACGTGTCGTGGATACTGTAATAGATAATCTTCAAGGTGCCCCTCTATTAACGTGGCAGTCAATGTTTTGCATTAGATGGCAACGAATGGTCAAAGCACAGTGTGGAAGTAGCTTGAACATTGCCAACACGTCTTACTGACGTAAGCGAAACTGCAATTTTGGACAGCAAGAACTGAGTAAATACAAATGGTGGTTGCTTATATTGCGGCCAATGATAATCTAGAAACTGAGATTGGTGTGTAATAAAAATGGGAGAAGCCACTCCAGACAGAGATTCCAGTGCTCGTAAAAAGGTTCGCACAGTGAGCAGCTCAAATCGAGATTTCAAGTCACGTACACGGGCCTCTAAATAGAGGACTGCATTTGAAACTGTTTTTGGCAACCCCAAACATAGTTAAAAAGCGCGCCTCTCCAGTAGCAACAAAGGTCGTAGTTTGTATTTAGGACTGCCCGAGAAAAGAACATAGCCGAACTCTAGAATTGGTCTCAAATAAGTTTTATAGAGAAACAAAAAAGTATCTCTACGCATACCAAATTTCTTATGGCTAATTGTAATCAGGCGACCAAGGGCTCGCTCACCTTTCAGGCAATTACTTTTGATATGAGGCTGCCAGTCTAATTTGGAGTGGTAGAATACACCAAAGTACTTTAACAATTCAACCTGTGGGATTTGTGAACCGCAATACGCAAGGGAGATATATAGAGGGTGTGCCGATGGGAAAACGAGCACTGAGGATTTCTTCACGTTGAAAATAATTTTACTTTTCCGAGCCAAACTTCAAGGGCATTCAAGTAGGCTGGCAATAGCTGATATAAAGAATGAACATCTCGTGCAGAAGAGAAAAAGGCAATATCATCCGCATACACGTACACTTTTATATTTGGATGAACAGGAATATCTCTCATTATTATAATAAATAGCAATGGAGACAGCACCGATCCCTAAGGCACGCCTGTAGTTTGACAATAATTTTCCGAAGTTATAGAACCTCTCCTGCAGAAAAACTTTCTATTGCTTAAGAATTCTTTTAGCCATGCAGACATGTGAAAAGGTGACCTAATTTCGTTTATCTTATTCAACAGTATAGAGTGTTCTACACTGTCATATGCTTTGGCGATATCCAAAGTGACCAATGCCAACACTTCTTTCTTCTTCATTGCTAACCTAATTCTACTCTCCAAATCCGTATGAGCCGTCCAAATCGAGCACCCTTGACGAAACCGAATTTGTGTATCACTAAATGCATTCAGGGTCATCACATGGTTTGTCAGGCGCAGGTGAACTATGCATTCAATAAGTTTCACTAGATTTGAAGTTAGAGAAATTGGCCGAATGTTATCCAAATCAAAGCCTTTTTTCGGATCTTTGAGACTTGGTATAATTTTTGCAACTTTCCAGTCTTGAGGTAACCAAGCAGTTTCCAGAGAAAAATTGACAATATTCAACACTTCCAAGCTGTGGTCTTGCACTAAAGCTTTCAGCATAGCCACTGTAATACCGTCGCAACCAGGAGCTGCAGGTTTCAGAGCAGCCGCTATACAATGCAATTCCGGTGGCTCCTCTGCAACGAAATCAGCACGTGGAGTAGGTCGAAGTAACGGAGCCACCGTTTGCGCTTGAAAGCGAATAGCAAGACCGTTCGCAATTTGTTCAAGTTTCTCTTTTGCTTCATTGGGTGATAACACCTCTGACTCGGTTATATGTGGTGGAGAAGAACTTTGGTTGCGTTCCATGAACCTATACAATGCCTTCCGTTTAATTGGATTAGGGCGATAAATATTCATATTAGCATTATACTCATCCTTTGTTATACGAATAGTTTTTTTTAATGAAGCCGCATAAAATTTATAATTTATCCAATTTTGGGGACACTGGTTATGGGAAAGGCTCTTCCACGCAGCTTTTCTACGACGGAATGCTTTCTCACATTCTTCGTTATACCATCGGCATGACATTTTGTTAGGGACAGACGATTTCACAGTGAACACTGAACGGTCAGTGCCATCTAGCACCGAAGAGAGTGCTTGTTGAGCACGTTCAGAATGCTGAGATGATGCTATGGAGGAAAAAGAGGAATTCACAAACTTTTTAAATAGTTTATGGTTGACAAATTTTTGTTCACAATTACGGGAGTAGATTCTATGATAAACATAACTGAAAAGTGGTCGCTAGATGTACCACAATCCACCGTAGCCCATGATGAGACCCTTAATCCATTTGCTGCTGACGCTAAATCAATTACTGACCTAGAAGCTGCTCGCATGTAGGTTATGCCTGGACTATTACAGCAATGCACATCATTTACAGACATCCAGTTCCAAAGTCGCTACCCAGATATATCTCAACGGTAACCCCAAATAACATGGTGTGAATTAAAATCGCCAGCAATAATCAGTCCGTTGGTCGAACTCAACAGATCACTTAAACAATCTGTTGTACGGACACCTGTTGGGAAGTAGACATTTGCAATAGTGAGAGGAGCAGACTGCGGAATTCCGATATCAACTGCAAGCAGTTCGCAGTCTTGTCGTAGAATTTTGTGTGAAACCTTCGCCCGATGAATTGTTTTTTGACGAAATTTATGTTAGCAAGCCGCCACCCCGGCCGCCAGTGCGATCTTATCTAAAAGTTCTAAAATACTTTAGAGGAAATGGCCGATTTGGCAAAAGTCAAGTTTCTTGTAATAAAACCATGTCTGGGCTGAAATTTGAGATAAGACTCTGTAAATCGTGAAACGAAGATGCAATTGAACGACAATTCCACTGTAGTACTTTTAACCCCGCCATGATTATTGTAGAATCCGGGAGGCTGTAACTGCCTCCTTTAAGACATCAATGTTATTCTGAAAATTAGGGGAACCTTTTTTAATTTTAGTGTTAGAATGGGCGGATTTCGAGGGAGAGGAAGAAGCGCGACGCTTCTGGGATGAACATGTCATCTCTACATCCAATGGGTAAACGGTGGACACGTGGGTATCCACAGGACCCTGACTGTACTTTCTTTGAAGAAAAAGGAGCAGGCTTCGTCTGGGTAGAATCTCCCTCAACAGAGGCCCTAGCAACCATAGGAGCATGGCATTCAGCTATAATAGGGTTGCCAACTTGCAAAGCTGCAATTTCGGTCGAACCAATCTTTGTAGCTATGACCTGTGACACAGCTTCTGTAAACGTGCTTAACATACGCTCGAAGAAACCCTCAAGAGATTTCTCTATAGCTGAGGCAACCGACTTTGTCATTCCTGTTTCCACATCCGAAGCTATTGTTTTTGCACAAGCTGCATACGAATTCCTCTTATGGTCTAGCTGTGCATAGGCATCTGCTCAAGAACACTTTTTATGCTGGATAATGTTAAGAACAGTTTGTTCATCTGCGCGTTTTGAGCATGAGCCATCATCAACAGGGTGATCTGCGTGACATAGTGCGCAAATTACCACAGCAGAGGTGCACATGTCAGATGAATGGTTGTCTTCGCACAGTCTGCAGCGTGATGCGGATTTGCACGCCTTGCTGCTGTGTCCGAATCGCCAGCAGTTTTTGCACTGCAAAGGGCGAGCCTGCAGGGCATCTACACGGTACACAATGGGCCATACCTTAATCTCTGTTGGACAGTTAGCCCCGGCATCCGTCGCTATCATCGATTCTGTCGGCACCCTAAATCCACCAGCATACCTTCTGCAACGGAATAGTGATAAGATGCCAATGCCAGCCTCATTAAATTCCTCAATCATTTCTTGCGGAGAAGCCGACGAATCCACGCCGCGTATAATAATACCTTTTGCACATGCCAGCTGTTCATGTATAAAAGGTTTTACTGCCAGTGATGCAAACGATGTGCATCGAAGCAAGTCCGACACACACTGTATATTCGATGACTTACATAGGATACCTCTCCTGCCAAACGGAGGCACCTCAGAGATTTCTAGGCAGTGGGGGGTGACAGCCTTCCGCTGCTCCTGGATTATTTTTGGATTTTCCAACTTCAGGAATCCATCCCCAATTGGTACAAATGCCACCGGTATTATCTTTATTCCATTTCGTTTGAACGATTCCAAGTCCAAGCTTTGGGCCGGCAGACTGGCAAACCAGGATGCCGAACCCCCACCTGGGGAAGCTAGAGACATTATAGGCCTAATTGTACATGAATCCTAGGTTCGGTTTAAAACAAATACTGGCCAATCCCCCGAAGTGAAATGGTCTCGCCAGAGAGAACGGTCAGGCTTGGAGACAAGATAGGATCCAGCAGTCAGGAGAAAAAAGCAGAACAGCACTCCAGCACAGTAGCACAGCACGGTCACTCGAAGAAGAAAACCGCAGCCACCATCAAGGCGAACATAACCTCTTCTTCCGATCTTGCAGGCATTGGAAGAGCGCTGCGCAATTCATCGTCTACGCCAACTAGCCACTGATCTCCGCTTCGTCGTCAACTATAGTTAGCATAATATGATGTTCGCCCAGCCGTACCATCTACCTAAAAGAGAGCACCGTCGTATGATTTACTGGTTTAGGAAGAAAATTTTGCAATGAATACTTTGAAATACCCATGATGTTCAGGATTGATGCTTTGAACAAACTGCTCAGTCTTGGCTCCAGAATAAATATAAATTCCTTTTCGCTGTCCCTTTTGCTAACACCGATGAAATAGGGCATTCGAGGACGCGGAACCCAGTGATCATTCTGTGCCTTGTCATACCTTCCACATACCACCTGAGGGAGGTATGCTCGGAAGTTTTTTTTCAAAGCGCTGACGACACCGGGTTTACGAGAAAATGGGGCTTCTTAACGCAGTCGCGTTCAAATAACTGTAAGCAAGGAAGCCAGGTTTCTCCAGCGATGTTGCTGCGAATGAGCCGATGTACTGAGAAGCTAGGGCTGGGAAGGAATGGGGGAAAATGCTACGCAGCTACACAGTTAGTTACAGCAGTTGATGAAATTTCTAAAATCATAGATATTGGAGGACAAGTTGACATTGTTTTACTAGATCACTCAAAAGCCTTCGACAGTGTGCCGCATAATAAGCTGATCCCTAAAATGCAAGTGATTGGTGTGCCTAGTGAAATTGTACATTTGATATCCTCTTATCTCACAAAGCGTAAACAGTTTGTTACTGTTAATGGTGTCGACTCTTGTTTACTAGATGTCCTTTCTGGCGTTCCCCAGGGTTCGGTTTTAGGGCCTACACTGTTTAATCTTAATATTAATGATCTGGTCGAAGCACTGGAACCAACAGTTTCGATTAGATTATTTGCCGATGACTGTATAATTTTAAAAGATAATAAATCCGTTCATGATCAAATAACTCTAAACGAAAATTTGCAATTTTTGGAACGATGGTGCAATGAATGGGCGATGGCCATTAACTTTGAGAAAACTGTTGTACTTAGCATCACAAATAAAATTATTAAACTTGAATTTCAGTATAACATAAACAGAAACCTAGTCACGCAGGTAAATGAATATAAATCCTTTGGCCTAACGATTACTTCCAGACTAAAATGGACAAGGCACATTGACAGTATATACTCTATACAGCACGTAAAAAGCTGGGTTTTTTAAAACATCGAATGGGTGAGTGTCCAAGCCCATTAAAACGTAAGGCATACAAAGCATATATCAGACCAACACTTGAATATGCCTGTGTGGCATGGGGCCCTTATACATCGATTGACACTCAAAACTTGAGAATATTCAATGCTCAGCAGCCCGTTTTATTTTTAATCGATACAGACGCCGTGACTCACCTTCATATGATACTTCTCTCTGGCCTTGATCCACTTAATGAAAGCAGAAAGAAAGCCCGTCTAGCCTTACTTCAATCGTTATATTTTCACACCTGGCATTAAACCTGACACCTACCTGAAAAAAGAATCCTCCTGACCTTCTCGCCATAAGCACTGTCTTGCCTTGTCATCTATATTCCTAACGCCTCTGTAATATCCGATTCGCTCGTGACATTACATTCCTAGGATCTAGGGATCTAAGGGAGGTGGACCTTGCCTTGTAATTTTCAACTGAACACTCAAAGAATGATGGCGTGACAAAGAAATAATACAAAAAAATGGATGTCCCGAAGCCAAAGAAGACCCTCAAGGTTAAAGTGGGCGGCGAGGGAGTGGCAAGAAGGTATGTAAAGGCAAATAGGGACCTCAGATTCTGTCTCTCATGGGGAAAATGCTGTCCAGAGCATATCTGGCCGCAATCACGTTCGTCGTTCATGAAACCAGCGCCACTAAAGTTCCTTTCGCTGCGGGAACTAGTGGCTGGTATGCACAGAACCTTTTTGGCCAGGAGAGAAAGGCGTGGAAACTCTTCGGCATGAGTCTTCCACCACAGCCGCACACTGTCATTGCTGTTGCTGTATGTGTCAGCGAGTAGCTGCCCAGCTCGTCCTCATCAGCTTGAGTTTCGACGGTGTCGTGCCACTGCTGACACTCATGCATCAGCATTTGTCGCTTCGCACATGATGACTGGTTGCTGGTAGTTTTTTCTCCTGCAGAACGTGATGGCATATCCTACAGCGTTTCCCTCATTTTCTCGCAAACAGCGATGCAATGTTGTAGTGTTGCAATTGAAAGGAGTTCCCCGGGCTGCATTTTACTTTCAAATGTTCATTCATTCTTCATCTCATATCCTACTGATGCCCTGAGGCAATAAATATCGACAAAAAAAGAAAAAAAAAACCTGCATTGCTCTTCTCTTCAGAATGATCATTTGTGAGTTGGCTGTAGAACGTGCAAGGTGTTTCTTCAGCTTCGTAAAGAAAAGAAGAACAAGTGGCAATGTTGGCTGCTTGTCTTGTTCAAGCTTATCGGTTGCCTCTTCGAACGGCTCAAGGAAGTCAGCAATGTCCGTCAATGTCACCTTGCAGACATCCTCCATCATGGACTTCTCTCTCGATTCAAGCAAGGTTTCAATGTCTTCGTATTGAGTCAGAACTGATCTTATCATTGCAAGCTTTGCATTCCATCCCGTGCTCACTTCCTGGCACACGGTGTGTGGAAGCTGGCTTACGAGGCCGCTTTGCTTTAAAAAGTGACGGCAGCCTTCATTTTCGGCATTTGCTCGCGCAGCTCAGGTAGATCTTCAGAAAGATAGGCATTCTTAGTACAGTGTTCGCGATGTGAGCGCTACAACTCATTCTTGTGTAAGGGCGGAGGGCACTGATAATATTGGCGCCCTGGTCAGTGGCAAAGACAGAATTTTTTAAGAGGGCTTCGTCAGAACCCATCTTCGTGTACCGGCGCAGAAGTTACTTCCGAATGTTCTCGCCTGCCTTTTCCTCGGGAGGAAAGTCGCTTGTGAGCAACACCAGGCTTTTCAACTTCCAGGTATCGTCGACGTAGTGGGCAGTTGCAGTAATGTACGAAACCTTCATATAATCATCTCCCACGGCGAAGCAACACCGACATTCCTCCATTGCAGCTTCGATGCTTGGTTTTAATGCTTCACGATGTGCCACTTCACTAACCTTACGGGACTCAGTAGTAGGATGTGGAATCACATTTTTTGCTGACACGCTGCCAAACCGCGCACCGACAGCGATCAGTTCATAGACAACCTTCAAAAATCCATCTTCACATACGACGTAGAATGTCCTCATGTCTTTCGCGAACCAACAAACACAAGGTGTTGTCAAGATTTCTTTCACAGTGACAGGAACACCTGTTTATTTATATTTTTTTTTCACTGAAGAAAGAAGTAATGGCAGCACACTCTGGCGTTGACTTGCATTTGTGACGGCTCAGATGGGATGTCAGTGTTTTGCCTCCATCGTAGGTCAAGAAGCGTTTGCAGTCTTTGCATTGCACATACCCTACTGGTGGCAAGGTATGAGCAGATGTATGAATACCTTGATATAGTGCCGGAATGCCTTGGTAAGTCCACAGGGGTGCAGTTTCCGTGCACGGAGACAGTGACTCTTAAGTGACTCTTAAGACATCTTGTATCCCGCTGTTTGCCGAAGGAGTCCCACCTTGTAACCCGAGCGTGCCCAGCAACCGTATCTGCCGCCGCCGCAGCGAGGCGACGTCGTGGCGCCAGCGGCCTGCACCTATGGCCGCGGCGGCCACACCATTCGTCGGGGTCGCGTTCTCCGCAACACAACCACACCGCCATCCGAGACGGATATCCAAGGTCGGGCGATGCGTGCCGTCGCGGTGTAAGCGGTAGATAGACCACATTTCGTCGCATGCTTTCTGCTTTTCTTTTTTTCCTTAACAGTGTGTAAAGGGTAGGGGCAGGCGGGGTGGCGGTGCTGTTTCGAACTATGCACGCTTGCTTCTTTATGGCCTACGCTGCCCGTGGCGACAGCGGAGGGAGCGCTAAAGATATGACTGCTCCACTGCGCAGCTCGTCATATAAAACACATCGCCCGCTTTTACAGCTCAAGATGCGCCCGGTATATGACACAACTACAGTCACGGAAAATTGTCTGTCAATATGTTACGCAACATCTTGTGTAATTTCATAGCTTAAATCCAAACGTCAACGTTTACGCGCCGTTTGCTCACACTACAGAGCTGCAGGTGTGTGGGTGCGCGTGGCGCGTATGCTTGAGCGTGTGTATTGAATATTTATTTATTTATTTTTTCGTCCAAGGCCATTGCAAGAGGCTTTTAGTACATTTAGAGCAGCGAACATATATACATATCTTCCATGAGCAGCACGACAGGACATACAAGTATACGTACAAGAAAAGATAAAACATTACGACGTACAAAGCAAAAAGATCATCCATAACAAACAACTTCACAATTCAGTGCACACCGCGTAAATTACAAAATTCTGCACGTGACCGTTTTCCTGTCAACAGGTAGCAGGTACGGCTCTTGCACCGCTATCATGAATATATTAAATGCTCGACTTCTGAGCGGAATGAAGATAGAAATTATTGCACGCGAGTAATGCGATGTTCTAAGCGATTCCATTCACTGATGGCGAGAGGAAAGAAGGAATGCTTGAATGTGTCATGTGTGCAAGTGTTTGTGCCAAGATGGTCGCGATTCTCAGAAGGATGTGCATTTTCGCCAGCCTATTTTGTAGCGGTTGTGTATTAACTGAAACAGGAACTTCAGGCGCGCTTGTTTTGCCCAAGATGATAAAGTAGGAAGGCCGCATGAGGCTGCAAGCAAAAACGGAGAATCGGTGCGCTTGTATATGTTATATATTACTCGTAATGCCTTGGGGGGGGGGGGGGGGGGGGCACTGCACATCTTCTAGTTTCTTCATGTTGTTACTGAATTAGGTAGCCAGACAGTATTCGCGTATCCTAAAATTGGCCTTACGAATGTTGTGTGTGCTAGGAGTTTAGTGGATACTGGTGTGAAACTTAGGCATCTCCGTATACAGAAACGTTTTCGCAAAGCAGCTGATGTGTAGCAGTGATGTGAGAGTCCCACCTCAGATCAGATGACAGCGTGATACCAAAACATTTATGGTGCCTAACATATGTTAATGGCTTGGCTTGGCAAAGGTCGCGCTCCACCTTGGCTTGCAACACAACACGAGTGGAAGTCCTCGACCGAACGTCGAGTCGGCGTTCTCGCCGCACAACCATACAGCTCGGCCACGCAAGCTTCGCTGATCCGATCACGTCATACGTGTTCATCATCAGTCTCCGGCCTTGATCCAAGCCGTGAGATCCAAGGCACCGACCGGCAGTTGCGTAGAAGTGGTTGTCTGGCACGCGGCGAAAAAGTGTTGTTTTACACGTACCGCCGCGTTTCACCGGCAAATTAAGCAGCTAGCCATGCGCGGATCCGCCGCTGCGTCGTCGCCTCTCGAGTGGAACACCCGGCCACGTGGAGTGGAGCTGAGTCTTCGATCTTAACAACATGTAAATGTTTGTGGGCTTCAGTTTGCGTCGCAGTGAGGCGCCGCTTCCGTGCACCGTCTTGAGCGCTGCTTTCTCTTCTACAAATTTGCTGATTGTGGATACAATTCGCGAAGTTTAACGAATTAAAATGGTCATCGATTATAGAAATAACTACAGTGAACTGAAATCGACGATTGCTTACATCGCAAGATGCGCGTACAATCACCACGATGCGCCGGTACGACCCGGTCCACCGACCAATGCTATCAGCGGCCGGCAGCTGTCGTCGGTGCTACTTGCTGTAAGTACGGCCTCCAAACGCACGTCTTATCTGATGTATTTTTCTCAGACAGGCTTACCTAATAAGCGACGACAAAAACAAAAAAGAAAATATACGAATCTGTATTATAATATTGAAAGCGTTGACTTGTTCAAGAATCAGGTGTGCCATCCGCCGAAACTATCCAGCGACGAGTACGGCAGGCAGGCAGCATCGCATATCATCGCCAGCTGTGGAAGGCGGCCTTTCCGAAGGTGTACGCTTTGTGCAGGCTTGCTGCTGTTGCACAAGTACAGCAGGCAGTCCTTCTCATAGTAACGTTTTTCTTTTTTTTTATACGGACGTAAACTGTATCAAACCAAGGAGCGCTACGCGGCCGGCTCACGACTCCGTGGTCCCTGCTGCGGCGACGGACAACCAACGCGGATCACCGGCGCGCCGTCTGCGCCATCCTTCAGAAATTGTAGTCAGTTAAAAAGTCAATAAAGGATAGTTTAAGCTGTAGACGATTTTAGTTTCGATGCCTGGGCACAGCCATCTAAGTTCGATGGTGGCGCCCCGTAGGAGCTAAACTGCGGGAGCGTCCGCTCCAGCTCCTCTTGACGCCATCTTGGGCTGTGCTGTGCGTGTTAATGCTGCGATGCGGCGGTGTAAAATTGCTGTTTCGGGGTGGTCGTGAAAGCTATCCGAAACCTTGGCGCTCTTTTATGTTTTGTTTGAGCGCGCCAGCAAACCATATACCATCCGTTTGGCATGGCGGCAGCTGTTGGAAACAGCACTATAGCGACTAGGGCGACTGCGAAGGACTGCGCTGCGCTTCCGTAGGCCGAACTCGCCAGGTTAACTGTGAGAATGTATCTGTTGTATTTATCACGACACCTGCATTTTAAATTAAATTTTACGATCGCAATGGTAACTGTACACACAAAGACACAGCGAATGAACCATACGGGCAGCTACCAAACGCGGAATACAGATGCTGCGAAAGATGCTTTTCAGTCATCGCCACATTGATTCAACGTGAATTGCGACCCTTTTCGTGTCGTGTATTTCCTCTCGACAGTGGATATGTATATTCGATGTTGCGCTGGTTTCATTTCGTATGAAAGGCACGGACAGCCATCGCGGTTAGTACGCCGCTAACAGCTGCTATCGCGTACCGAGCTTGGCGAATGCATGTGTGTCTGGGGTCCGCCGGCTACTTAGTGCGAAAAGCATACGATCCAGCCGTCCCGCTTTACAGTGTATACTTTCAAGTTAAACCACGGTTCAAAGATAGCCCATAAAAGAAGTAGTGTGTAAGGTACAATCCGTCAACGTTTTTATGCTGCCTTGGTGTACGTCCGGCGGCACAGCGATATACTATCTCCGTCCCGCTGTAGCATCATTGTTTGCACGACGTATGGTTGAGCAGAACGTCGAAACCTGCGCGCTCCCAGCTGCACCAAGAACGAAGATGACAAATGCGCAGCGCATAACCAGCGCTTACGAAAAGCGCCGCCGCCGGCTTGCGCGGCGGACGACGGCACTCGCGCCGAGCGCTATACTCCCTACTCGTCGCTAGGCCTAAAATTTTCGCACCGAAGGTACAGGGTGGTCCACTCTAAGTGCGAACACGGCTCCGCGGAGCGCGGCCACGCGGAGCCGTGTTCGCACTTAGAGTGGACCAGCCTGTACATCCGACGGCGCTATGTAATTGTTCAGCGCTAGAGTAAATGGTATCTTGTGGAACTGCCTTACTGCCGATCTCATTGTATCACTTTCGACAAACTTGTTTTTATTGCAGTTAACAACACAGTTTATGGGTCAGAGATCCACAAGAATTTTTTTTTTTCGCTTTCGGCTTATTGTTTGAGCGCAGAACAGATTTTAGCACGCCCTTCTGGCGCTGGCGGAAGCGATCCACGGTACTGTTGGCGCGGAGGGCTTGCGGGAGGTACGGCCTGCCCGGCCTTCGTGTTTACTACGGTGGAGGAACTACAATGGACATCAAAATCGTGAGTCCGCCATTGGTCCTAAAACTGTCAGGACGGACTAGAAAACGGTGAAGCAGAAACATATCACAGCCGCACTCGGACTGTCGTTGCTTGCCGCATACGCTCTCGGCAATCATCTTGCGATTTCTTTTATTGTTTGTGGAGTCCACGAACACGCATTGCTGTACCGATGACAATTACCGCTGAAAGCGGAACTAATAAATGAATTTAAGTCTCTCTAATGACAATATACAGAGATGCAAGACCGCTTTGCTAATCACGAAGCCCACTCGCTACTATAGCAACAAAGACGTACTCGACAATTGTTTACATCGCAGCATGTACGTGCAATCCCCACGAAGCGCCGGTGTGCGCAGCCGGAGAAATTTGGTTCCACTGCTCATGACCGCCGCCGCGTGAGCGCTCGCCTGCATGCGCTGCCTGCAAGACGCCACAACGTGGGTTTGCAAGATTAAAAAAAAAAAGTATCTGAAAGTAGGAAATGCGCAGGAATGAGTCAATGAGCTCAAATATGAGTGCATTGGTTGGGGTGTTGTCGCCCGTAAATTCGCCTGGCTGGCGAACAGGCCAAACAGCTTTGACGGACACTTGTTTCCCGTTTGTTTCGGTTGCCGAACACTGTCACACCTAGGTGATACTGCAGCAACCTGTTCAGCTTCCCGGCTGCTCGTGCGGTGGCATGCTCTTGGGGAACAAATTGGTTCCGAAACTTGTTGGCGGCTTGTTTGGCGAACTTATTTGGTTTGTGTCACTGTTTTGTTTCCGCAGTGCGGCACTGATTTCGAAAGTGAATTGCGAAACTTGTACAAGCCTGCCATTAACCGCGGTGTCGCCGGCAGAAAACTTTCAGCTTGCTAGGTTGCATGACGCGGGGCATGGTGCAAGAAGCAGCCGGGCCTACTCCGAAATGTTTTTTCTTTGTAAAATTAAAAATGTGATGGGGGTTGATTGGGGAATTTTTAAATTTCACTGAATAAAGTCTTGTAGCCAATTTTTACAACTTTTCTTCCAGAAACCCGTCGGCAATAAATTCACGATTCGGAAATCAGGCGCGACAAAAGGGTGCTGACGGCTGCAGACGGTTAGGAATACGCATACAGGTTTACATGTTACCTGCGCAAACCTACGTGTCCCGGCACTCTTTGTATCATCGCGGCCGTTAATCACAAACCTCAAAGTGCGGGTATCGAGCGCCGCTTCGATTCATGCGCGCCTTCACTTTTGCGCCAAGGACGGCGGAGAGAAATTCGACACGCGTTTGCTGTTAGAAACCTCTTAGTTCGTCGTACAGCACCGACAGTAGCACAACTTGCTAATATACCCAACCTCTGCATACCTACTACAAGCAAATGTAGAAAATGCGGACGAACGCGGCGTGTTTTTCTAAAGCGAGAAGGGCGCTGTCGCAGGAACTATAGAGTACTGCACGGGCCTTAAATATTTACCCGGGCCCGGCAGGCTTTTTCACTACTTGGCCATGTCCGGCCTGATATTTAAATCTAGGCTCGGACCCGGCCCGGCCCGAAGAAGCTCTGATCTACCCGGCCCGGCCCGCTAGGTGGACAGGGTCCGACTCAGGCCCGGAAACCCGTGTGCTAAGTCCGCATCGGTAAAGCCGAAATATTTTGTTACTACGAATCTCAATAAAAAAAAACACCTTTATAACTTTAAAAAATTGCAACACTACATTCTGCAGAGATAGCAGCAGTTCAATAACTGTAATTTCATTATTTTGTCTGGTAACTGGTAATGTGATAAATTACTTTAGTTCAATAATTTTGTATCAAACGTAACTAGTTCCTTTCGAACTGCTTATCTAAGTGCAGCTTTACTCTTTATAAGCAAGTCAACGTACGCCCGGCTGGGGCCTCGAGAGTAGGAATGAAGCGCGGCAGTCTTGGGCCAGCGTAAAAGACCAGCCAGAAGGGGTGAAAATGATAACTGACTTCCTCCGAAGGGCCGCCGAAGAGGCAGGTATAGGACAGGACGGAGTTCTTCAAAGTTAGCACTGAGCAGCGCTTTGTGGCACGCCCAAGGTTGCGCCGGCTAGGGCGGTGTGGTGCCTGGTTGTCTGACACAGAATTGGAGGGAAGGCAAAGGAATGTGTCTGTCAGGGCATCTCGCGGCTGGCTGCAGTTTCGTTGAAGCCGTTTTTTAGTTTTTGTTTATATATCAAGACCGCAAGTAATATAAGAGTAATTGTATTACTTTTCGAAACTATCTGTAATGCAATATCAATTTTTGGGACAAATAATTTGAAGTGTAATTTAATTACTTTTGTGCTATTTTCCGGATAGTAATTGGTAATGCAGTTCAATTCGTTTTCAGCCCCTCCGTGGTGTTGCAGTACGTGGTTAAGGCTCTCGACTACTGCGCCCAAGGATGCGGGACCGAATCCCTACCGCGGCTGCTGCTTTTTGATGGATGCGAAAAGCAAGGCGCCTGTGTGCTGCGCGATGTCAGCGCACGTGAAAGAACCCCAGGTGGTCGAACTTTCTGGTTCTCTTAACTACAGCGTCTCATAGCCTTAGTCGCTGTGGGATGTTAAACACTATAAACCAAACCAAATTCGTTTTCAAAAGTAATTTTTCCATGTATGACGCTCTGAGCTTTTTTTTTACCTTTTTTTTTTTCTTTTAAGCAGTAGGAACTTCTAAGCAGAGCGCAATAACTTAAAAACCGTGAATACCTTCTTCAGCAAACGGAGCAACCGGAAATGGACATGGAAAAGTACTAACGGAGAGACTAAAAATGAAATTGACTTCATACTCTGTTCAACCCCCGCCATTATGCAAGATGTAGACGTAATCGGGAAAGTGTGGTGCAGTGACCACAGGATGGTGAGGTCCCGAATTGGTCTAAATCTGAAGAAGAAACGCAGCAGATTAGTAAGAAAGAAGTCCATCAACGAATTAGCGGTGCGAGGGAGGGCAGAAGCTTTCAGTATCTCGCAACAGAATAGATATTCAGCTCTAACTGAGGATGGCGATATAAGCAATAAACAATAATTTCAGAGATATCATTACTGAGTGCGCTGTAGAAGTAACCGGTAGGATAGTTAGAGAGGATACCAGTAAGCTGTCTAAGGAGACGAAAGAGTTGATTAAGAAACGCCAGAGTATGAAAGCTTCCAATCCAACAGACCAGATAGAATTGGCAGATATATCAAAGCTAATCAATAAGCGCAATGTAGCCGATATAAGAAATTATAACATGGAGACAATTGAGCATGCTGTAATGAACGGGGGAAGCCTAAATGCGGTGAAGAAATTGGGTATAGGGAAAAATTAGATGTAGGCGCTGAGGGACAAGGCGGGCAACGTCATATGGACAAGATAGTCGAAGTAGCCGAGGAGTTCTATACTGATCTCTATAGTAGCCAAAGTAGTCAGGACCGTAACGTGATTGGCGGTAGGGGAAAACGGTCAGACGTTTCACCAGTGACGAAGGACGTGGATAAGAAAGCAATAGAGACTATGAAAAGGGCGAAAGCAGCTGGAGAGGATCAGATAACTGTAGATTTGTTGAAGGATGGGGGGGATAACGTGCTAGAAAACCTGGCCACCCTGTATACGCAGCGCCTGGTGATATCGACGGTACCGGTATCGTTGAAGAACGCAAGCATTATCCTCATTCATACGAAAATGGACGCTAAGGAGCTTAAAAATTACAGACCAATCAGCGTACTGTCTGTTACGTATCAGGTATTTTAATAGAATCAGGACAACCTTAGACTGCAATCAAGCAAAGGATCAAGCAGGGTTTCGGAAACGGTACTTTACTACCGATCATATCCGTACCATTAACCAGGTGATAGAAAAATGTTCGGAATATAACCAGCCTTTATACATAGCATTCATTGATTACGAAAAAGCATTTGACTCAGTAAAAACGTTGGCGATTATGCAGGCATTACGAAATCAGGGGGTAGACGAGCCGTACGTGAAAGGGCTGGAAGGGTACATATATATATATATATATATATATATATATATATATATATATATATATATATATATATATATATATATATCTGAAGTGCGAACGCGTTGGATCCTGGATAAGCAAATAACGGAAGGTGGTCACGGTGAAAAAAACTTTACTGCTGACGTTTCAGCCGGGTCCGGGCTTTGTCGGAGTGAGTCAGTATTAAAGTGTTTTTCGCCCTCACCATATTCAGATAATATATATATATATATATATATATATATATATATATATATATATATATATATATATATATATATATATATATATATATATTATATCATACGGGCTACACATTGACACAAATACTTGAAAAAAAACAACAAACCTGCCTTGAATTAGGTCAATTTAGCGCTTTTTCTGCCTTTTTGTTTTGTCAGTGTGATAGCTTGATAGAATCTCCGTTCAAATGTCACGTAGTGGTGACAAGGCCGTAGACACCAAAAGAAGACACAGGCTTCATGGTACTGAAATTAACTCTTTATTTGGCTGACTTGCGCCCGCAAAGGAACTAAGCAACCCGGCGGCGGCGATAGCAACAAACGTGCTTGTCAATCGTCGAACAAAGATTGCCCGTCGCACTCGCCAGCGCTCAAATTAAAGGCTCCTCAGAGCAATCTAGATAACGTCGCAACTGCTACAAGCAGAAGCTGGAACATTGTAGAAAGACACACGAGTGGCTGGAATATTCGAGACAGATCTCGGTGCATCTTGCACTAAAACAAAACTGATAAAGGTGTGACTCGCGACATCGAGCATTAACAAACAAGGAATACAGAACTGATACGCGATCCAGAATCAGAGTGATAAGGCCGCATGCTGGCGGCTGGTAAAAAATACAACAAATACAGTTTTGAAGGTTTCGCGGCACAAGATTGCTGTCGGTAGCCTGCCCATCGTGGCTCGGGCTTTCTGAGCTCTGGCAGAATGCGCTGACTCAGTTTTCTGAATACGCTGATAGTGGCATACGTCGGCCGCTCATCTCGAGACGGGAAGCGTGCGCGCTTCGTTAATTCAAAACGAGTTTGGAAGTGCTGCAATCCTTTGGCGCAACCCCACTGTCACGTGCTATTTTTCATATCTGTCGGGTTTCATTTAAATGCTGGGAAAAGGATCACGTAGGAGGTAGGTTAATATTGTTTGTTTGTTTTGTGGGGATTAACGTCCCAAAGCGACTCAGGCTATGAGAGACGCCGTAGTGGAGGACTCCGGAAATTTCGTCCACCTGGGGTTCTTTAACGTGCACTGACATCGCACAGAACACGGGCAAAATGCTTTTCGCCGCCGTGGAAAAGCGGCTGCCGAGGCAGGGATTTGATCCCACACCCTTGGAAACAGCAGTCGAGCGCCCTAACCACTGCGCCACCCCCGCGGAGAGGTAGGTTAAAATAAAAAAAAAAAACTGGACAGGTTGTACCTTTGCCTTCTCGCAACTTAATGAAAGCCACTTAGCTCTCAAGCGAATAATAATGGTATTGCATAATTAATTTTGGTTATTCAGCTCATTGAGCGGAATACCAAAATTACTTTGAGCAGCACTACATGAACATAGACAATATTTTTTTTATTTATTTATTTACTTTACCCCTCAGGGCCAGAGGCATTACAGAGGGGGAGTGGTAAATACACAAAAATTAAGAGAGTACAGTATGTACATGAATGTCAAATAGCACCTGAGTATACAATGTTAGCTAGAGCTACGCGGAATATATCGTTCTCAGGCAGCGAAAAACTTCCTTGCTTTTAATCCTCGGTTCACGTTACGTGAAACACACTGTATATGATTTCCCTTTAACCATGAACCATGAATACCTTAACCATGAACTTAAGAACCATGAATACCTTCTTCAGCAAACGGAGCAACCGGAAATGGACATGGAAAAGTACTAACGGAGAGACTAAAAATGAAATTGACTTCATACTCTGTTCAACCCCCGCCATTATGCAAGATGTAGACGTAATCGGGAAAGTGTGGTGCAGTGACCACAGGATGGTGAGGTCCCGAATTGGTCTAAATCTGAAGAAGAAACGCAGCAGATTAGTAAGAAAGAAGTCCATCAACGAATTAGCGGTGCGGGGGAGGGCAGAAGGGTTCAGGATCTCGCAACAGAATAGATATTCAGCTCTAACCGAGGATGGCGATATAAGCAATAAACAATAATTTCAGAGATATCATTATTGAGTGCGCTGTAGAAGTAACCGGTAGGATAGTTAGAGAGGATACCAGTAAGCTGTCTAAGGAGACGAAAAAGTTGATTAAGAAACGCCAGAGTATGAAAGCTTCCAATCCAACAGACCAGATAGAATTGTCAGATATATCAAAGCTAATCAATAAGCGCAATGTAGCCGATATAAGAAATTATAACGTGGAGACAATTGAGCATGCTGTAAAGAACGGGGGAAGCCTAAATGCGGTGAAGAAATTGGGTATAGGGAAAAATTAGATGTAGGCGCTGAGGGACAAGGCGGGCAACGTCATATGGACAAGATAGTCGAAGTAGCCGAGGAGTTCTATACTGATCTCTATAGTAGCCAAAGTTTCACCAGTGACGAAGGACGTGGATAAGAAAGCAATAGAGACTATGAAAAGGGCGAAAGCAGCTGGAGAGGATCAGATAACTGTAGATTTGTTGAAGGATGTGGGGGATATCGTGCTAGAAATCCTGGCCACCCTGTATACGCAGCGCCTGGTGATATCGACGGTACCGGTATCATTGAAGAACGCAAGCATTATCCTCATTCATACGAAAACGGACGCTAAGGAGCTTAAAAATTACAGACCAATCAGCGTACTGTCTGTTACGTATCAGGTATTTACTAAGATAATCGCTAATAGAATCAGGACAACCTTAGACTGCAATCAAGCAAAGGATCAAGCAGGGTTTCGGAAACGGTACTCTACTACCGATCATATCCGTACCATTAACCAGGTGATAGAAAAATGTTCGGAATATAACCAGCCTTTATACATAGCATTCATTGATTACGAAAAAGCATTTGACTCAGTAAAAACGTTGGCGATTATGCAGGCATTACGAAATCAGGGGGTAGACGAGCCGTACGTGAAAGGGCTGGAAGGGTACATTTACATTATATATATATATATATATATATATATATATATATATATATATATATATATATATATATATATATATATATCTGAAGTGCGAACGCGTTGGATCCTGGATAAGCAAATAACGGAAGGTGGTCACGGTGAAAAATACATTATTACTGACGTTTCAGCCGGGTCCGGGCTTTGTCGGAGTGAGTCAGTATTAAAGTGTTTTTCGCCCTCACCATATTCAGTTTATATATATATATATATTATATCATACGGGCTACACATTGACACAAATACTTGAAAAAAAAAAAACAAACCTGCCTTGAATTAGGTCAATTAAGCGCTTTTTCTGCCTTTTTGTTTTGTCAGTGTGATAGCTTGATAGAATCTCCGTTCAAATGTCACGTAGTGATGACAAGGCCGTAGACACCAAAAGAAGACACAGGCTTCATGGTACTGAAATTAACTCTTTATTTGGCTGACTTGCGCCCGCAAAGGAACTAAGCAACCCGGCGGCGGCGATAGCAACAAACGTGCTTGTCAATCGTCGAACAAAGATTGCCCGTCGCACTCGCCAGCGCTCAAATTAAAGGCTGCTCAGAGCAATCTAGATAACGTCGCAACTGCTACAAGCAGAAGCTGGAACATTGTAGAAAGACACACGAGTGGCTGGAATATTCGAGACAGATCTCGGTGCATCTTGCACTAAAACAAAACTGATAAAGGTGGGACTCGCGACATCGAGCATTAACAAACAAGGAATACAGAACTGATACGCGATCCAGAATCAGAGTGATAAGGCCGCATGCTGGCGGCTGGTAAAAAATACAACAAATACAGTTTTGAAGGTTTCGCGGCACAAGATTGCTGTCGGTAGCCTGCCCATCGTGGCTCGGGCTTTCTGTGCTCTGGCAGAATGCGCTGACTCAGTTTTCTGAATACGCTGATAGTGGCATACGTCGGCCGCTCATCTCGAGACGGGGAGCGTGCGCGCTTCGTTAATTCAAAACGAGTTTGGAAGTGCTGCAATGCTTTGGCGCAACCCCGCTGTCACGTGCTATTTTTCATATCTGTCGGGTTTCATTTAAATGCTGGGAAAAGGATCACGTAGGAGGTAGGTTAATATTGTTTGTTTGTTTTGTGGGGATTAACGTCCCAAAGCGACTCAGGCTATGAGAGACGCCGTAGTGGAGGACTCCGGAAATTTCGTCCACCTGGGGTTCTTTAACGTGCACTGACATCGCACAGAACACGGGCAAAATGCTTTTCGCCGCCGTGGAAAAGCGGCTGCCGAGGCAGGGATTTGATCCCACACCCTTGGAAACAGTAGTCGAGCGCCCTAACCACTGCGCCACCCCCGCGGAGAGGTAGGTTAAAATAAAAAAAAAACTGGACAGGTTGTACCTTTGCCTTCTCGCAACTTAATGAAAGCCACTTAGCTCTCAAGCGAATAATAATGGTATTGCATAATTAATTTTGGTTATTCAGCTCATTGAGCGGAATACCAAAATTACTTTGAGCAGCACTACATGAACATAGACAATATTTTTTTTATTTATTTATTTACTTTACCCCTCAGGGCCAGAGGCATTACAGAGGGGGAGTGGTAAATACACAAAAATTAAGAGAGTACAGTATGTACATGAATGTCAAATAGCACCTGAGTATACAATGTTAGCTAGAGCTACGCGGAATATATCGTTCTCAGGCAGCGAAAAACTTCCTTGCTTTTAATCCTCGGTTCACGTTACGTGAAACACACTGTATATGATTTCCCTTTAACCATGAACCATGAATACCTTAACCATGAACTTAAGAACCATGAATACCTTCTTCAGCAAACGGAGCAACCGGAAATGGACATGGAAAAGTACTAACGGAGAGACTAAAACTGAAATTGACTTCATACTCTGTTCAACCCCCGCCATTATGCAAGATGTAGACGTAATCGGGAAAGTGTGGTGCAGTGACCACAGGATGGTGAGGTCCCGAATTGGTCTAAATCTGAAGAAGAAACGCAGCAGATTAGTAAGAAAGAAGTCCATCAACGAATTAGCGGTGCGGGGGAGGGCAGAAGGGTTCAGGATCTCGCAACAGAATAGATATTCAGCTCTAACCGAGGATGGCGATATAAGCAATAAACAATAATTTCAGAGATATCATTATTGAGTGCGCTGTAGAAGTAACCGGTAGGATAGTTAGAGAGGATACCAGTAAGCTGTCTAAGGAGACGAAAAAGTTGATTAAGAAACGCCAGAGTATGAAAGCTTCCAATCCAACAGACCAGATAGAATTGTCAGATATATCAAAGCTAATCAATAAGCGCAATGTAGCCGATATAAGAAATTATAACGTGGAGACAATTGAGCATGCTGTAAAGAACGGGGGAAGCCTAAATGCGGTGAAGAAATTGGGTATAGGGAAAAATTAGATGTAGGCGCTGAGGGACAAGGCGGGCAACGTCATATGGACAAGATAGTCGAAGTAGCCGAGGAGTTCTATACTGATCTCTATAGTAGCCAAAGTTTCACCAGTGACGAAGGACGTGGATAAGAAAGCAATAGAGACTATGAAAAGGGCGAAAGCAGCTGGAGAGGATCAGATAACTGTAGATTTGTTGAAGGATGTGGGGGATATCGTGCTAGAAATCCTGGCCACCCTGTATACGCAGCGCCTGGTGATATCGACGGTACCGGTATCATTGAAGAACGCAAGCATTATCCTCATTCATACGAAAACGGACGCTAAGCAGCTTAAAAATTAGACCAATCAGCGTACTGTCTGTTACGTATCAGGTATTTACTAAGATAATCGCTAATAGAATCAGGACAACCTTAGACTGCAATCAAGCAAAGGATCAAGCAGGGTTTCGGAAACGGTACTCTACTACCGATCATATCCGTACCATTAACCAGGTGATAGAAAAATGTTCGGAATATAACCAGCCTTTATACATAGCATTCATTGATTACGAAAAAGCATTTGACTCAGTAAAAACGTTGGCGATTATGCAGGCATTACGAAATCAGGGGGTAGACGAGCCGTACGTGAAAGGGCTGGAAGGGTACATTTACATTATATATATATATATATATATATATCTGAAGTGCGAACGCGTTGGATCCTGGATAAGCAAATAACGGAAGGTGGTCACGGTGAAAAATACATTATTACTGACGTTTCAGCCGGGTCCGGGCTTTGTCGGAGTGAGTCAGTATTAAAGTGTTTTTCGCCCTCACCATATTCAGTTTATATATATATATATATTATATCATACGGGCTACACATTGACACAAATACTTGAAAAAAAAAAAACAAACCTGCCTTGAATTAGGTCAATTAAGCGCTTTTTCTGCCTTTTAGTTTTGTCAGTGTGATAGCTTGATAGAATCTCCGTTCAAATGTCACGTAGTGATGACAAGGCCGTAGACACCAAAAGAAGACACAGGCTTCATGGTACTGAAATTAACTCTTTATTTGGCTGACTTGCGCCCGCAAAGGAACTAAGCAACCCGGCGGCGGCGATAGCAACAAACGTGCTTGTCAATCGTCGAACAAAGATTGCCCGTCGCACTCGCCAGCGCTCAAATTAAAGGCTGCTCAGAGCAATCTAGATAACGTCGCAACTGCTACAAGCAGAAGCTGGAACATTGTAGAAAGACACACGAGTGGCTGGAATATTCGAGACAGATCTCGGTGCATCTTGCACTAAAACAAAACTGATAAAGGTGGGACTCGCGACATCGAGCATTAACAAACAAGGAATACAGAACTGATACGCGATCCAGAATCAGAGTGATAAGGCCGCATGCTGGCGGCTGGTAAAAAATACAACAAATACAGTTTTGAAGGTTTCGCGGCACAAGATTGCTGTCGGTAGCCTGCCCATCGTGGCTCGGGCTTTCTGTGCTCTGGCAGAATGCGCTGACTCAGTTTTCTGAATACGCTGATAGTGGCATACGTCGGCCGCTCATCTCGAGACGGGGAGCGTGCGCGCTTCGTTAATTCAAAACGAGTTTGGAAGTGCTGCAATGCTTTGGCGCAACCCCGCTGTCACGTGCTATTTTTCATATCTGTCGGGTTTCATTTAAATGCTGGGAAAAGGATCACGTAGGAGGTAGGTTAATATTGTTTGTTTGTTTTGTGGGGATTAACGTCCCAAAGCGACTCAGGCTATGAGAGACGCCGTAGTGGAGGACTCCGGAAATTTCGTCCACCTGGGGTTCTTTAACGTGCACTGACATCGCACAGAACACGGGCAAAATGCTTTTCGCCGCCGTGGAAAAGCGGCTGCCGAGGCAGGGATTTGATCCCACACCCTTGGAAACAGCAGTCGAGCGCCCTAACCACTGCGCCACCCCCGCGGAGAGGTAGGTTAAAATAAAAAAAAAAAAAAAAAACTGGACAGGTTGTACCTTTGCCTTCTCGCAACTTAATGAAAGCCACTTAGCTCTCAAGCGAATAATAATGGTATTGCATAATTAATTTTGGTTATTCAGCTCATTGAGCGGAATACCAAAATTACTTTGAGCAGCACTACATGAACATAGACAATATTTTTTTTATTTATTTATTTACTTTACCCCTCAGGGCCAGAGGCATTACAGAGGGGGAGTGGTAAATACACAAAAATTAAGAGAGTGCAGTATGTACATGAATGTCAAATAGCACCTGAGTATACAATGTTAGCTAGAGCTACGCGGAATATATCGTTCTCAGGCAGCGAAAAACTTCCTTGCTTTTAATCCTCGGTTCACGTTACGTGAAACACACTGTATATGATTTCCCTTTAAAAGTTAACAAGTTAAATGGTCCACATTTGCCTAAAACATCAATGTCAAGGATATAATGTAACGTTTTCATAAAATGTGCGCTCCTTATGGTTGACTTGAAAACAGCGCAAGAGTCAAACATCAAAGCAGAGAATCAAGGGACTAGCGCTGACTCAAAAGTGAAAGTTTATTCAAAGACGGAACACAATATAATGAAAATGTGACCAGCCTATCAAGAAGTGGACAAGCGAAAAACACGTGCTGCTACGTAGAATGCAGGCACGCAATGACTTGAACGAGAACATCTTCGGCGGAACTCCTTCTGGTTGGGTATTCGAAACTAAAATCTAAGAAACACTATCACCAACCAAATTATTTATTAGAACCCTACGTTTCGGGACCAACTCGGTCCCTTCCTCAGGGGCGACTGAAGTTCGAGGCCCACAGTAGAGGCCCTATGCTTCTCCTTTTACAACACGTGGCGAAGTCTAATTGTGTACGCGGAGGGTAACGTGCAGCTGTCAGTCGGATGAACCACGACTCGACGTGACGTCTTTTCGACTATCGACTCGCCTAAATCGTTCGCCGATAGTTTTTCCCCTTCCTACACCGAAAAACAGGCATCTTCTCACGCAATGAAACTCTCCAGGTTGCAACAGGAAAAAGACGAGCCAAGTAGGCCACCTGGTGATGTTTCGAACTTTGTCACAAATCTTTCTTCGAGACCACTATCTCCAATCGAAACTTCTGCTTTGGCGAAAGGCCACGAGTTGAGAACCACGTCAATGGCGCCGCCACTCCCAAAACTAGTTGCTGCCGTGGAGGATGAGGCACGTTGAGCCTGCCACCCGTGAAGAAGTCCGGCAAAAGGAGATCGGGGTCCTGTTCAAGCTACCCGGCGAACATTCCCAAGGAGAAATAGCTCTAAGAGAACTCCGCGGGGTCAAGGGCATTGCCATTCTGCTGGCAGACAAAGGAAATTCAATGGTAGTCCTCGACCGACAGGTTTACGAGCAAAAAGTCAGGTTATTCCTCGACAGCCCAGCTTACGAAAAATTAAGGATCCTACTACTCAATTGTACACCACAATAAACAAGCTTTCGACCTCATTTTCAAACGCTGCCCTCAGTTTAAACATGTGTACTCACGCCTGATATGCAGGAACGGCTTGGCATCCGCATTTTACTGACTCCCCAAATTTCATAAATCTGGAATTCCGCTTCACCCCATCATTGACTTCACCTTTTTTCCGCTCCGAGCGCTCTCGAACTATCTCCATCGAATCCCTTCCCCCCTGACAGGCAAAACATTGACTCACGCCTCGTCGCACTTCTTTCTCATGTACAACTGGAAGCAGATGAGTGCATGGTTTCTTTCGACGTGTCTCGCTCTTTACCAGCGTTCCTGTGCCGTCCCGCAGTGAAACAAGCCCTCGAAGCGGACGCTTACCTTGGTGCCAGGACAAGCTTGAACTCGGAAGAACTTTGCCGGCTCTTGGAGTTTTTTTTTTTTAAGTGCGCGGCCCTTTCCTTCAAAGGGGAATTTTACAAACAAACAAGCGGCATGGCTCCGGGTGCCGCGATCTCAGTCACTGCTTCCAACTTCCTTGCGCACCTGAAAAGCCGGAATACATGCGGCGTTTTTTCCCGCGATTTTCGCGCGTTGAGAACTGCCGCGCCGGTGCGATGCCCAGTTCGAGATACATGGAACGACGAAGCGGCGCGAGCGCCGCCGCGGATCCCTCGATGCGAAGGCAAATACATCAGTGAGCGGAAATATATCCCTTGTGCTAAAATCGCGAAAGGATGCAATTCAACGCTACTGTCCTAAATGTAGAAAGCGTACACAGATCGCACAAGGATTTGGCTCACTCGAATGAACGAAGATACCTCGGATTGCCCACTCGGATACCAGCGGCACGGTTCTTCCTTTTCTTTTTTTTTTTTTTACAAAGTTCGCTTCAGGGAGAAAACAAATACATTATGATTCGAGAGTAGGTAGTATACTCCCAAAAAGCGATATGCCATGCTTGATTAAGCGTTTATTTTTACGGTAAATCACATTTCTGCGGCCAAACTACCGTACACCTCGTCAGCCATGGCGGCCATGTTGGCAGTGGCTGCTCAAACCGGAAATGCCAGCTTTCCGAGCTCCTATTAGCTCCCGTCGGCAGTAGCTTCCTGTTCGAGAGGACGCCGCGCCGCCCGTGCGTCAAATATCTGGCAGGGCCAGATCAGCGGCGGCGCGCGTTTTTTTCCGACGCCGGGCGTCGAGTGCGCGCCGCCGCCCGTAAAACGCCGGCTTGACGCGGCAAAAACGCTCATGTATTCTAGCCTGAACGCGGTTGAGCCCTCTATCCAGTTCTCTTTGGAACGTGAAAAGGACAATCAGTTACCATTCCTTGACGTCCTAATTTCAATACAAGGGGGAGACCAAAACTTCAGTGTGTACAGGAAGCCCACTCATACCGGCTGCTACTTAAATGTCAATTCAGACCAGCCCGCTGCGCACAAGGCCTCCGTCGTCCCCTCTCATCTGAGGAGAGCTGAGTACACTTTCTCCTCCGAGGTGGAAAGAAAATCGGAAGAGGCCACCGTTTTCGCCGATCTGAAGAAGAGTGGCTACACACGCGCCTTTATTCAACGTGCTTCCCGCTGTCGAGCTAGCAGGACAAGAGGGTCGGTCAGCACGGAAACGACGAAGCGCCCTCGCATTGTGCTCCCATACGTGGCGGTCGCTTGCACGCATCCTGTGTTTCACACAAACCTGCCTTAACAGTCGGCTGTTTTCTACCACTACTAAAAGACCGTATCCCCAGAGAACAACAACCAGGCGTTACTTATAAAATCCCGTGCTCCGAGTGTGTATATCGGCGAAACAAAAAATCTCCGTCCGCTGATCCTGCAGCACAAAAATGACGTCCGCCAGTTGAACTCGGAAAGCAACCCACTCGCCGAGCAGTGCGAAAGCGCCGACCACAAAATCGCCTTTGAGGAGGGGAGCGTACTTGTCGTGGAGACCAACCCTTGCAAAAGACGTCACGTCTAGTCGTGGTTCATCCGACTGACAGCTGCAGCAGTGAACAGGAATCCGGGGACGCTACCCTCCGTGTACACAACTGGACTTCGCCACGTGTTGGGAAAGGAGAAGCATAGGCCGCTGCCTGCTACTGCGGGACTCAAACTTTAGTCGCCCCCGAGGAAGGAATCGAGTTGGTCCCGCAACGTCGGGTCCTAATAAATACTTTGGTTGGTGATTGTGTTTCTTAAACTGTTGTTAAGGCACGCAATCGCACTTTCGTGCAGAAAAATGGTCTACTAACGCACAACCTTGCTTGTTTTCCTTTATATAGGCTGTAAATTTACAACTTCGGGTTTTAACATGTTCATGAGAAAGATCCCATTGACAATAGGAACATCCCTGTGATAACAGCTAAAGCACAATCAGCGAACGTTGGTGCGGTAATGCGACGCAGTAAGCAAAAAACACGCAGCAAAGGGAGCGGAACGGAAGGCTTTGCGCAGTGCGACACGCGTCTTGGGGGCAATAAAATCTCACCTTCACCGTTCAATTAAAACAGATGTAGTGATACGCCGCTTATGTAGACGTGTATCCGTATAACAAGCCACCACTTTTGCGACGTGCCTGGGAGGCCGAGCTGGCCGAGCCGAACCGCCGAGCTGTGACGCAGCATTGTCCCATCGTTAGGAAATGCGCACATACAACGGCAATCTGTTTTTCATCGAGCACACACAGTCTTCGCCTTGCTGTAAAGCTCTACCACAACCATCAGAACGAAATACTGACTGCTTGACACAGATTACCCACTCTGTTTGCAGCACGCAACGCTGAATGTTGAATAGTGGCCGATGACGCACCCAGCCCGCGGATGAAAAAGCTTTTAGTCAGATTCATATCTGAGCTTTGGGCAACTACGCAGCGGATACTAAATGGCCGAGAGAGGCCCTTAGAAAAAATTTATAATGTTATTATAAATATACGTTTTTATCTTACGCAAGAAACAAAACGACATTCAGGCCTGAGCGTAAATGTTATATTTACTTTCTAGTTTTTGGAGTAATCTTATTTTTGTGGTTTAATATTTTGCCACACAGTTCGCAGGGGCCCTTTGCATCGTTCATAATCATCGAGTTGATGCCACTGGCAATGGGCAGCTGCACGCGTTTTCTTCCAGGGGCCCTATTCTCGACACACATGACCACCGTTCAGCGCCATTTATTTTCTCTGATTGGTTCGCAGAACAGTCACATGTTTCAAATTTGTGGCGCGAAATTTCGGTGTGTCGAAATGGATTTTTGCGCTGACGTAAAAATGACGTGAGCGTGAAAACAGATTTTTAGCAGCGGTATTCATGATGCATGGAGGGTATATATAAGTAACTGTGGAGGGAAATCAGAGGTATATATGATAGAAAGGGAAGCACTTACGCTTGAATTACGAATGGGCTGATATGAACCACCCACTGTCAAAAGCCGACTCCTGAAATCTGATTGGCTGACGTTGTATAGCGGGAAATACGTCATGCATAAACATTTATTGATGACGTCAAAATGACGTTTCATTATCCAAATGATATTCTGCCATTTCTGTAAAGGACCAAATTTGGGCGCCGCATTTTTAACCACTTGAGGCGAATTCAACGTGCAGTGTAGACGGCTCTTAGCTCACCGCAGTTTGGTAGAGAGTTTGGTGAGTTGTGAAGTAAGTTGACACATCTTGTAATTGCAGAAAGCACTGAAACGACGTCATAAGGGAACGTTTCAGCAGAGCCATCTTTTAGAGGATTAGTAATGAAGACGCGGATTTGCAGCCGCACGAGGGTCGTAGCTACCCTCCCGTTGCAAATGCTTTGCTCTCCTAGAGAAACCATCGATCCGCGCCGTCGTTTCCAAGCGCAGCAATGCGGCCCCCGAACTCAAACGGTTGATCTGCTCGAGACGAGGCATTTCAGAGAGCAACAGAAGGTGAAGTTGGACGAGTTGTAGGTTGTTCATGATGATTTCGTGGCCGCTTTGTAACACAGAGACAAAAAAAAAAGAAGAAAAATAAAGGCGCCAGTCCCATGTTTTCTTCTCTTCGTCTCTTTGTTAAACAGCGCCCACCAAACCATCATGAATTTCAGAGAGCACCGCGATGCATGCTTTCTAATTATCTGTCTGATCGGTTTGTGAGCAGAACCTGAGGGGTCATATGGTTCGATGGCTGCGCAGGAACTTCGCGCGACAGGCAGCGAGGTATCACCAAAGATTTTCTTAAACGTCGGTCCTAAACACTGCCTTTTTTGCTTTGCACTGTGCACTCACTGCAATGTTAATGAATTGAACAGCATTTCCACGATACGCAAAGCAAGCAAAAATACTCGCCACTTCTATTTTAATAAAGGAATGTATGTGCCATGAACATGGCATATGTTTGCTTGCCACATGTAATGTGTTTCATTTATAAATTTTTCTTTCAATATGCATGCGGGCTCTCCATTTGCTTATATGGAGAGCCCGTTGGTAACTACAGTTAATGAATTTCAAGTAGTTCTCGATAAATCTGGGCAGATTGATGTCCTCATTTTAGACTTCTGCAAGACCTTTGACACAGTTTCCCATAGTAAACTCATTTATAAATTAGTAAGTATCGGCGTCCCTAACTACCTTGTTAATTGGATTAATGCTTATCTTACAAACAGGAAACAATACGTAGAGGTTAATGGTTTCAAATCAAACGAGCTTCCAGTCACATCAGGTGTACCACAAGGGAGCGTGTTAGGACCGCTGCTTTTCATAATTTATATTAATGATCTGTCTGTTTCTCTTCCTGATAATGTCCCTTTAAGGCTTTTTGCAGATGACTGCGTACTTTTTAAGACCATAAATGAGCCCAACGATCACTACACCTTGCAAAATTCGCTATTAGCTGTTCACCAATGGTGTCTTAAATGGGACATGAAATTAAACCTCGACAAAACAGTCCTATTTCGAATTTCACGTAAAAACATATCAGTCATTTCTCTTACAGCCTGCTTAATCATTTAATTGAGGAGACTACACATTATAAATATTTAGGGGTAACCTTAACTCATGATTTAACTTGGTCTTCTCATATTTCCGACATTTGTTCCTCCGCATTTTCCAAGCTGTGCTACTTGAGGCGGAAACTTAATGATGCTCCAAGTAAACTCAAACTTCTATCATACACATCATTTATTAGGTCTAAATTAGAGTATGCTTCAGTTTTATGGGATCCTTATTTAAAAAAAGACATACATAAAATAGAGATGGTGCAAAGGAAAGCGGTTAGGTTCATTTACAGTAAATACAAGAGGTCAGACTCACCTACACTAATGAAAGCTAACCATATTCCACTCCTTGAACTACGCAGAAAAATGTCCCGTTTATTGTTTATGCACAACCTCTTAACACACAAATTAAACATACTTCGCCCTGAAATTCTTAAACAATTGTCTCGCAGGACACATCATTCAAGAAGTAACCTGCTCGAACCCATTTTTGCAAGGACTGACTCTTTCAAGCACAGCTTTTTTCCACGGACCATTTCCGACTGGAACTGTCTTCCTGAGGCCATTCTCCAGTCTTCCAATTTCATTAAAGCTCTAGAGTTACATTTTTTTGAATGATACAGTGTTGTATTTTGTTGACTTGTTCATTTACTCTAATCCCGTGTTTTGATTTTTATTTTTATTTGTTGTTTTAATGCCTTGTATATCCACTCCTGCCTGGGCCAAAATATTGGCCTGCAGTATTTTGAAATAAATAAATAAATAAATATTTAAGAAAAATTAAATACTCCCGAGCACGTTTTAACGGTACGCTGGAATCATATGATGAAGTTGAGTGACATTTTGTGTTGATTGCTTCTTTTAATACAGCCTGGAAATAATCTCTCTTTATTGATTTGCATTTTACCGTTTCGACAGTAAGAAATACGCGCGCACGGCGCCGCCTTAGCTTCATACCACGATTTCCTCAGTCATATTTCGCTTTCTTTCCTTATTCTCCGCTTACCCCCTTTTGCACGTGTATGGTAGCCTGGGCATCGCCTAACTAACCTTCCTGCTTTTCTTTTCTTCTGTTTCGTTCTCTTTCTCGGACATCTTTTGCGTTTCGCAAGAGCGTTCCTCACGCCAGCGCATGAAAATTTAACCGACTACAGTGTAAGGCCCAGCCTATACCGAATTCTACTTCGTGTGCGTGTGTGGAAGACTCTCTCTTTCTCCCTCCATCTCTCTCTCTGCGCTGCTTTCCGCGTTCTACACAAGTCAAGCCGACACAATATGTTAGAAACTTAAGCGGACTTCGTGACCTGACGGTAGCTGGTCATAACGCAGCGTTTCGAAAACGGCGGGTAGCACAGCCAGTACCTAACAGTAATTGATACTTTGAGACTGCGAGCGTTGTCTCCATAGATGGACATTACCGACTGCGCCAGCGCCTCTTCGTCAGTGCTGGAGCTACTTTGGAAATGATCATGGAAGACAGTTGGACTAGTTGATGTGTATTCGTTATTGACTGCGACATTGCATTCACGCTAGTAGCAATGTCGCAGTCATTAACGAACTTTGGAAATCTGTTGATTCCTTCTGTTTACGACCAAGTCCTTAAACGTTTTAGTTCTTGCCTTTAAAAGCCGCTGATAAATTAATTTTAGAGGTCATCAGCGCTTATGAACAGCAACGCTGCTTTCCGCTCCCATTTTGCACCAACCCACTGCAAGTATTCCATTGTCGTTCTTGCTCTTCAGCTGAAACTCGCGCAGCCTTTCCGTGCGTAGCTGATGCCGAATGTTCGACCGCAAGTATGTCATGACACACTAATACCGCAACGCCACAACATACTTCACTCGCTTGACTGCAACCCGAGGCTTCCGAATCACGGAATGCATCGCAGAGTATCGATTCCTGCAGGAGCACCGTCGTTTTTCATACTTGGCGCCAATATATAGTAGCAGAGGACAGCGCGCTTTTTTATGTCACTTTATTTCTCTTTTTCTTCAGAGTGCGTAACCCGATTGTGTGCTTAAGTAACCTGGCACCGTCCTACTGCACACGTCGCGCGTACGTCACAATTTGAACAAAATGGCGAACTGTCGAGAATAGGGCCCCAGGTAACGGGATCTGTTATATTGACCTTGCACATACCGTCTTTGCCAACAGTAACCGAGCAGCCTCGCCGGCTGGCGGAGCGGGCACGGTGCCGAACCATAGCCGAGCGGCGGCTCAACCACCGCCGTCGCTGACCGCTGCTATCCGGCGGCGAGTGTAAGCTGGCTGACATAAGCACGCTTCCTCGCTCTCCTCTTGGGATGATAAAAATAAGCGATTATCGGCATCCGATTTCGCTTCAGAGCGCTGTGCTTACGAAAGGCGCTCCGCGCAGCAATACTTGCTCAGCGCTTGTTTTTGGCTGGTCCTGTAACACTGCGCTCTTAGTTAGAATGCCTTCGCGCTAAATATCAGTACAATGTTTTGGTTTGGTTAGTGGGGTGTAACGTCCCAAAGCGACTCAGGCTCAGAGACGCCGTAGAGGAGGACTCCGGAAATTTCCACCACCTGGGGTCTTTAACGTGCACTGACATCGCATAGCACACGGGCGCCTTGCTTTTCGCCTCCATCGAAAAGCGGCCGCCGAGGCCGGGATTCGATCCCGCGTCCTTGGGCACGGTAGTCGAGCGCCGTAACCACTGCGCCAACCCCGCGGGGCTCATTACAATGCTCCGCTAGTGGCAATGACTGTGCAAATAATTGCTTTTCTGCTTGTTTGGAAAGCCGGAAAAGTAAAACGGGAAATGAATTTACAAAACTCGATGCGCTTATTCCTGTGCTTCCTAGTCATCTGTTGTGACGACGACCGGCTTGGTTCTTAAAGCTGGAAGAGAGAACAAGAAAACATTTCCACCTCCTCTTTCTACATACCGATATTTCGCGCCATTTGGTAACGTACGAAACCAGCGTAATATTTTTTCTTTTTGGTAATTACGTTCATACATTAACCTGCAAGAAAGTATTCGTTTATTGAGCGAACTGCATGAAAGACTGTCATTCTCACAGCTCGAGCATAGGGCAATAATTTCCTCTAAGTAAGACAGTTTTTCTTTACTGGGACAACATATCACCATCATAACAGCTATATGTTCTGGAAATGAACAAAATCTGGACACGTATCATTTGGACTACGAACTATGTTTGTGTTACATCGCTATACCTAGCCATCTGATTGGTAATTTATTGTCCTCTGGCAGTAGGGTGCCGCCAGTAACTCGTCTAGTAAGATGTTGCGTAGGCACCTTACGTAATAGCAAGGCGTTTTTGGAAATCATGCGCTAGGAAGCATTTATATAGCTCATTTTCTATTGCCAAAAATTTTTGAGGCAGTTCAAACCTGTACAAATTTCGGGCATTCATTTTGGCGTCACAGTTGCTAAACCCATTTCGCACTTATACGCGTTAGCAAGCGGAGGCAATGCGGCGTTGGCAGATATTGCTTCGTCATGTAGACACGAATAGCCGCACTTTAGCGGAAATTATTGCCTCGCTTTTTTTTTCTTGTCTAGCTCAACGTGGCGTCACAATCGAAGTCTACGAATGGCGGAATAAACCACACGAGTTTTCGATATCGATACCCTATCTCATTCTGCTAACATCACAAGCGAGAGACAAACAACTATTTATTTAAATCATTGCACCTACAGGAGCTGTATACTGATATTAAACGTGCAAGGTATTTTAACGAAGATCGCAGCTTCACGGCGCAAGCCACATATGAGCGTTGAGCAAGATTTGCTGTGCACAGCGCCCTCCACGACTTGCACAGCGCTTCAAAGGAATAAAATCCGAGGCTGCACATGCTACCCGCTTACATTTTATCATCCAAAGAAAGATAGCGAGGGAGAAAGCTTACGTTATCCAGCTTACCCTCGCAGCCGGAGAGCAACGGACACCGACGACGGTCGCCATGCCGCGGTTCGGTTGTGCGCCTGCTGCAGCGGCCGACTGGGCTGCTCGGTTACTTTTGGCAAAGACGATACATCTGTACCCTGAGTGTGTTACAAATAAATAAATAAATCTTCATCATGCTGTGCACGTCACCTGCACATATCGTAGGGATGTGTTTTTCGTATTACTATAAACCCCTATTACTTAAACTGGGGGTCACTGAAGCTCTAGATGACTTTAATGTGATGACGTGCTAACGATAAAGGCTTCCTTTTGACGGCTCCACTTGTGAATCATCATACGCGCCCGTTCACTTTGCTGCTCACTTAGATGCCTTATATTTCTGCCTCTATTATCCAACACATGTTGATTAACATAGCGCCTTGAGACAATTTTGTGAAGCCTGACCTGACACTTCAAGCCTCGACCTAATCAAGCCGCACGAACGTGCCTGAGTGGCCTGGGAGAGGCGTGTAACTATAAGTCTAAAGCTCCTGGATGTATGGAATTCGTTATCACCTTTCCATCTCAAAGGCGAATTCCGAGCTGGCAGCGGCTGTCAAAACTCTCTTCTCATGCGGTGTTTTGACGTCACATAACCCAATGACCATTCAGTGCATTGCCACGTCGCCTGGCAGTTACCTACATCTAGTTCCATGTCCGTGTTTTTTGCTCAAATACCGGTGAGGCAACGCCGACACTGGATTTTCTGGAGAACGATGCCTTTACATTTATGGCGCAAAAAACCCCGCCGCGTAAGAGCAGTGGCTAGGGCTCTCGACTGCTGTGCCCAAGGATGCGGGACGGAATAGCGGCCGCGGAGGCCGCTTTTCGATGGAGGTGAAAAGTAAGGCGTCCTATACTGTGCGATGTCAGTGCAGGTTATAAAGAACTAGAGGTGGTCAAAATTTCTGTAACCCTCCACTGCGATGTCTTTTATAACCTGAGTCGCTTCGGGACGGTAAACTCCACAAGTCAAACAACAAACGATCTATCGTTCAAAAACTACCCCAATTTTGCATATTTATGTTCCAGCAATTTAAATCCTTCAGCTTCCTTATACGGATAAAAATTGGCTATTACGATGCAAGGTAATGCTATGTTTTAGCGTAGTTCTCCGCATGTAATAGTTCTGCGATAGGTTGAGGTCACAAAATGGAGGGACAAGCTTCTACACATAAACACTCAACCCAACGACAGCGTCTTCACGCAGATGGCCAGCGCCGCAGGAGGGAAACGGAGCGCAGCGGAGTAGTGATGATGGCAGGCCTCGGAGCGTCGAAACAGGGCGGACGGGTGGGGGCGATGAGGAGGGGCAACTCCGTTCGCTGAGGCGACGAATCGCATAATGTTGTTAGTACAGGAGGGCAGAGATGGTTGGCGGGGTCGCACAATCAGTCTGCCATATCGTTCGTCTGCGGATGTCTGCGCGATGGACAGTAAACTGTCCACAAGCAAGGCTCCATGGGGCAGGCCTCGAAAATCCTTGGAATAGGAAGAGGCGCAGCGACGACGTAGAGGAGCACAATACTACAAGAGCGCAGCCAGACGCACCAAGAAAGCAGCGCTCGCCGCACATAAAGAGGTCTTCTGGTCTCCGATCGAAAGGCGTAGTCTACGTGCTCAGCAGGACGCCGTGCCTAGGACGAGGAATAACCTGCGAAGGATAGCGGAGATACTGCGCGAGAATCGAGAGGATGAAGAATGCCTGCGAAAACAATTAGTACCGCCGCGAACGAAAGTACACGAAGCACGCTATCTCCTTCTAAACTATTTCAAGCATCGCATAATTGAAACTGGCAGTAATGACATGTGCGAACAAGTAGTAGACATCAGTGCCCTTTCCCTTGTACAAATATTGCTTTCTTATCTCCGGTGCAGAAATGAGTGATTTCAATTTGAACAGAAAAGTGTCCTCCGTTTACTTATGTCCACACCTGTACATTCAAAATGAATTTGTCGATACATTGTAGCCCAAATAGTAATACTTTCTCACTCTCCCAGGTAGGTGGTTCTAAGTATCACAACCAATTTTTTTCTGCTTACTGTTGTACGACAACATGTACCGCAGTTGTAACCGTATTCCAACTACCTCGCCTTGAACGGTAACGTGGGGGCGTCACTATCTTGCACAAACACAGAGGATAATTGTGCTCAATTGTTTAGCTCCGCCTTCAACGATACAATGCGACCGTGTTAATTGCTTTCATCGGCGGCTCCCTTTTCTGATTTGCGTTCCAGTTCATGGGATTTGCTCAGCGCTAAATCACTACTTTCCAAGCGGCAAGCCTGTGGTCGTCAATAGCCCTTGCCAATATGACCGACTAAACTCATCGGGCCAACCTAGGCCACCCACCTCAGCCCGAGGTTGGGAATTGACAATGGCCTAAGAACGGCCGATCATCGGCAATCGACCTCGGGCCGACGAGTATGGCCGACTTGGCCAGCCTACTTCCGCGCTAGGGTCAAGCATGGGCCATGGCTTGCCGACTTGGCCAGCCTACTGCCGCGCTAGGGTCATGCATGGGCGACGGCTTACCCACACATATCCCACCACTTCGGCGGTACTCGCTGCCCGGTGGTTTATCCACTGTCGACAGTGGACCTCGGGCCAACGGGTATGGCCGACTTGGCCAGCCTACTGCCGTGCTAGGGTCATGCATGGGCCATGGCTTATCCTGACATGGCCCAATCACTTCGGCGGTACATGCTGCCCGGTGGTTTAGCCATGTAAAATTAGCGGTCTACTCATCTAATCCATGGCCAATGGTTTACCCATTAAAGCGTCTGCAGTTCGATTGTGTATGGACGTTAGCGCTGCGGCAGTATTTTGAGATGCGCATCTTCTCCTCCAAGCGGGCTCTAACATTGTGGCATCAGCAATGGTGTTCTCCGGGCAGGTGAAAAGCAACCCATACGTGTTTAGCCTAAAAAAGCCTGCGTATCGACAAATGTAGGTTTAAAGAGCATTTTTTATTGGTTTTTCTTAAATATTCGAAACAGGCTCAAAGCCCTCCTAATAAAAAAGTGGCACTTGCAGCTTACTAAGTTTCCAGGCTTCCCAGCAATTTATTCTGGCTTTCAGCTTCTAGGCTGAGTTGAAGATGTCACGTTTCCCTGCTCGATGTGCCCGCCGTCCCATTGCTTCACTGTTACGCGCCATCGCTTGATTGCTGGAGAGGACGTCACTCAGGTACAAGCTGCCTCTCCTCAGGCATCCTAAAAAATATACGAAATAAAATATCAGCGTTCATTTCGTATTCATGTGATTTTTCTAGCCTGTTAAAGTGATAAAAGGCTGTCACTCAAGCAATTATAAGGACCTTCAGTAGGATCAGTGGTGATGTAGTCTTCGGATGATATCTGCAGTCAATTTAAATATGAGATGTGCCATTTTTTACACATATACTGCTTGGCCAAGCAAATTTGATCCAAGAGAAAAAATTACATTTCGGAGGCAGGCGAAGGAAACCAGACGCATATTTTGGAAGCTACCTTGAGCGACACAGAAAAGGTTTTGTTTGGAATCCTTGATTGACATTATTTACCTGAATTACTGAATAATGACTTACACAATAAATGGTGTTGCTACTTTGAAGAGTACCGGCACAAACCACGTTTCATTATTTGCGATAAAGAACCCTCACGTCGTGCATCTTGCTCCCCAGATACAATAGGAAACCCCAAAAATACAAAAATCAGATTCCCGGACAATACAATTGCGGACTTGGCTTGGCTCGACAGACTTATAAGTTGCCTATGATTTCTTCTTCCGCGCCAGCACAACAATTCAACAAGACTTATTTGTATTTTACAGCTGAAAAATATTGTTCCACTCAATTATAGCCTTACCGCTGTGTAGTCATTATCCGCATTGAAAAGTTCGGCGCGCTCACTGTAACTCGCGCCTTCATGTGAGCCAAAGGGCCGGCGCGAAGAAACCTTTGCCATCACCCTTACTCATGCATGGGGCCAGCCATCATAGCGGCAGGTTGTTTCGTCCGCTCAAGAGTAGCATAATTGAAGTGCGCGAATAGGCTGGTAACGGTTCCGTTATCTACATAACCCGGAATTTCTCTGCAGATGGAAAAAAAGGTACACATGAGGTTTCTAACCGCAAATATTGAAACAGGGGTTTCCGACCGTGCTCACCGACTCTGTATGTCCTATTTATTGTCTAAAGTGAATATTTAGTACTTGAAGCGAATAACCTCACTTCCCTAAGTACAAAATAAAAATTTTCTGCGCTGTCCTAAGTGGCTGCTAGCAATGCGCCACCGGTTTCCATCGTCTGTTTCTAATGGTTTATTTCTAATCCTTGGCTCAAGCTTTCGGGTACAGCAGGTGTAATGTAGCTTGAATAAAGCCTGCAAGAGATCATATATATGGGTAGATTTGCAAGCTTTAAAGATCTCACTTACAAATACTACGAGAATCGCGTCATTGCGGCCTTTCTTTAAAACTGACACGTAACAGCGCTATATTCGTGACTTAAATAAAGTACTCAACGTATTAATTCAGCTTAGCAAGTGCAGCAGGAACAGAAAGTGAGGGCTGGCGACACTGAAGTTGTGCCTAGCTTTCAAATTTTCTTCGATGGCACAACCGTTCGAAATATGGAATTTTAAAAATAAGCCCTTGATAGCGGCTTTCACACAGAGTATATATCGGTGCCTTAGGTAAGAAACATAACCGAGGTCCCATGACCATCTTTTGTTTTCAATGAAAGTTTTATATGTGGTGGGCAAATATCGAGACACAAAGGAATTAACCTTAGTTTTGCAAGATGCGGCGTAGTTTCCTCGAAAAAAAAAAATCCACGGTATATCATTAGAGGTAGAAAACGCTGTATTTGCCATTTCAAAACGTTGCATGTTTGGATACTATGGTTTTGTAATCTACTATTTTTTACTCACTAAATATATGCAGGTTTTACATTTACAAACACGATTAGAATCCAGTTTTGTTTTTGCAGTTGAGTTTTTAAAAAATCGCAAACTTGGCTTCAGGAGCGATGCGTTGCAAAAATATTCATATTTAATCTTATATACTGGTATATGATGCATGAGGTTGGTTGCAATAAGTAGGCCTTCACTTTCTTACGCATGTTCTTCATTCCAGGCAATATTTGGAGCTCCGGACCACTCTGTGTGTTCTCCACAACGCATTAATATGGCTCAAAATTTGAAAACAGCAGTAAAGGGCAAATTGGCTGCATTTAAAAAAAAGATCAACTTCGATTTCCATTCAAATCCCTCTCAAAAATATTCAGTACCTCAAAAATATCACGGACTAAAAAGTGTTGCGTTATACTTTTTAAAAATATAACAATAAATATTAAACCGAGTGTTTGTCCTGATAAGGGCGAAATTCAGGCTGCATTCTTGCAAGATCCAATAATATCTTGGCACTAAAACTGTTTCTCTACATTATCTAGGTTCCATTCTTTATTTCTGGAAAAATTTGAAGCTTTAGCTTTGTGTTTTTTCTGTATATTATTTTGAAATCGGACAAAAGTAAAAAAAAAATGTAAAATATGGAAAACTGATTAGAATTGAAGAAACGGCCGCCACATCTATTTGTATCGAAATATCTGAAAACAATGCAAAGTGCTTTGTTAATATGAGTCAGTAAATATATGGAATTCTGCAAAGTGTAATATTAGAAATATAAAAATGCCTGTTTTTATTCTATAGATGTGCTTACATAGCTCCCTCTTATAAAGTAGGCATCAAAACTTCAATTTAGTATTTGCTGAATTTGGTTACATGTTACCTTAAGTAAAACTTAACGCCTTGTCAGCGCTTATATACCCTTTTTCTGCTTGTCGGCAAAGACTTAATATAGCTTAAAATGGTATTAATTCGCTATTTCTATCAATTTCATGGCAGAACTCAAGTGAAGGCTTCTGTCCTGAATTCTTTTTTATTGCTAGGTGCAGTAGTATTCACTCTAGTTTATTAATTTAATATTCAATTTCTCAGCTTTGACCGTAACGAACAATACTATATTTTTGAAGGTGATTTTTAAATGTGTAATTTTTATAATTTCAATCATAAGCAAATCGCTTTCCAGCATAATAATTTTGGGGGTGTTACAAAGAACATACATAGGAGCTTAGAGCTCAAGATTCTGCCTTAAATTAACAATATAACCTGCGTAATAAACACGGAATGTTTTAGTGCAAACAACGCAACGCATCACGCCAATATGAGAAGGTTGGAAATTAACATTTTTGTAGCGCGTTGCTCCTGAGGCAAAGTTTGCGATTTTTTACTAAATCAATTGCATCAATGAAACAGGCTTTTAATACTTCTTATAGAAGTAAAAGTTACGTGGATGTGGTGAGTAAAAAACAATGAAGGACAAAATTTTAGTGCGCAAGCAGCCAGCCTCCGAACGTGCAACGTTTTGAAATGACAAAAACGGCGTTTTCCAGCTTTAGTGATAGGTGTTTTGTTTTTCCGGAGAAACTGCGCCGCATCTTGCAAACCTAAGGGTCATTCATTTGTGTCGAGACATAAGATTTGAAAAGACAAATGGTCATGGCTTCAGGATTACTGTTCCTGTCCGAAAACATCCATATTTGTTTTCCTTTCGTCTATTCAAACAGGCTGGTTTAGGCAATGCGGTAAATAAACATATCATCGCATATATTAAAGATTTTCGCGCTATACGTTATACCTGAAGCCACCTATATAGTTACAACTGTCATCCGTTATTTGTAGCTGAAACAACATCACAAAAGGGGTTCGATTGCAAATTGTCGCGAGTTAAATAGACGTACGAGATGACACACATATACTATAGTAGCATACAATTTAGAAAACAGCAGTTAAAACTATAGACAAATAATGCTATGATACGGAGCATATGTATTACTCCGGTTAACAACAAAAAAAGTCGACTTTTAACATATTAATATATTCGACAAACTGTTGCATGTTCACATAGGAACACAATGACCTCATCCATGCATCTATTGTCTATGGGCATTAGATGTGGGAATGACTTCATTTTATTCCAATTCGTGCGTCCCTCAAAATAATTGAACAAGGAAAAATTTAGTGTCTACACAGTTTTCAGCGACTATACCACAAAATATACTAAGGTGCTTCATATATAGTCACATCACCTAGCAAGTGAAATGGGATAACAGAAGTAATCAGACACTCACTCTGATCGGCATTTCGCTTTTGCACCATCTTTTTCAGTTTTTATGCAGGCTTTTTAACTGATTTTCCTCTTCTTTATTCCCCTTCCAACCACAGGACACAGATCTTCTGGGGGTGCCGACCTGTTGGTTTTTGCACCAGTGATAAAACTCAATTGATCCATATTTCTACGTAGAAAACACTCTCGATGCGCATTTAAAAAAATGAAAGCATGTGTGTGTAGGCGAAATCATTCACCCGTGATAAAATAATATGATTTGAACAATAAAATCGAAAGATCCCACTCGAAGCAAAAAGAACGTGGTAGAGGGGTCGGAATTGAAGCAATGAAAGGCGGCTGCTTACTGCAAAAAGCCAATAGCAAGAGGTCCGCCGTCTGTAAGAGTAGGCAGTAAAAGTAAGGCATATTTAAACGTGAATGCAGCAGCTACAGTGATGCAGTGACACCTTTTTTTAGGCAGGCTTTTCCACTGATTATCTTCCTCTTTATTCTCCCTCCAACCACAGGACACAGATCTTCTGGGGGTGCCAGACTGTCGGTTTTCGCGCCAGTGATACAACTAAATCGATCCATTTCTACGTAGAAAACACTCCCGATGCGCATCTAAAAAAAATGAAATCATGTATGTGTAGACTAAATCATTCACACATGATAAAACAATAAGATTTAAAGAATGAATTAAAATGATCACACCCGGAGCACAAGAAAGTGGTGGAGAGATAGAAATTGAAGCAATGAAAGACGGTTGCTTACTGAACAAAGTCAATAGCAAGAGGTCCTGCGTCTATAAGAATAGGCAATAAAATTAGGGCACGTTTAAAGGTGAACGCAGTAGTTAAAATGATGTAGTGTTACCTTTTTTGTCACTGCAGTGGTTGGTATAAATATTACAGCAATTGCTAGGCACCTCAGGTACCCCCATTCAAAACCCTATCCAAGGTACCGAGCAGAAGTGGCGTGTTATTTGCAGCTGTTAACGGAAAGACAGGCTATCCTATGAGTGCATGCGCATTTCCTCCCTTTTGTACCTTGACTGAAAGTGACTGAACAGTGGGTGTTGTAAGAGGTGCAGCGTCCCTAGGAATAGGGACGCTGCACAGCTGTAAACAACGTGTCACTGCCAGTCGGTTCTTTGAATAGGGTTGTCAATGCCAGATCTTAAAGCTAAGAGCAATATGAGTAATATTTATTGCGGTCACGGCCGTAAAACATTCTAGCACAACACTCCATTACTGTAGCTATTAAGCCGTTCATTTATACATATTGTTCATTAAATAACCATGCACATCTTATTAAGCTGCTCTTTTCTACACCCAAATGATTTCCTATAGAATTAGAATACGTGGATCGCGGCTTCGGTTTCAAAATTTTTGTACGATGGCTATGATGTGCACTTCATGCATACAGTACGTGAGGCACAAAGAGCTGTAATTGCCGAACAGGTGGACCTGACGTCATGTCCCATTTCGAACAAGAAAGTGCGCGCCGTGACCAAGCGCTTCGCGAGCGATATATCTCGGACGATATGGTCGCCTGGCGTGTCCCGCGTGCACGTTGTTTACTTTGCAGTGACAGGGGCGCAGTGCACACACGGCTTATGTGCCTTTTGCTTTTTGCTTGTGTTGTTATTTTCCTCCGCCTTCAAAGCGCGTCTGCGAAACCGCTCTCTTATTGTCGCCGCTTCCTGACAACGCCCTCACCTGAAGGCGCGTGCGCATAAGGGGGGCGTCGATTAAGAAACTTCTGAAAAGGGGCTCACTTGCGCTGTTCACGGCTTTCAATTCCTCAATATGATATTAACCATTATAAAAGGGGGGGGGGGGGTTCATTATGTCTAAATTATAGCCTAATCATTAAGCGGCATCACGCACGTAATGTCCGCCCCACTGTAAATTTCGCTTGCACAGACCGTACGGACAGTTTTCAAAACATCGTCTGTACATCTGAAAACAGAAAATTGCCCTGAACTCAACAAAATCCAAAAACAGCGAACATGGCTTCTTGCGCGCAGAAGAGACGCTGTCTGAATTATATGTACAAAGCCGGGCGCGTAGTATCTGGTTACTAATTGATTGCGGCGCGCTGCGCAGTCAAAAAACTCTGCGCAAATGGCTGCCTGCAGTGTTCTGTCGCGCATTAGTGGCACACACACCACACCTGTTACGCACGGCTTCTCTATTTTCGGCGCAAATGCTGTTCATATCGCAGCCAGCAAATAAGTCCACGCACTTGCTTGCATGTAAACCGGACGAAAATTTGTTTAGTTCTTGAAGTCATGCTTCGCGCAGTTGTTTCGAGGAGAATACGGAAAGAGGACATTTGGAACTGGTAGGAGATTACATAGAACCAATTATGAAGCAATGGCATGCTGCAAAGGTATACACTCACGGTCTAAGATGACGGCGTTCACTGAGTCCGATAATGCCTATGGTTTCCCGCCGTTGCTGTAATCCGTACTCCGGCGACATTTCACAGCCCTGCTATTCACAGATATGTAGCAACCACAAACTGGAGCACATGTAACATATATAGGCGCAAGAGGAAATTATGCACAGCACAAAGAAAAAAAAATTGATGAGGAAAGAAATTAAAGAAAGGTATAAAAAGCTGTCACAAGTCTTGTAGCGTCTTCAGTTCTGAAATGAACGCTTCAGGAGGAGGCCACACAGCCGCGCAGCTGAGGATGCTTTCTGTTGTGTCTTGCGCGTAGACGCGTAGGCTAGGAGGAACTATGACAACTAGTGCGCGATTCTCACCGCGATGTTGTGTTTGCAAGGGCTGCGCGTGGGAACGAAGTACCAAGGGCCCTCTCGACGTTCTATTCCTCCTTTACCAAGCCCTCTACTGTCTGCACCGGCAAGCCGTGACTTCGGACCGCGCCGATGAGCGGCCGACAGCGCGCACCGCTCATGTCGAGTTCTAATAAATAGTTTTTTTTTGTGTTCGCAAACTCATTGTTTCTTCAAGCCAACCACGGACATAACATTTTCTAAAAAAATAGAAAGCCTCCCCATCTACCATCCACAACCTTGCGTAAATCCATACAGTGGTGCATCGGCAAATGCGCGCGTTTTCTTTTCCCTCCTGTTCCCCACCTACGATCAAACAAAGGATGTTCATTCGACCTTTTATATTTACTTCAAAATATTATAAATTGTTGCGTGATGACTGAATAATAATGTCGAAGAGGCGGAGTTCCAAGCTTCTCTGCTGTTCTGGCCAACTTTGTTAATAGATTACACAAATTATCCTCAAGTTATCCAGCTGAAAATTATCTGACTAAATATATAATTTTTTTATTTGTATTCAATTAAATTTCGCATTTCGGGCATGAGTAGATGTTTTTATAAAAAAGTCTCAACATCGGCCAAATTTTCCTAATTTGCAGGCCTTTATTTCAGGAAAAATGGTAGAGCAGCAATATTTCTACACTATGCATAGTTATCTGCAAACAGCTAAAGCTTATATTTATATGACATTTGAATACAGAGATACGATCGCGCTAATTTACAGAAAACAGCGTACATTGAAAATTGTTTAGGAAAAAAAAAACAGTTTTAACAATGTTTAAACTTTTTTCCCCTATTCTACACTACCTCAGCTTTCAAAATCATTAAAAGCACCTTAATTTTGTTGCGCTAGTAATTATGGCCTCTTCGATAAGGCCTTTTTTGCCCAATTATAGCACACCGCTCAGATCTGAAGATTGTACGGCATTTGTAAATGTCTCAAGATTTTTAAATTTTGGCATATTATTGTAACAGGGAGAAATATATTTACAAAAGAGGATTAAAGATATATACATTTAGAAACAGTCAAGCAGCCATGCAATGAGGGTCCACCGGTCGACGAACTTCGTTTTCATAATCTTCCACAAACGAGCGCGCCACTTCGTCCTCATCATTCTCCAGCTGTAACAATATTTCTTCGGTCATTTTTTGTCTCGACTTCACAGACTGACGGTGACAGACATAGCAATGAATGATTCAGAATCAGTTTTGTACGCGTCGAGTTCCTGATGCGCTGTGGCATCAGGCAACACACAGACGTTTTTCGCAACCACCTTCACCTTAACGCGGATTGCACAAAAAGATAATAACGTTCAATGAGCAAGCAACGTATTCCAAATAGTTTTAGTAGAATGAAAAAATTGTAAAGGGCATGGAAAACTGCCTCATTAAAATACAGTGTTTCTGGGCTGCATTCGTTTTTTCGAATGACTCGACAGCGAAAATTATTTTCATTCCTCTATAGTTTCTTCCATGCAGTCCCGGCTAGCGTGCCTACATGAAGTGTGAACAGCAGATCGAACGCGCGGCAAAAGGCCCACTTCAGGCCGTCTGGATGCCGTCATCTGAGAGAGGCACGAGCATCCGGTTGCCAATAGTTTCTTTTTGTCTTTTTTTTCGCATTCGACACCTTGCGTTGCCACTGCAGCACCACATTCATGCTTTCCACCAATCGCATCTGGCGCAGCAGTTTCTCATGCGGCAGAGGCTGTCGCCCGCGCTGGTGAAGCGTGCTCCCCGACAGTGGTCGCATCTCGTTTACTTCACCCTGTGTTATTGGCGTCTGGTTGGGGTGCAAAAAACAGGCGGATAGAATAGTGAAGCTCCAGTGCAGATGCGTTGAACTGCTACAAGAGAGTTGCTATAAGCCCTTTATACCTAGTGGCACGGGCAGAGGTACATTGCATTTTTTTTAGTTTTGGATAGCCTCATCATAATATATGTATCGAAGTCTGTCGGAAAAGCGTACATACCGGAAAAGCATGCCTACTCGGTAGCAGTAGTCGACGGACACGGGCGTAGGTGCAACTCACTCACACTTTACACCAAGAAGCCAGAGGTTGCTGAACAAGCAGCGATAGCACTAGCTCTGAAAGACTCGAACTTCACATCTGTATACAGCGACTCTAGAGCAGCCACTCAAGCTTTCGCCAAGGGCGGGATAGACAAGGCGACGCTACGGATATTAGGCGGAAGTAACATCACCGATCACTCCATCGTATGGTTCCTGGCACACATGGGCAGCTTAGGGGGCGGCCTGCGGAATCTCAATGAGATCGCACACGAGGCGGCGCGAGGACTCATCGACCGCGTCAATCCGGTTTCCCCTGCTACTCCGCATATCGAGTACAGAGATCAATTATTCACGTACAACGAGCTCCCTAAGCACTTTTATCTAGGCAGACGAGCATTTCCCCTCCCGGATAAAAAATTAACCCGCAGCCAATCAGTCACGTTACGCTTGCTCCAAACGAAATCATACCCCAACCCCTGGCGCATGAAGCACATCGACCCAGACTACGACGGACAACATGTGTGTGAACGGTGCAGTGATCGTGTAGACTTAAACCATATGCTGTGTGGTTGTGCATCGAGCGACGCCTACGCCAAGAACAAGGAACGTTGGGACAAAGTTTTAAAAAGTGCTTCCCTACATGATCAGCTTCGGGCTGTCCAGGAGGCCCGCTCGGCGGCGGAGAGCTTCGGGCTCTCTGTGCCGACGTGGGAGCTGCCCTCTACACCTGGCGCCTAGCCGAGTGTCCTCCAGGACTCCTACTGTGGGAAATAAAGTTTTAGCAAACCAAACTCATTGCCTGGCTCCTGGGCTGAATACAAGAACCCTCAAACTTGCATTCTGAACTCGAGCGTAACCACTGAGCCATCACAACTTCTACGCTTCAGATTCGGATATCAATTTTGTAGGCATGTCGCAGAATCCTTGTGGATTGTGGGCGAATGTTCTACTTATGATGGGTCCCGAAAACGATAGCGCGCATGCATAGGCTGAATTTCTCGCCGTTCTTCCTAAGCTCAATGGGCCTCACTCTGGAAGCGAAGGACCAACTGAGCATGGGCATTAAAAAAACGTTGGGCAGAGGCAATTTACGAGACTTTTCTGGTCACAGGCCGACGACAACGACCTTCCTTTTTAGACGAGTATTAGCGAGGTATGCACACCTGCGAGAAAAAGTGGAGAGACCACACGCTTTGACAAGTCTGCACGTCCGCTTTTTCTGAAGGTGAAGCGGTTATTTATGTTTAATGTGCGCTCCTAAATGTACTTGCCATCTTGCGCAAACAATTTTGTCTGGCGCATCGTTTTGCATAAAAAAAAACAGTCGTAGCGGTTTGCTCGAATCTGTACGTGTTGCTTCAATGCTGCATACTAAAGCTGGAACGTGAAACCGAAGGAGGTTCTTGCCTCTATCAGCCTCTCTCGCCTTCCTGCCGTTCACCGGTAGTCTGCGCCGAGCGTGCGCAAGCCAATGGCGCCTGTGAGACGCGCCAGCGCAGTAGGTAGGAAACAGGCGGAGGAAGAGGGTGGATGTTTACTCTGCGAGCGCGTTGAGGCCAAATTACAGGCGCCGAGGAGCGCGTTTCATCGTACTGGGCCTGCCGCTTTCGAGCGCGCACAATGTCGACAATCGCCGAACCTTTCGCCGTAGTTCCTTTATGTTAACTCTCAGAGTCCGTTTTTTTTTTTCTTTTTTTTTTTTGTCTAGATATATAATTTCGCCTATTACTGCCTGTAATATATAGATAGTGATGCTTATTCGCTTCATTGGTCGAATTTGTATTTTTCCTCCTTTTCGCCTTTCGGGGTTTAACTGTTGTCATATCACTTTTATGGATTCCGTTACGCGTGTTTTTACGTTGTGTTTCTTCTTAAAAGCAATTAATTGCATATTGTAGCACCCGAAGAAGAAGCGCGATCGCTTCGACAAAGACGGCGACACTGCTGCCGTGACTCGCACGCGAGCTGGTTCCGCTGCTGTTGTGCTGCACTGTGCCGTTGCCCTGACTCCGAACCATTCATTGCTGTGTCTGTAACAGCTAGTTTGTAACTTCGAGACAAAACGTGACTAGCTGATGATGGAATGATGAGGATGAAGTGGCGCGCTCGTTTGCGGAAGATTAAGAAAAAGAAGTTGGTCGAATGGGGGGCCCTCATTGCCTAGCTCCTTGGCTGTCACTCATTGTATATATCTTTAATCCACTTTTGTAAATATAATTCTCCGTGTTACAATAATATGCCACAATTTCAATATCGTGGGCGATTCACAAATACCGTAGAATCTTCAGATCTGCGTGGTGCGCTACGCTTTGCACCAGGGCCTTATTGAAGTGGCCGTAATTACTAGCGCAACAAAATTATGTAAGGTGTTTTTAATGATTTCGAATGCTGGGGTAGTGGAGAATACGTGGAAAAAGTTTAAACAATGTTGACACTTTATTTTTATTTTCCTAAGAAAATTTCAATGTTCGCTGTTTTCTTTAAATTAGCGCGATCTTAGCTCTGTATTGAAAGGTTATATAAATATAAGCTTTAGCTGTTTGATGCGTAACTATGCTGAGAATATATAGTGGAATTATTGCTGCTCTGCCATAAACCGTTTTTGAAATTATGAGGTCTGCAAAGTAGAACATTTCGTTTCTTGTGCCGATTCTGTGGAATTTTATAAAAACATGTACACTACCCTGAAAAGCGAAAAATAACAGAATACAAATAAAAACATGCATATATTTAGTCCGATAATTTTCAGTTACCTTTGACATAATTTGCGTATTTCATAACCAAAGTTGTCCAAGAGAGCAGAGAAGGTAAGATCGAAACTCCGCCTCTTCATTATTAATTTTGTGTGGCGGAAACGTTTTTTGGCAGCAAACCTAATTGCAGATCTCTTCTTTCCATTCATCAGACAATATTAGAAAAAGTTTTGAAATTAATATAAAAGGTTGACCGACAATCTTTTTTTTATTCACATGGGAACATTCTACTATTTCTTTATTTCTTTGCCACCGCTTAGCGCACTTGGAATGATCGAACTCTAAACTATTAGGCGGAAAAAACTAATTTGTTCTTTATTTCTGATATATATGTTGTGCGCAATACAAATGTACCGGGGATTGTCATGCTCGCAGCCTCCGCGAAAAACTGCATTTTTTTAAATTTTTTTATCACCGTGTGAATAGCGAAAATTAAAATGGTAACCTCGAGAGACTTCCGGCTTTTCATTTTCCAGGGACTGTGTCTAGAAAGTACACACATCGTAGTCAGTCCTTTCCCCACGTAAACAGACGATGCTGCGTGTAGTTCCCTGTGAATAATGCAAAAGCACTAGATCAAAAAAGTCGCTGAGAAAATGGTCATTTGTTCGATCAACTTGAGGTAACGTTTTCCTTCTCGGCAATGCAAAAGCTAACTTCTAATCCCTAGTTTAATGTGACATGATCGTGCTATGACGACACGGTTTCGTTTTGTATGTGCGTTCTCACTGACAACTGCATTTGTACTAGAGGTTAAGTAGATGCAGGGATGTACCGGTGTCCAATACAGGCATATTGGGCCGTGAGTGCTAGCCGGTTTCCTGGCCAACATGGCACGCGCCCGACCGTGGGCCGCCAATTTCCCGAGCAACTGTTGCCAAACAGGTCGGCGTGCAGCTGGGGTTGCAAGCTCGGGCCATGGATGCTGGCCGACTTCTGCCCAACCTAGTAAATGGCCGACCATGGACCGCCCAATGGCACAGCTACCATGACCGAATTGGTCGGCGTTCAGTCGGGTGCCAGAGCTAGAGCCTTGGTTGATGGCTGACTTCCGCCCTACCTGGTACATGGCCAACCATGCGCCATCTTTCGACCGAGCACCGAATGCCGGCAGGTCGGCTGCCGATCAGCTGCCGACGATCGGCCTAAGGTCGGCAGTCGGCCAATGCTGTCTGTGTTTATATCTTTATATTTTTGTGCCCAGATTGTATCACACGATATATAAATCTGCACAGCATCATCATCATCATCAGCCTGACTATACCCACTGCAGGGCGAAGGCCTCTCCCATATTTCTCCACTTAACCCGGTTCTGTGCTAGCTGCATCCACTTGACCCCTGCGAACTTCTTAATCTCATCCGCCCACCTAACTTTCTGCCGCCCTCTGCTACGCTTTCCTTCCCTTGGAATCCAGTTGTTACCCTAAGCGACCATCGGTTATCATCTCTTCGAACTACATGTCCTGCCCATGTCCATTCCTTCTTCGTAATGTAGGTAACTTGAGTTATTTCTCTGACCCACTCTGCACGCTTAATATCTCTTAATGTTGCCCCTACCATTTTTCGTTCCATAGCCCTCTGGGTAGTCCTCAACTTAAGTAGAACTCTCTTGGTTAGCCTCCACGTTTCAGCGCCATAGGTGAGTACAGGTAAGATGCAACTGTTATATACTTTCCTCTTTAGCGATACCGGTAAGCTGCTAGACATAATCTGCGAGTGCTTGCCAAATGCGCTCCATCCCAATCTTATTCTTCTTGTTATTTCCTTTTCATGGTCCGGATCTGCGGTTACTACCTGTCCTAAGTAGACATATTCGCCTACTATTTCCAGTACTTCGCTACCTAATGTAAACTGCTGTTCCTTCGCGAGCCTGTCTCTTGATGAAAGGCAGGCCAGTTTGTGAGGGAGTGTCTCTGTCACCTCACTCTTCCGCATTTTGACACACACACACAAGCACTGTTCGCACTCCTTGACACGTCCCTCTGTCTGGTTTTGACTTGAGGGTGAGGATTTGGCCGTCTAGATGGCGTAGGTGGCGTCAGCCGCTTGTCCCCGGGCGTGGTTGCACCTGGGCTGACTCATCGGTTCAAGTGTCGCTGGGCTGCTTTCTGCTGGACCACTTAGCCGAAAGCTATTCCCGTGGTTCGCCGCGGGACGAAAAGAAAAAATGCGCGCTCGCTCTCTGTAGCGAGGCACGACGATTGAACGGACGAGAATTTGACGCTTCCACTCCATTGTCCGTTCGTCGACTTGCTGGCGGGACTCCTCATTGCCGCCGTGTGACGAACTGTTACCTCCGGCCGGCCGGCGCCAGGTGCCATAGCGTCTCACCGGCGCCCAGGTTTGGGGCTCATCACCAGACAATTCCTCGCTCTGGCTTGGGAGGGCAGGTCGCCCGATCACAATAGAGGAGTGAGTGGCGCCTGCTTCCCGTCTCGATCCTTTGTTGCCGCTCGTCCGATCACCACAGGGCATAGTCACATTGGCCACCAAGTGGCCCGTGATCACTGCCAAGGTCACGTGAGGTGACGTCAGTGTGACGTGAAAGTAGAGGATGCTAGAGTGGCGATGCATGAATAAATAGGAGCCTCCGGGCTCCTGCTTAGGTTATAGCTTTGCGCGAAATGGAGGAGGACGAACACCCTGCTATAGAAGTGCGTCGGAAAGCAAAGAAGGCACGTCGAAATGATGCCATCACAAGGCAGAGGGCCCAAAAGACCAATGAAAAACGGGCATTGTTTTAAATTCAAATTTGGTAAATAACATAGCCGACTACAATAAGATTTACCTTACTTCCAGGGTTAGCCTACGTAAACCCACCACCTAATTTCTGTTATCAGGTCCGGATGCTTCCACGAGAAAAAAAAAACGTTCAACCCATTGATGCATACATAATCTTACCTATATACAAGTGAAGAGGACGATGATGGACTACAGAGTGAGAGACGACGAAGCTGAAGCAACTGCTGGTGCTTGCCTGAACACTTAAGTCTCTCATCATATGTTGTGGTTTCCTGTGCTAGCTTTTTGCCTTGTATCATCTTGGTGGAGGTATCATCGCACACTGTTCCTTTAGTGGCTGCTACAACCACCAGTCCAGCCTCCTGACGTCGCTACTTTGGTCACAATCCTGCAGAGTGGCGCACCTGAAACGACAGACAATTTGTTTCATTTGCTGTCGAGCCGGCTACACTTCGCGGTATTGCCTTAGCTGTACCTTCCCCACTCCTCGCTCCTATTACAACGTTGACAGTCGGGATTACTATGGACATTGACGGTTTGCTGCCCAAACAGAGGAGCCCCACCCCACCTATAATGGACCTAGACACTTTCCTTCTCAACCAGATGAGCCTCGCACCGAAACCGTCCCAACTGCATATCCCTCCAGCCGATCTCCATCTCCCCGGGCTCATCGATCCCGTTCACTGGTACCTCGTCGCAGCTCCTCCCCGTCATACACCGGCACCTACTCGGGAAACTACCGAATGCAGCGCCCGGGAATGATGCTGCATTACCAACCCGAACTGCCAACTCGGTACTGACCCCCGCACCAAGACGTAATCTCATTGATATTCTTGTGGATGGAGTCCCAATTTCTGCACTTATTGACACTGGCGCCCACATATCTGTCCTCAGTTCCTCGCTCTGTTGACGCCTCAAGAAAGTCCTCACACCCGATGGCTCATCTGCCGTTGGTGTTGTGGATGGAAACACAACTACTGTGATTGGTATGTGTACTGTACGCATTAGCATTGCCGGCCGCAACATTCCAGTGTTATTATTTACAATCCTTACCAGTTGCCCTCAAGACGTTATATTAGGCCTCGACTTTGAACTGCACACTCCACTCTCATTGACTGTTCTTCTGGACTGCTTCATCTAGACCTTCCGCTCTGTCCTGATGAACAAGCTCATGAAACTTTAACGCTCTGTCTTCGCTGCGCTGCATTTACTCAACTCCCAATTCAAGCCGTTGTGTATGTGCTGATGTCACCTTCACTCTCCATTCCTGATGGAAGCTACGTTGCTTCCCCCTTAACCGATGTGACGGCAGCGTAGCATCGCCCTCCCTCACAATATTGTGTAGTAGCGAATACCCACACTTATATTCCAGTCCTGAACATCAGCTTTTTTGTACAAGTTCTTCCTCAGGTATTTTTTCTCACCGAACTGACCCTGCTGTGTGACTTTAATGTGTGTGCACTTTTACCTGACCCTGCTGCTGGAGTCTCGACACGACCTGCACCGTCCCCGCCTACGGAGGCCCGCATATCAAGGATGGTGGCTCCTGACTTGTGTCCTGATTGTGCTCAAGCACTTACGAGTCCTGTGACCTCGTACATTCACAATTTCTAGTTTGGTAACCGACCCTTGGGACAAATGGCCCTCGTTACTCATCGTATCGATACCGGAGACGCCAGCCCAATTCACAGACCTTACCGAGTCGACATTTCTGAACGTCGCGTCATACAAAATGAAGTGGACAAGATGTTGGCAAGAAACATTATAGAGCCCTCGAGCTGCCCCTGAGCGTCCGCTGTCGTACTTGTTAAAAAGAAGGAGGTTCTGCGTTGATTACCGGCACTTCAACAAAGTTACTAAGAAGGACGTTTACCCATTTCCCAGGATAGATGATGCCCTCGACAGCATGTACGGTGCCAGAGTTTTCTCTTCGATTGATCTTCGTTCCGGTTATTGGCAGATCGCGGTCGACGAACGGGACCGAGTGAAGGCCACCTTCGTCACTCCCGACGGCCTGTACCAATTCAACGTGATGCGATGATGCCCTCGACAGCATGTACGGTGCCAGAGTTTTCTCTTCGATTGATCTTCGTTCCGGTTATTGGCAGATCGCGGTCGACGAACGGGACCGAGTGAAGGCCACCTTCGTCACTCCCGACGGCCTGTACCAATTCAAGGTGATGCCTTTTGGCCTGTGTAATGCGCCCGCTACATTCGAGCATATTATGGACTCTGGTCTACGTGGCTTCAAATGGACGACGTGCTTATGTTATCTCGATGACGTCATTGTCTTTTCTTAGACCTTCGAAAGCCATCTTCACCGGCTTCATGCCATTATTGGAGTCTTCCAAAGAGCTGGCCTTCAACTGAATTCAAAGAAATGTAGCTTTGACCGACGTGAACTCAAGGTACTCGGACACTTGGTCGATGCCCGCGGCGTTCAACCCGACCCCGACAAAAGTCGTGCTGTATGTGCATTTGAGAAACCCCGCTGTACCAGTAACGTACGTAGTTTTCTTGGCCTTTGCTCGCATTTTCGGTAGTTTGTCCCCAACCTCGCAGCGACGGCTCGTCCACTCACCCTTCTTCTGAAGAATGACGTTCCATTTTCTGGGGTCCAGAACAATCTCAAGCCTTTTCTGCGCTAATCGCAGTCTCACCAACCCACCCGTCCTGGCACACTACAACCCCAATGCACCAACGGAGGTACGCACCGACGGCAGTGGTCGCGGTATTAGTGCAATTCTCGCCCAACAGTAGACGGGCCGCACTCGCGTCATTGCTTATGCCAGTCGCCTCCTTTCAGCGGCTGGGCGGAATTATTCTCTCCCAGAAAGTGAGTGTTTAGCCCTCGTGTGAGCCATTGCAGTTTCGCCCTTACTTGTTTGGCCGCCTATTCTCGGCTATCACCGACCACCACGCCTTATGTTGGCTTTCTTCGCTGAAGGACCCTACTGTCGTCTCGGGTGTTTGGCGCTATGTCTTTAGGAAAACACTTTTATTGTCGTCCACAGGTCCGGCCGGCTAAACACTGATGCCGATTGCCTGTCCCGCAACCCGGTAGATCCGCCTTCTGTAAGCGAGTGTGACGATGACCCCTGTGTGTTGTTCATCTCTGACCTTTCAAACATTAGTCATGAGCAGCACTTAGATCCCAAGCTTTGCAACATTATCAACCACCTCAGCACTGATCACCCGGACGCTACCCTTGCTTTGTATATGCTCCACAACGGCACCTTATATCGGCGGAATATGCGACCAGATGGCGCTGAACTTCTGCTCGTAGTCCCCGACCACCTGCGTGCCACCGTTCTTCAACAGCTGCATGACGCACCCACTGCGGGTCATCTTGGCGTATCTCTTACGCACGACAGCGTCCAACGGCGCTTCTTTTGGCCAGGCTTATACAGCTCTGTTCGTCGTTACGTGGTTTCTTGCGACAGGTGTCAGCGACGGAAGAAGCTCTAGGTTGTGTTTGCTGGATTGCTACAGTCGATCGACATCCCAAACGACCCATTTTCCCGAGTTGGCCTTAATCGCCTCGGGCTTTCCATCTTTCTTCTTCGGGAATAAATGGATCGCGGTGACTACGCACTATACTACGCGCTACGCCGTTACACGAGCGATACCCACCAGCTGTGCAACTGATGTGGCTGCGTTTCTCCTCCACGATGTTATCCTGCTCCACGGTGCTCCACGCCAGCTGCTCACCGACCGTGGTCGCTGCTTTCTTGCTCGAGTAGTCGAAGGAATTCTCCGATACTGCTCCATTAAGCACAACTTCACCACCGCTTACCATCCACAAACGAACGGCCTCACCGAACGCCTCAATCGTACGCTCACGGAAATGCTGTCAATATATGTATCGGCTGATCACCGTGACTGGGATATTAACTTACCGTTTGTAACATTTGAGTATAATTCCTCCCTTGAAGATACAATGGGCTACTCGCCCTTCTATCTTTTGCTCAGCCGTGACCATTCTCTTCCGTTTGACAGCATACTGCCTACTACCGCAAATGCAGCTCCCTATGTTCGTGACAGTATATCCCGAGGTGACGCCGCCCGTGTTATTGCTCGAGGCCGTCTGGCTTCTTCCCAAACCTCTCAAAAACGCCTCCGCGATTCTCGTCATCCAGATGTCCACTACTCTCCGGACTCTCTTGTCTTGCTCTGTACTCCCGCTTTTAGGGTTGGGCTCTGTGAGAAGTTCTTTCCGCGCTACACAGGCCCCTACCGTGTTTTACGGCCGGTCACTTCCGTGACATGCGAGATCATTCCTGCGCACCCACACCACCAGAGCGATATGCCAAGTACCGAAATCGTTCATGTAGCTCGCATAAAGCCCTACCACTCCATCTGTATTTCTCCGACGTAGTACGCACCGGGACTGTGCTCTTTGCGCCGGGGTAATGTTACGTATGATACCAGTGAAGAGGACGATGATGAACTACAGAGTGAGAGATGACGAAATTGAAGCAACTGTTGGTGCTTGCCTGAACACTTACGTCTCTCATCACCTGTTGTGGTTCCCTGTGCTAGCCTTCAGCCCCGTATCAATATATGGGCGTTATGCATGCATTACGACGGGCAACAGACGTACTACAAATTGGGCGCCGGCTCAACCTCATCGATACCATTTTCGCGGACACGGCACTTCACTCCTATGCACGGCAAAACGTGGACTCTCTGGGTTCTTGGTGTTTCATTGTGGTCCACTATCTGTTAAACAGGTAACTACTGCGAGGGGTCACAGCTGAATCATAGCTCTGCGATCGTATGCTGCACGTGGTCGACATACGCGACAATCAGAGAGTACAGGTTGTCGTTTAATGAACAATGCGAGCTAATTTCTTCAGCCTCGCTGCCAAACTTCGAAACGTACGTGTGTGTTTGAAGACATCTCTAAGGTGACGTGCGCACTTGACAAGCCACCGAAGTCCACACGCGTGTTTATTCCTGAAGCATGATCATCTATTTACTTTGCAGTCTTTTCCAGCCCATAATAACTTCTTGTCTTTTCTTTCACATCCAAGGAGCCTATTGCCGCCATCCGCGCACGCTGAAATATGCAGTGAACACACGGTGAATGACCTAACCGACCTAACATATGCGGAGAGCAGTCCGAGGCGGATCCCCCGCATTTATCCTTGCCGCCAGGGTTATACTATATCGCCGTCCATCGTGAACGTAGTCTCGGCCAGCTAGTTGGTTCCGGTGGCCGCCAGCCCATGTGACGACGGTGCCACTGCCTCTCAGAAGTGAACTTTCGGGGTCGCATAATCTAAGAATCCCAATGTAAAAGACGATATGACTTAGTTACAAAATCCTGTTTTAAACAAGGTGTTCGAAAATCCATTTGTTGAGGATTGCATGTCTTGATCGGTTCCAAGAATCCTGGGTTGGATTTCCATTTGAATGTCCCATTTGACAGCTGTAGAGTTGGCAGCCCGACACTCAGATAGCAATCAATACCACCTTGATTAGTGCATTTCATGTGACTTGCCAACAGCTACATGCTAGGGTGATGACTGTGATTTTTCCCTCACAAAATATCCACACCGCACAACACTGTAGAGCCGGACCTCCTCCCCCGCTTTCAGGCTTGCACTTCTGCTTTACCTTTTCCGTAGTCGAAATTTCCGAATCCCCCACTACGGATTTTCACATAGTGTGAGTCGTTTAGGTGTTTAACCCCCCAAACAAAACCACCACGTACGTGTTCGAAGCCTTCATACAGCTCTTGTCATCGCATGTGCTTGAATATAGCGGCGTTGGCTTTCTCGATGTACGTGTGACCGTCTTCTAGCGCCTAGTTACTGGCTCGCCTTAATGTTGTAAGTGTTTGCTTGCATCCGCAAGGCCTACCCAAGAACACGCGACACAGTTGGATATAGCTAAACAAATCAGGGAACACGTACACATGCCCAGACGCCGATAAGAGCGAAGTTCTGCCACGCGAGTGATTACAGGTAACGTAATGAGAAGTGTGCGCGAAAGTTTCTGTAGTGACAACCTTGCTTGTGCTATTCCTTGCGTTTGCAGCATGGGATCAAAAGTTTCAAAAATGCGCACGCATTGCCGAAGAGGATTCACCTAGGTGTAGCGCGGTTCAGACCGCAAATTTCTGGCTCGATACATGCAACGACTAAGAAGAACAAGTCATACTTTTCATCATGAGGGGTCCTTATATGTCTAGAGTATCTGTTTCGTTGTGTTTTATGTCGGCGTACAGTTGCGGTTTTTGTGAAATGTATTCCCATATATAAAACCAGCTGTTCTGGTATAAGGTCGCTAAAGTCAGCCAATCAGGTACAAAGTGAAGGACAGATTTCGCTTTTCAGATTTTGGCATTGCTTTTTAGATTCTGAGCGCTCCAGTACAATTGTTGAGAAGAGGGGTACATCCATATAAAATGTATGAGCGGGGGGGGGGAGGAAGGAGGAGGGGAAGCGGGTTAAATTTTGAAGGCGATATGATATTTCAGCGGCCAGGGTGGCACGTGGCCATTTTCACGACCTCCAGTGGCGGATCAATTCATCCATCGTCATGGCGTTGCGGATGGCCGCTCCAAGGGCAAGTTAAGGAAGAGGCGTTTTTTTTTTCATTTTGAACACGTGCTTGTTCGCCTCGTGGCAACCAGTCTCGTTCTTCAACAGTGTAAAGGAAAAAAAGAGGGCTGAATAAATGACTCCTGGTGTTTTGAGACATTCGGTCTCAAAGCGGAACGCGTTTACCGTGCCATGAGCTTATATGCATTGGACGGAAAGCATGCATGCTGTAAGGTGGGTGTAACAGAATTCTGTTGGTCCAGTTATAAGACATCCTTACCTTTCACTCGAGTGACTGAAACCAGCTATGTAGGATATATTGGGCAACAAAAAAGTGGAAAAAGAAAAATTCGAAAAACACTGATGGCTGGAAAAATCTTTGCATCACCGCTCTCCCTCCGTGCATAAAATGGCGACGTCAACGCACACATATGTTGTAAAAAGAAATGCTACTCGGACCTGTCGTGCGCAGATATTTTCGCGCTTGAAATTGTTTTGTGTGTGCAGCATGTTTGAAAACAAATAGTGCCCCTCTTATTTATATACACACATACAGTTCGAGAAAATGATCTCCTAGAGGCTCGGTAATCCAAGCCCTCCTCTACAGCGCGTAACTTCCTATAGCTAATTGCACTGCATATTGTGGGCACAGAAAAATAACTCCACTTTTAGCGACTGTTCTTTCTCGTTACAGACGGGAAATATTCATGTTACAGCCCTCCTAAGATATATTGTTATAGTAAAACCCTAACAAGAATATCTGAAATGTGCTGAGGAACTCCTTACGTAGTGGACAAAACGGCATGGATTCTTAAGCACACTTCATACGGGTCATCGGCCGCACTAATTTAGAGAACAGAACTGGAGCGCAGCTCTATCCCATCTTGGCGTCCATAGCATATCAATGGCATTGTATTTCGAGAACAGGTACAAGATTGCACATAATTTGTTATGGCACAAGGCTGATGAAGACGAAACGCAGTGCGCTAGTGCAGCGTGAGCGAGTAAAGAATAGAAGAAAAGAAGAACGCTTGGTTGGCGACTTTTTACGCCTCTGCTTGTCTCTGTGTGACCTAAGTGGCGTCCTTTTTATATTTGAAGGCATCTGTGGGGTGATGCCACACATAAGCCCCCAGAACAAGGCTCCCGACGTAGCAGACGCCCAGCGTTTTCCACTTGCCGATGGCGCTGAAGACTCGGCGGCCAGCGCCGCTAGGCTTAAGCGAGACTTAAGCTGGACGCCAGTGCTGAGCGCCTCTTCGATTTAGTCAGCCAGCGTCTGGACGCCTTGGAGGCCCGACTGCTGTCAAAGCTGCGGAGGTGGAAGCTTTGTGTCGCGACGTACGTCAGTGCACTACGGCGGCGCAAATTTTTACGCTGAAGACCACGGGTTCCAGTTTCAAGTGTTCTCCCGTTCAACGACCGCCCGCAAGAAAAACTAGCGCAGCGCTATCCATGCGCCCGATCTTTCCCAAGAGTAAGGTATCTACAACGGTACCATGGCAACCAGCGAAAGCTGAAATATATACCTCCCTGCCTGTACGAATGGATGTGGCCCGGCACCGGACATTGTCTTGGCGTGCCTGCAAAGCCCAATGCGCTACTTCTCAGGCGAAGCCATTCAATATAAGTTACTATGCACGGCAAGGCATAATGCCACTTGTCATAATAACCATCATCTATCGGCTTGGAAGAAAATCTTGCCCCAGGCTAGAGTGGAGTTCCGGGAACAGCACCGAACACGGACTCGATTGACCGCAGCGTGCATTGGTCGCGTCGTAGGTCTCGGGGACGCAGCGCTACACAGGGCGGTGACACTCCTGCACCTCATACTCAAAAAGCATCTTTGCCTTACATTGTTTTAACTCATCCCCGTATGACTGAATGCCTACAACGCCCCTCTGCAAACGGCATTCGGGGGTATGAACACATCGAGAGTCTCAAGCTTGTTTTTGAGATTCTCAGCCTCACTGTGTGAAAGCATTTTCTCCGTGATCCCGAGATCAAAGACCATGAGAGAATTTGTTGTTATTGTTGTTTACCTCTTGGCTGGGCTGCATAATATCTAGTGAATTCGTCCAACCGTTCTTTTTTCTATCTCTTCTTTACTCGCTCGCGCCGTAGCATATCACGCACTGCGCTTCTTCTACTTCTTCAGGCTTGCAACGTAGCCTCAACATGAGCCGTTTCCTGAGTCTATTCATCAAATCGTGAGCATCGAACGGCGTCCCCGCACTTGCACTGGGATTTTGTTCGGGCATTCCTGATTAGTGTGGCGTGTGTTATCGTCATATCCCTATGCAGTTTTCATTGCAGCGTATGTGTTTTCAGTCAGCCACTTAAGCGCGTTTCGTGTTAACGCTCCTCCCCCCTGAGGTTACGGCGCAAGCCTGAAGAAGATGAAGAGCAGCGCGAGAGTGCGGTGCGACCGAGTAGAGAGGAAATAGAAGAAAAGAAGAACGGATGGCCAGTGGCTTGCCTGCGCCTGTGTATGTGTCCTATGTGGGATCCTACACCATTACAGTGCATATGCAATGCTAAGTGTAATTTCAACCAACTTTTGGGCGCTAATATAAACTGTGTTTGATTAGCAGATTGCTAGCAAATTTACAGCCTAGGTCTTATTATGACTATTCTGTCCATACTTTCGAAAACCATTCTTGAAGCCTCATCCAACCTTAAGCGTGAAGAGGTACGACGGTGGTGCACATAAATTCGGTTTGGCTTATAGAGTTTAACGTCCCAAGGCAACTCAGGCTATGAGAGACGGCGTTGAGGAGGATACAGCAAAGTTCGCCCACTTGGGTGCACTGACATCGCACAGCCCATGCTCGCCTTCCTTTTCGCTCATATCGAAAAGTGGCCGCCGCAGCCGGGATTCAATCCCGCATGCTTGGGTACAGCAGTAGAGCGCCGTAACCACTGCGTCACCACAGCAAGGCTGCACACAAATTTGACCACGCGATGCGTACTAGACGGGCGCATTTGAACGCCAAGCTGCATAAAACCAAGACGGCAGCAATGTATTTATTTCACCGTTCAAGTGTATGCTCTTTTTGCTCCACCTCAGATGGAGCCCGTCGCTGTGGCGTAGTGGTTAGGGTGCTAGACTGCTGTTCCCATGGATGCGAGATCGAGTTCTGGCCGCGGCGAGCGCTTTTCGATTAAGGCGAAAAGCTAGGTGCCCGTGTGCTGTGCGATCTCAGTGCATGTTAAAGAGCCCCGGGGGGTCGAAAGTTTCGGAGCTATCTCCGACGGCGTCCCTTATACACAGCCTGAGTAACTTTGGGAGGTTAAACCCTACAAACCTAACTTCCACTCGCAACAGGTATCCCCGTGATTTTTCGTTGAGCAGCCAAAAATGCCGCGAATTCTCTGGAGAATGGAGGCTTTTTTTAAGCCTTTAAGCAATCGTGTTAGGAAGGACGTGCCAGTTTGCGTCGGAAACATAAATTTAATCAACACATTTGAAATCTTTTCTGCTTAAAGATGCAACACTTCGGTAGTATTATGAAAAGGAGGGCGCTCGTGCGCTTCTGCTTCTGTACGTTTCGTGGATTTGAATAAATCTAGGTAATGTGTGTTTATTTCATTGTCATTTGTTTGTGCAGTTCTTCACCTCTCCTGTTTCTCCGTGGAAATGCTCACGTAGCATAAACTACGACAATTGCGGTGCGTAGACGAAGGCACGAGAACATTTTCTCAAATTGGAGTGGCTGCTCTTTCAAAATGGTGAAAATTTTGAGCTAATTAGGTAATTACACGTGAAGAATGTTAAGTTGCGTTAAATCAGTACACTAATTTTTGAAACAGTTTGTGCATTTGCATTGTTAATTTATTTTTCTTGCCGCTACATAATAAGTTGAAGACCCCATGCGTCAGCGTCGCACTGCACGGAGTGAGGTGTTCAGAAACGGCAACTGCGAGTGTAAACGAAAGGCAAGGCGTCTGTAAAGCACGTCGCGCCTTGTGGGGCGAGCCGCCACGCGCGTCAGGTCGTGATAAAAGCTGGCTGCTTCAGCGATATGCGAAGTGAAACGTAGCGTTCTGCAGCAGCACTAGCTGTCTACTAAGGGGAGGGCATAAATAACCGGCGCTCCGCCTGAGTCCCCACTCCAACGCGAAACCATGAAGCTGTACATTCTGGGACTCTTGGTAGCCGTCCTTGCAGTGGCCATCGTTGCAAGTGGTGAGTACATTTCACTTATTTTTCTGCATTCACTCTAGCGTTTTCTCCGTGCACCAGCCGGTACAAGACAGCATCGCTTATGAGAGCTATTAAGCATAACCTTTGTTTTCTACGACAACCACTGATCGCTACGTTCCAAAACATTTTAAGCAATTTGTGAGCTGAATGGTTTTCGAACAGAGTGCTGCGGTGGCGTAAATAGACAAAAACATCCATGTTTATGAACTAGCGCCATTCATGTCACCGCTTTTTTCATATACACCCATAAAAATAAAGACAAGGTATTTCTGCCTGGGAAAGTGGTTAGAAAATAATGTATAGTAAGCGAAAACCAATTCATTCAAGTCGCATAAAAGAGGCGCAGCCTGAAATTTATCTATATTACCATTCAATGATCTTGAATGCGCGAACATCCACCTGACAAAACACATTTCTGTGCGCTTTTATTTGTTTAAGCATTAAAAACTGGTCGAGGTGTTTGCTGAGTGGTAGATTTCAACAGAGTAAACTGTAAAGAATTACAGGATAAGCAGTTTTGGGCGGGCTGCGTATCTGTCTTTTGCAACATTGGACACTCATCGTAGGTCACTTCTGGAACTTTCTTGATGTAAAACGTCAATTCAGTGAAGGCATTCTCTGAAATTGAAGAGCTTGTGATGAGAGACGTTCACCTCTGGTCTTCCGTTTTAGTAACTTCCGTTTGTATGTAAACGGCTGAAAATTTTGTGCAGCTTCAAGAACTTTGCTTCAGCGGTGACCAATATACTACGCATTATTCACAGATGAATTGACAGTCCTCTCAATCAGGTTTATTTTTCGACTTACTGAGCATTTTTGCATATGAACAACGAAATAGATAATTACACAAATACATAACATACCATTCTGCTTTAGTTCAATGCTAGTAGTTTTTTCTGGGGCCGTCCTACTTCATCAAAACGTGATGCATTCAGTGCACGACTCCTGTGCCACTGGGAAGTCATACTTACTTCAGGATACCTAGGAATGTTAGTTGAATCATGGCAATTCCAAGCTGACATAGAGCTTAACAAATACTTTCATACTGCTCTCGCATTTACGTTTTTTACAGTGCTTGTTAGGACGAAGTTGCTGCACTAACCTTGCATGCAATAATTTTCCAGAAAGCAAATTCTTATGGTTAAAAGCAAACAACGCTGCCCTTTGCACATCTGTACATGAACTCTCCTTGCGCAGTATAAAATATTTCGGTTATCTTTGAAAGCGTGCACACCCGTGTGCGCCCTGCCGAAACACTTTGCAAGTGGGTGGTTCTGGTCTCACAGGAGATGACATCAAATTGTGTAACAAATACAGTCGGAACCCAGCTACAAATTAGCAAATGGGATTGGTCGTTTGGTGCCCAGCTTCAAGGTATGCAAGCCATAAAATGTGTGTCTCCGCTGTCCTCACTAATTCGTGCAGTTTTGAAGATGAATTTCACCAACCAGCTTGCCAAAACGCTCTGCAGAGCCAAATATTACCCTACAATACACTCTTTACGCTATGAAATGAAGGAGAAACGTGGTTTTGCAGTAATAGCCAGAACACATACACAGTGTACACAAAAGCAATGCATGATATGCAAGTCTTAATTCAGAAGACACTTCTGTACAGAGACAGGTCTAGAACAATGCAAAAAACTCAAAGAAGTGAAACCAAAAGAGCACCAAATTATTGACCGGGCGCTCGACAGTCCGACGACTACAGGATAACGATGTAGCCAGTTCTCTCGCTGAAGCGTGGCTGCAGAGCAGCGACATTGCCTTGGGAGTCATGCAGAAGCCCTTGGATAAAGGTCATTTGCGTCGGAGCTGATGACTGACGCTACCCTACCTTCATTTATAGCACGCGCAGTGTCTGCATTTATTCTGCAGTGTGAATATTCTCTCATGAGATGGTAGGGCGGAGCACGTGGATAAACAGGTGACCTGTAAAAGCTTCACTACTTTATTCATCTATTGAACTCATAACGAGGATCAAAGATCTGTATTAGGAAGGCTGCCGCTGTATCTAATCTACGCACGCCCTACGACACAATCACGATCGGCCGTCGTTTCGACAAATCATTGCAAGCGAGGGAACGCGATGGAAGACACCGGCCGGCTTCAGGAGCTGCGGGGGTCTCGGTCATTCTCTGTAGAGCTGGGGTGTGCAGGGAATGCACAGTCTTTGCAAAAATCCTGAAGCCAAAGGATATTCGTCAGAGTCTCAAAAGGCGCAATTAACGACCGGAGGGCCGCGAAATGCTATGAGACTGTTTCTTGCTTTGATAAGAAATAATTTCCTAGCAATTCAAATGAATGTTGCCATTTAAGGATGGTTTGACAGCTTCAATTCGCTGCCGAGCTGAATATAATTTTGCTTCCAGACCTTTGATCAAGACTGCGTCGACATGAGAGTGAATTTTTGTCAGGTGGTTGCGTTATTTGATGCGTTGCTTTTTTTTTTGAATGAAGATCAAAAAGATGAGAGCACAAGGGCTGCTTACCTTTGAGTCAGACACATGCTCGTCAAACACTGAATGGGGTTGGGGGCGCAAATGTGGTAGCGTAGGTACACTTAACTAAAGGTCTGAAGCAAATGTTTATTTTTTATTCAAGCTGTAGCCTCGAAATATCTAAGGCTGCTACAGGAATGGCACAAAGGATATTAGAGCTACGTAAAAGTAATTTAAGAACTATTTGCGAGCATACTTCAGCGCATATCTCGGCGCGAAGAGGAACATACCCACGATAATCATGGCACAATTCTGGTTTCCGATACACATCCGCGCTAGAACGTCGTTAGTGGACATAAAGCGATACTTAAGGTGCTCGTGATTACTGACTTCTCGTCGAGGTCGCGGAATTTACAATTTCTGCGTTCGAGAGAGACTGCTTTCTTGGTGACCATATTCGAGATTATTGCTTGTTTTCTGGCTTAAGTTAGTTTCAAAATATTTTTTTTTCGTGGTAGCATAGGAACAGTGCGGAAAATACAGGACTGCGACAAAGAGAAAACACAGTCTCCTTCCCTCTGTCCGGCCATTCCCGCGGTTTTGTTACATACCATGTCACCCAGCTGGCGCATAACTATGCTGCTTTGCGTTCTATTTGTTTTTTTTTTTCATTACTGTTTCTACACTTTGAGGTAAAAGCAGTAATGGCCAGCTAACACAACCAGAGGTGGATATAAACTCTAGAACATGCGTAGTTATACAGACGCACCTGCTATTCAAAAGTTATGGAAGAACAGCAACTACTAGCACAACACTTGCGGCAATAGTCACATATTGGTGGTACGTAAAGGACCGCCTGGGCTCAATTGTAATAGAAATTTTCGCTATTCTTGATGTGAATCAGTCTTCAATACCATATCGTCTAAACAGAAGTTCGCATTTACACCCATTCAGGAGCGGGTATAAAAAAACTAAAAAATATGTATAAAAGCACTCAACATAAATCGGGGGATACAAGCTCCTAATAAAAAAAGAATGAAATGCATATAGATACACTGAGTACAAGACGATGCTCAAAATATTGATCAGCAGAAAGTAGAAAGCCTTTACACGCCAAGCCACAAAAACGAGCACCCCGGCGACAGACTTCCTTTGGACCCCAGCTTCGCCATTGCGATTCTAACGTTCTCTTTAAGGAAAGGTGTAAGTGCTCTAATTTTCCCGTGCACATACCCTCTGCCTCATAACCCAACGAGAATAGCAGGAGTATGCCTTACATGGATAGGGCTGGCCGAGGCGCGTATTGCCAAACCATATCCCGTAGGCGCACTGGAGCAGACAACGCTTTCAGCGAGTTAAACGGCGATTGTTGCTGAAAGATCTCTCTGAACGCAACCTAAAGGTAACATACACTCACTGTAAATGGGGATTATTCCCGAAAGATGTGTCTGAACGCAACCTAAAGGTAACATACCCTCACTGTAAATGCGGATTATTGCTGAAAGATCTCTCTTAACGCAACCTAAAGGTAACATACCCTCACTGTAAATGCGGATTATTGCTGAAAGATCTCTCTTAACGCAACCTAAAGGTAACATACACTCACTGTAAATGGGGATTATTGCTGAAAGATCTCTTTGAACGCAACCTAAAGGTAACATACACTCACTGTAAATGGAAATTATTGCTGAACGATCTCGCTGAACGCAACCTAAAGATAACATACACTCCCTGTAAATGGGGATTATTGCTGAAAGATGTCTCCGAACGCAACCTAAAGGTAACATACACTCACCAAGGCAGGAAATGATTATGGCGAAGGTAATTGCTTAGTGTAACTGTTGTCATACCGATTGATACTTAAAGGTGTCTGTAAACGCAACTTAAAGGTAACATCCACTCACTGTAGGCAGGATATAATTACAGTGAAATAAATTGCAAAAACATATAAAAAAATGCAACACAGGAGTCGAACGCATGTTTAAGTGGCATCAGTGAAGAGATGCTTGATGTTAATCTAGTGCGCCACCAAAACGACAGGAACGGTGGCCTTTATATGTGTTCTTATTCGTTTAGACAATATATCCACTATTTGTCTCCTGGTGGCGCTGCTGCTCTCTGCCGATCTCTGTTCCCACAGAAGGGTGGGAGCAGAGATCGACTGGTGCCTAGCAGGCAAGGCTGTAGCTTTTTTAGGGGGTCCTCGAGGAATCCGTGCATGCACAGAGGTAGTTAGTAGTGAAGCAGAAGGAAGTGCAATAACGGAGGCTGCGCCCCAAAAATGGCAAGGAGCAGGTCGAGAAAGAAAGGGACAAAAAGAAATTTAACACTGGGATCAGCTACATAAACATGCAAGAAGGTAGAAAAAGAGCGACATGGCTAGAGATAGAACAGCGGCTAAAGGATGACAAAAAAGGTGTGCACGCTCTATGCGAGACTCATCTCAGGGATCCAGAAGATCCGCCATTTATAGAAGGCTACGCCTGGGAAGGGTGCAACCGAACGAGAACGGAAAACAAGTGGTGGAGGGGTTGGTATGTTGATACACCAGGGAACAAACTGGCATAGAATCAAATCATCTTGTAAAGAACATATCTGGGTATCAGGAACAATTGCCGGAATAAGGACATGGCTAGGGGTAGTTATTTATAGGAGCAGGACACCAATGCAGGCAAGAAAACAAGGATCTTGTTGAAGGTCTCAGTGACGATATAAGCCAGTTTGGATACGGAGCCGATATTATTCTTCTGGGGACATTAACGGCCACATCAACGATCTGGATGGATACACGGATTGTAACTTGACGCTAATGCTAGATTTCTGTCAGCAACACGATATAGTTATAGCAAATACAGAAACGCAATGGGGGGGGGGGGGGGGGGGGCAAAGGCCAAATCACGTGGGAATTCCGCAACAGGCAGGCGACCATTGACTACCGCCAAATGTCGCAGGGAATTTATAGCGAGGTCACAACAATATAAATAGACGAAGAAGGAGAGTGTAGTCTGGGAAGTGATCATAAACGTATTAGTCTGTAGATGGGGCCCTTGATGAAAAGAGAACGGGAACGTAGACAAAAAGTAAACGCAAAATTAAACGACGCTCAAATTGCAGAGATAGCAGCAGATATAGAGGAAGCAATAGAGAAAAGCCCCATGAAAAGCTGGGATTATGAACAGGTAGAACTACTCATAAAGAGGAAAATTAAGAAGGTTAAAGTAGCAAACCGCCGGAATGGAAAGAGGAAGCCACGGAGCTGGTGGAATAAGGAAATCATGGAAGCTATTGAACAACGACGGGCTGCTTCAAGGGAACACCGAGTGGCAAAAAATACAGGTATCTACAGGTAAGGAAATCGACCAAAATGGGAATCATGTCGACAAAAGAAACTTGGGGTAAAGGCCCTCGTCGAAAGTAAAATAAAGCAGTCCACCAATCGCTGGATAGCTGACATACACGATGCCACTGGCGGCGGGACAAGAAAATTCTGGAACCATATAAGCTGGCTAGGTAAAAAGAATCAATCAAAGCAAAGATAACGAGGGAAATTGTTTAAAGGGAGCTAGACAACGCAGGGAATTACATTATATCAGTTATAGCCGAGCCATTTAAGAGCAGCGATAGGGTAATCTCTGCAAATCAGGAAGCAACACAAGATAGCAGAATACAAAGCAGCTTAGAACTGACCAATATAAACTGGAAAAAAGGCAGAAAAAAATATTCTTATCAACACATCTACAGGAATAGATGGAATTCGGATCAAGTTGATTAATGAACTTGGTCCAAGAAGTAAGGAAACGTTGTTAAAAGCTTTGGAAAAAGTCATAACAAATAAGTGAATTCCGGAGAGCTTGCGAAAGAGTAAAATAAATTTGATTTATAAAGGGAAAGGAGAAACGATGCACATAAAATCATACAGGCCGATTACCATAACATCAGTTATGACAGGTTGGCCATGCAGGCGGTGAAATTAAAGGTGCAAGCATGGGTAGAGTGTAACAGATACTCGGAGAACTTCAGAACGGCTTTAGAAATAGTAGGCGCTTAGATGATACCCTGTTTGTGCTTACCCAATGCATCGAAATATCTAGAGTGGAAAATAGACCTTTTTATTTAGCCTTCCTGGTCATAAACGGGGCGTACGACAACGTAAAGAGGAAACTCCTGTGGAACATATTGAAAAAAGGTATCGGCTATGAGATAATAGAGTTCCTACAGGAAATATACCGAGATAATAAAGAAGAAATTACATGGAAAGGGATAAGAACTACGGAATATGTCTAAGTAGGCAAAGGATTAAGACCAGGCTGTCCTCTATCACCGCAGCTGTTCATGCTTTATATGATAAACCTGGAAAGGAGGATACACGAAAGTAACCTAGGTTTTAACCTATCATATAGTTTAAGTGGAAAGGAGGTAGAGCAGTGCCTCTCCGGTTTGATGTATGCAGACGATATTGTGCTGCTAGCTGAGTGTCTGCAAGAATTGCAAACTCTAGTTAGGTATTGCTTAAACGAAGGGGACGCTCTAGGCTTCCGTTTTAGCGCAGTTAAATCCGGTCTGATGATTGTCAACGGCTCAACTGATTGTGGTCTTAAAATACAAGGCCATGAAATACCCAGAGTAGCAGAATATAATTATCTGGGGGTATGAGAAAACGAAGGATTGGCATACATTGGAAAGCATGAGCAATCACTTAAGGCCAAAGGGCGAAGTAATGCCGGGATAATGAAGCATAGGGCATTGTGGGGCACAACAAGTATGAGGTTTTGAGGAGTATTTGGAAAGGAATTATTGTGCCCGGACTTACTTTTGGGAATGCGGGTTTGTGCCTAAAATCAGAGGTACAGTCGACATCAGAAATAAATCAGAGAGCCGTTGGACGATTAGCACTAGGTGCCCACGGCAAAACCTCAAATGAGTCGGTACAGGGAGATATGGGTTGGGCATCTTTCGAAGTACGTGAAGTTCAGAGTAAATTATCATAGTTGGAACGCCTGATGAAATTGGACAGGAACAAATGGGCAGCTAAAGTATTTAAATACCTATACTTAAAAAGCGTTGACTCACAATGGAGGAAAAGAACTAGGAAACTAGTAAGTATGCTAGTCACAAGGACGGAGAAATAAAGAGCGTTAAGCAACAGGTGAAAAACACAGAAGGCAAAAATTGGATAAATTCGATGGAAAAGAAACTGAGAGTGGGATTATACCGAAAGTGGAAAAGGCAGATCAGGAAGGAAGCTTTCTTTGATAACTCAAGAGGCAGTGCCCTACGTTTTGAAGAAGTTAGAACATGCAGCTACAAAAAGAAATTTAACAATGAAGGAGACGCATGTGCTGTATGTTGTAATTTCAGTGAAACAATTGACCATATTAGACTCGAATATAATGGTATCCATCCGGAAGTTGATGCAGGCGCAGTCACTGTTCCGAAAGCTCTGGGGTTTAGAGATGCCAGCGGCGGGGTGAATAAACCGGCAGTGGAAGCTAGCAAAAAGCGATTGGAAGATTGGTGACTTAAAAGCAGGGAAGTGACAAAGTTAGTAATGTAGAAACTAAAATTTAGTAAATAGAATGATGGTATAGTAAACCAATCTAAAACAATAATTAAGATATAGGGAGAAAATTGAGCATGATAGTTACTGCTCAATGGGGACGTTCCATCCATCCATCCAGGCGCAAGAGCGTCGTCACCTCCTAAGGGTTTGCTAATACGTCTCCCGGCTCTTGCGTTGCAAAGACTATGATCTCAAGGATATGCAGTGCCAAGCGCATGTGCTAAGTGTTCCAGATCAGTCACTGAGGTTCCCCTTCGCCGAACCTTTTACATGCGTTCAGGCACGCAGACCTCAAAAACCAGACGACTACACGAAGCTGCACTTTGAACAAGCCTAAGAGTCAGAGCTTGCTCTGGTTTCTAAGAAATAATAGCCTGCATTCCTTAATTTGAATAAGAGCAGCTCTATGTTATGCGACATGGTAAGGCTTCGAATAAAAAAAACTCGTCGTTCCGCTTTGACAGTTTCTTCTCCAGCTGCGACTTCACAGGAAAGTGTAATTGACAAGAATACAGTGTAGAGGGTGGAACACTGTGCTGCCTTGTCGTCAGATGCGCATTACCTGTGGAATACATGAACCAGCTCACTAAAGCAGTTGTCTTTGTGTAAGCGCGGCACAGTTGTAATAACATGTCGTGAGAATAATGACCACGCAGCAATGCATGGGAGTAAGTTTTGGCAGTAATATATGTACCAGCGCAAATAGAGTACAGAAGGGGTGACGACAAAGAAAGACCGAAAAGTGAGCTCTGTCTTCGTTCCTTCCTATTCATTCGCGCTGCCCCCAACACTAGAACAAACCAACTAGCCCAAGAAACAAGTATTTTGTAAAAAATAAATCTTCCCGCTCAACGTTTCGTTTCCGTTCTTTTACTTTTACTCCCCAAGAGGAAGGTTCCGAAGACTGCGGCCTGAACGAGGTATTTAAGCGGTGCGTCTCCTCATCCTGCGCCGAGAAGAAATGCTGGAGGCGTGTAATTGGGCCCTTCTGCACCGCTGACTGCGTCTTCGGCTGCTTCTGCGGGGACCAGTTCTACCGCAACAGGCAGGGGAGCTGTGTCACTCTTGAGGAGTGTCCACCAGAATAAGTAAGTAAAAAAGGGTAGGTGTTTAGCGTTCGGTCCGCAGTCAATATATCGTATATATGTATAAAGCTATCCTCATGCGCAATGTCTAATTTTACCGAAACTAAATCAACCTGAAAACGATGTTGGAGTTCAACACAAAAACGAGCCCCAGCGTCATTGAATCACGGGATTATGGTTAAGGCACGTTTTATTTTTATCCCGGCATTACCCGGACAGCTCCTTTCATCCTTGCTTCTCTGTAGATGATACAACTTCACCAGGTTAGCGCTGTCCAGTCGAACATGAAGTATCAACTGACAGGCATTCTCCCCATTAAAAAAAGTAACTCTTATAGCCGGTCGTATTCGGGCGTCCAATCTGAAAATAAGCATGTGTGGGGCGCAGGATACCGTTCGGGCTGTTATACGGTTCTACAGCAAGGATATGCGGTGGTCTGGGGATCTTCAATAATATTCGCCGTCACCCAAGTAACAGTGCTAGATCTAGCTGTCGCATTTGCATTAAACCTTTCAGTGGCTCTCAATGTGCGGGACCAGAACTCCGTCATAGCTCTAATAGGTGGCGCAAAGTTCGCGAGCAAACTGGGCTTTACGGAGTCCATGGTGGTACCTTCCACCGCACGCAAACTCTATGAGGCGGCGTGACGGATGCGATAAACAACGAACATGAAAAAAAAAATACGTTTTTCCGCAGGTCACAGTATGCTTTGGAGGTTGCCTAAGAATAATGACCCTTGCAAGAAAAATAACAATCAATATGCCGAGAGAGTGAGAAATAATGCATGATATTGACTTCAGCTTTTTGAATGTAAACGGCACCTATACCGCCCGAACGCACGCAAACATCACTAGAAGAGAAGGTAACCGTCTATTTATTTCTAGAAAGACAATAGAGGTTGGAAAGATTGTGTCCTGTTAAGCTCTGATCGTCATCACAGCCGAACAAATGCAGGCTGTGCGGGAGTTGTTCAACAGCATGTTGGTTGAATCCGCTATAAAGGGTTATTTTTTTGCCGCATTTTCCTTGTTATCTTACGCAAAATAATGGCAAGAGGGGTAAGTACTGAGAATTTACAACACAGAAAATGAAGTAGACAGGAAGAAAGCAGAAAAATAATGGAAGGAAAGCAAAATGATTGTGTTACCACAGAAGCTAAGGCGGGTGCAACCTGTACATGCTAAGCAAAATGGCATATAGCCATATGGAGAACATGAAAAAAAAAAAAGCCGTTAACAAGTGATCACACAGCGTGATGTGAAAAACATGAAACACGAGTTTTACCTTCTCGGTGTCAATATACCTGAGAGCGGTTTCATTTCTCACATTGCGTCTGGCGGCGTCTCCCACGATGTCTAATACATGGAAATGTACGAAAACATCAGTTGTGGTTTAGCTCTAGTTAACCATATTTTAATTGCAAAAGCAACGGCGGAAGCTTATTTTGCCTGCTACTTTATTCCCCTATCACGCCCTATCAGTGTACGGTGCTACATTATTGGGGACACTTAACCTCATCCTTTTAGGGTATGGCGCGAAATCGTAAGCTACCAGCCCACATTAGAGTCACGCTTCAACCTAGTCGAATGGACGTGTCTGCGTGTCGTAGGGGTAACGAGAATGCAAACGGTTCTGGCAGGCTGATTCTGATATCACCCTCCCATGAAAGGAACGACGCGAATTGGCAGCTCCAGCCCGTGGCATATGGGTAACGCGCAATCAAATGTCATGGCAGGCTGATCGAGGAGGTCGAGGAGCAGGGGGGTCCACGGACCACGGACCACGCGACGAGCGGTTAGAACTGGCGTAGTATTGCTTTCACAATAATAAACATGATAGTCCACGGGCTGTTCGGGAAACTTATATAGACCAGACACTAATGTCTGTTTTTCTTTTTTTTTTTTGTAGAAATATGGTACACCTGTATATAGCCATTCTTTCTCCGTGCCTACACTCAGAAGCCTACGCATGAATGCGCATAGGTTTATGAAAGAATCGAGGGAATACGCCTAATTCAAGATTATCCTTCAGGCGTTTCAGGCGTTGTCCACCAAGCTAAGAGAAACGCTTTCAGTCTCACTAATGCAACTAACGTCAACGAATTGCCTTTGCAGTATCTAAAAGCTACGTTCCGCTCGTTGTATTGGTTCCAGTGGTCAAGCGTCGAACAGGATGCCGGAAGTTGGCCTTCGACGGAATGTGGCCAGAATGGCGGAAAATAAATGAATAAAGAGAAATCCCCGTTGCTGCCTGTAGTTTTCACTCAAGATGTGTTTTATGTTCTCCAATCTGCTGGGACGTGATATCAGTTGCGTTGAAACTCTTGAAGCAAAAACATGGTGAAAAACTCGCCTTTTTGCGAGAATTAGACAAGTTTAGGTTAGCTTGCAGTACTGATTCGAAGGAGATAGAATAACTTCAAGGGCTTTCGCACCGAAGGAAACCACAGCTAGAACAATTAGAAGTCATTCCCGGAAGCCTTTTTTTTCGTAAATAAAGCACTGCTGCCACAAAAGGTTAAAGTGAAACATCGTGGTAAGTATACTGTTAATCCACAATAGACGCTGTGGTAGCGTATAAAGAAGGTGCTGCCTAGATAATAAATTTAGACGAAAAGCATGCAATTTTTCGATCGGACCTACATTCTTGCTTCACGAAGCCTAAAATCGCAGCCCCAAATGCATCCAGTTAGGAGCTGCGCTGTACTGGCTAGAATTCCAGGAGCGATGTTAATGTCTCTAAGTTCATGCCTCTCTGAAAAGATATTTTTTTTTTACTCTCAAAAAGGAGCCATGAATCTATTTGATGCAATTTCTACCACATGTAACGCGATAGTGCATGCAGCTCGTGCGGTCGAAAAGGCGTCGCTGTGCCCCACTTTCGGCTCCAGTTTTGTCTGATGTGTTCGAAATCTAGCCTAAATGTGTTGGCCACGTATTTGTAGTAGTTGAGGTGGCGTCCTCCCATTACGACGCTGTTCATGCATCCGCAGAGAACTGTGACAGGCACTGTGCCTATAATTTCCTACCAGCCAATCCACAATTGAAATGTACAGTCGTGAGCAAAAGTGGTATACAACACTCAGCCTGTGACACAGCTTGGGAAAACTGCATCAAAATGCCTTCTAGAATCAACGTAAGGGCCAGCGGCATCGACACATGCATGTGGATGAAATGGCGGACCGTCACCATTGCCTCGATCTTAGATAGCTGTTGCTAAATAAAGTTGAGATGCAGTTTTCTCGAGCTCTGCGATCGGCTGAGTGTTGTACACCACTTTTGCTCACGACTGTACGTAAGTGTCCACCAAAAACTGAGACAGATATACTGCGCCTTCATTTTACCAAAAATGTAGCTATGCAGAAAATTTGACGATTCGCGTACGAAAAAACTCTGCTAAAGACGATCTCACGTTTATTCTTAAGGCGAAACTTCAGTGAACCCCTGATTTTTTGTTTGTGTCTGCTAGAATGATACGAGCGATGTTCCAAAAATAAGTTTCGTCGTTTATTTTCTTATGGAAACATTATTGCCCCAAAAATACTCCGTGTCATTATGAAATATACACCTTGCACTATTTTTCGACATTGTCGCCACCGACATTCAGACATTTGCCATAGTTTGCAATGAGTTTGAAGAACCCGCACTGGTAAAAGTAGATGCCCTGCGAGGCAAGCAATTGTCGCACAGCTTGCTCCACCTCAGCACTGCTTTGGAGGGGAAGTCCAGAGAGTACGGCTTTGATGATGATGATGGATTTTAATGGCGCAAGGGCAACTCAGGCCAAAGAGCGCCAAACTCAAGGTTAATGGTGCACTCAAGTTTATATGATGGAATAGTTGTGATTTTTCATGAAGGGATAAAAAACTGGTGTATAGGGCCTAAAAATGTATTCGCTCTGTAATATCGCTAAAAACAATGGTGTATAGGGCCTAAAATTCATTTGTGATATATAATGGATGCGCAATGTATAAGTAGATGTATTAAAAGATCTCATCCGTCCTCTCAAGGAGGAGCGGGCTGAGACCCACGTCGATAAAAAATTTCATGTAAAAAGCCTACTTGTGATAAAAATTTAAGCACCTGTTTTAAAGGAAACATTGGGTTGTCGCCAATAAAAATGGATGGGTGTGCAGGTATTTGATGAGTGAACAAGGAGGGAAAATGACGTCTTCTTTCTGGTTCCAGTTGTGCACATATGATTAAAACATGTATGACAGTGAGTCGATCACCACATCTCGAGCAGTGTGGTGCAGGAGAGTTGGTTAAAAGATATGTATGGGTTATGTATGTGTGGCCAATTCTCAGCCTGCACAGGGCTACTTCTTTAAATCTGTGTTGTTTTTCTGTGGTGTACCTGCCTATTTTTGCCTTTATTGTGTGTAGTTTATTTTCTGATGCTGCGTCCCATTCCTCTTGCCATTGTTGTCGAATCATGTTTTTTATGTGTGGTTTGAGGTCATGATAAGTTATCTTATCAATGTCTGTGTCATTTCTAAGGGCAGCTGAAGCAGCTAGCCTATCAGCTGCCTCATTACCAGGTATACAGCGGTGGCCTGGCACCCAACACAGTGTAATTTTAATTTCTTGTTCATGGGCAAACATAAGGGTGTTATAAAGAGAGTTCAGTACTGGGTTCTTATTTTGCCATTTCCAAAAGGATAGGGACTTTAAAACACTGAGGGAGTCTGTGTAGATGATCGACGTCTGTATTTTATTTTCTATAATGTGTCTCACAGCTAAAAGGATACCATTGCATTCAGCGGTAAATATACTAGTATTTCTGTTCAGGGTTTTTGACTGTGAAAACTGTGGTCCATGTGCTGCACAGGAGACTTGAGCAGACTTCGAAGCATCAGTGTAATATTCATCACAAGTGTACTTCTCCTGAAGTGACATGAAATGCTGCTGTATGGCAATAGGGGATGCATGTTTGCCCACTTCAAGAAACGACAGGTCGCAATTAACACCGTGCATTTCCCAAGGAGCAATTAGGTCTTTTATGGAAGTTGTATGAAGACTGGTAACCGAAACATTCAGGTATTCAATGTGCGTGGCAACTCTGATTGGATATGGTGGTGTTAGAGATGGTTTTTTTGAGAAAAGTGCTGTGCCAGTTTTGTCAAGCAGGAGCCGACGACATGGATGGTCCAGTTGGCATAGTACCTTCATAGCATAAGTTAGAGAAGTAAATTGTCTCCTTCGTTGCAGTGACCATCGGTTCGCCTCGACATAGAGGCTAGCAATTGGGCTAGTTCGGAAAGCGCCTGTAGCGAGGCGAAGGCCGAGGTGGTGCACGGGATCGAGCAATTTTAGCGCAGAGGATGATGCTGACCCATAAACCATCGAGCAATAGTCAATGCGTGATAGAACTACACTATTCAGAAGGTTCAGAAGGCAGTCGCGGTCTGTGCCCCATGACCGGTGAGAGAGAATTTTTAGCAAATTCATCGCTTTGAGACACTTCAGTCGCAACTGTTTTATGTGGGGAATGAAGGAAAGTTTTTCGTCAACAACTACGCCAAGAAATTTATGTTCTTTTTTAAAGGCAAGGCTCTGGCCATTCAGTGTAATGTTGGGGTCAGGCCTGATGCCACGCTGCTTAGAGAAAAGTACACAAACACTCTTTCCAGAGTTAAATTTAAACCCATTGTCATCAGCCCACCTGGACAATTTGTTTACACCTAGCTGAATTTGTCGTTCACAGATGGCCAAGTTGCAAGATTTGAAGCTTATCTGGACGTCATCAACATATACAGAACAAGAAATAGTTTTTGGCAGCACGCTTTTTAAAGAGTTCATTTTGACTACAAAAAGTGTGCAACTGAGAACACCACCTTGAGGGACACCATTTTCTTGAATGTACTGCTTTGAATACGCATTGCCAACACGAACTTTGAAGGTCCGTTCAGACAAGTAACTTCGAATTGTGCTCAACATGTTTCCTGTGATGCCAAGAGAGAAGAGGTCGCGGATGATACCATAGCGCCAAGTGGTATCATATGCTTTTTCAAGATCGAAAAAGACAGATAAACAATGTTGTTTATGTGCAAAAGCATCCCTTGCATAAGACTCAAAGGCAATGAGCTGATCAGCTGTTGATCGCCCAGCTCTAAAACCAGCTTGGTTTTGATAAAGAAGACCATTGTATTCAAGGAAATGGAGAAGGCGACGATTTACCATTTTCTCAAAAAGCTTGCAAAGACAGCTGGTTAGTGCGATAGGCCGATAACTAGCAGCAAGTGTGGGTTCTTTTCCTGGTTTTAATATTGGGATGATGATCGCTTCCTTCCATGCTTTAGGAAAGCGTCCTGTGGCCCATACTTTATTATACAGGTAGAGTAGGGTTTCAACAGTGTTCACATGCAGATGCCTGAGCATTCCATATGTGATCCTGTCAGGACCTGGAGCTGTGTTACCACATGTGTCTAGTGCAATCTTCAGCTCCTGCATGGTGAATGGGCTATTGTATCCTCCTGAGGATGGCCTTTTATCATGTATGTGCTTCCTCTCCTCTCTTGCCTTGTGCCGCAAAAAGGAATCTGTATAGTGTGCTGAGCTGAATATGTATTCAAAGTGTTGCCCTAGTGTGTCTGCTTGATGTTCAAGAGAGTCACCACTGGTGCTGACAAGGGGCGTTGGGACTGTGCTATATCCTTTAAGTGCTCTTATCCTGTTGTGAACTTTGTGTGCGTCAGAATAGGAGTTCACTGAAGACAGGAATGATGACCAGCTTTCTCGCTTGGAGATGCGTCGAATACGCCTGCCATTTGCCTTTGCACGCTTAAAGGCTATTAGGTTTTCGGCTGTGGGGTATCGGCGTAGTTTCGACCATGCCCTGTTTTGAGTTTCACGAGCAGTCTTACATTCTGCATTCCACCAGGGTCTTCGTTTATTTCGTGGCTTACTTGACGTCTGTGGAATGTATTTTTCTGCTGCCTCTATGATGTGCAGCGTGATTAAGCGTTGAGTTTCATCAACGCCTAAGTCAGTAACTGATGAACTGGCCAATGATGACTGTTCCCTGAACATCTTCCAGTTGGCTGCATTTTCTTTGAATTTTCTGGGATTCGACACATTTTCATTTCCGTTCCCAGTATATTTTATTAAGATCGGAAAATGGTCACTTCCGTATAGATTGTTAATGACAGTCCACTCTGTAGCTGCCAGAAACATCGAGGAGCCAATGGCTAGGTCTATGGATGTGTAAGAGTTATAAGCTATATTGTAGTAAGTTGGCTGTTTCGTGTTTAGTAAGCATGATCCCGAGGACAATAAGAATTTTTCGATTAGAACACCTCGGGAGTCCGTTCTTGTACATCCCCATAATGGGTGGTGAGCATTAAAGTCTCCGACCAGCAACCAAGGTTCCGGAAGTTGATCAATCAATTTTTCAAAACTTTCGCTACTTAGCTTATAAGTTGGAGCAATATACAGGGAACATACGGTTGTTATTTTGCCATAAACTAAGCTTCTGATTGCCACTGCCTCTAAGTCTGTGTTGAGTGAGATGTTTTGAGAGGGGATTGATTTTTGTGTTACAATGGCAACGCCACCAGAGGAGTGAGAGCTGCCTTGCCTGTCGTTCCTGAATACATTATATTGCTTAAGGAAATTTGAGTCTGCTGGTTTTAAATGGGTTTCTTGCAGACAAAGTATGTTTGGCTGATAGTCCGCAAGAATTTCATATATATCATCTAAATTTTTAAAGAGTCCTCGGCAGTTCCAATAAATGAGGAGCGCCATAATTAAAAGTTATTTAAGGGACAAGTTTAAATTTAGGTTTGTAGGTCCTTGGGACCTGTTATTGGGACTTTTCCCTTTCTTTTTCGCTCCAGTGAGCTTTGCCGCCTAGGCAGCTGGGGTGAAGAAGTTGTGTCCATCGCATCTTCAGATGCGGTGGACGACTGTGCAGAAAGCACAGGATTGTCAGTTTTAGGCCTCGACTCATGGGTCGAGGCCTTTGGGCCGGCTGACCTGGGGGTCCGCGCAGCCAGCTTTGCGGGTGGTGGTGGAGTAGCGCTAGCTGACTCCACCGAGGGCGCAGGTGGCGCTGCCCTGGAAGAACTGTGTGCTTCCTGGGCAGGTGCCAATGACCGCTGTGATGCCGCGCCCTGCTGCGTCACAACGGAGTATTGTGGCTTTTGAGGAAGAGAAAGCCGCTTTCGTGCCTCTCCGTAAGATATGTTTTCGGTGACTTTCAGTGTAATTATTTCTTTTTCTTTTTTCCAGTATGGGCATGAGCGTGAATAAGCTGGGTGGTTACCTTCACAGTTTGAGCAGAGAAGCAGCTGTTCTTCGCAGTTGTCTGTAGGGTGTTCGTGCGAGGCACACTTTGCACATGTGAGTTGGCCACGGCAACTCTGAGAGCCATGGCCATATTTCTGACATTTGAAGCAGCGGCGTGGGTTAGGGATGTAGGGCCTCAGTTTTATCTTTGTGTAGCCTACTTCGACTGATTCTGGGAGAGTGCTTGCAGCAAAGGTGAGTACAATGTGCTTTGTTTCTATCTCTTTGTTATCTCGTCTGATCTTTATCCGGTAAACATCTGTGACATTTTGTTCCTTCAGGCCTTCAAGAAGTTCTTGTTCACTGACGTACCTAAGGTCATCATCAGAGATGACTCCTCGGGCAGTGTTTAGTGATCGGTGCGGGCTAATCTGTACCGGTATTTCTCCAAATGATTCGACTGCACTTAGCTTCTGATACTGATGGTTGTATATTAATTCTAGTAGCAGGTCACCGTTTCCAAGTTTCTTTATCTTATAGCCCTGGCCAATGGCCTCAGTCAACGTTCGAGAAACAACAAATGGGGACACAAGTCGTGCAGTGATTTCCTCGTGGTCACTGTGGACCACGTGGAAACGAGGAAAGTTGTTTATGTTCTTTGAGAAGAACATGGTGGTCTCGGTGCGCCCCCTTTTAGAAGGAGGACGATCGGGGTTAAGGTGTTTAGATGCCATAAAAAGTGTATTTTTCGGCTGCAGTGCCAGCCACCCACCATGGAGCCCAACGAGGGGACGGGACAGAAATTGTCTATTCCTGCCCACGCCAGCTGTACACCGCAACTATAACCCAATATGGCGTAACTCAGGGTAGCTAGCCACACAAGGTTAACCCTCGCCGCCTGGAAGTAGGAAGAAATGAAGAAGGTAAGAGAGGACAGGACAGTTCTAAGAAAGAAAATAGGAAAGTGAAAGATGGAGGGGAGAACAGGAAAAGGCGACTGCCGATTTCCCCCGGGTGGGTCAGCCCGGAGGTGCCGTCTATGGGAAGCGTGGGCCAAAGTGGTGTGTTGCCTCCGCCGAGGGGCCTTAAAGGTCCAAACACTCGGCATCGGCTCAACCACCAGGATCCCCTTTTCCCCAGACACGACGATGCCACGCACGGCTAAGCGTGGGTGCTCGGGGTCCGTGGTGTCGCACAAAACACACAAACACCTGCTTTAACAGGTGCCCCCTGCGGGGAGAGTACGGCTTTCAACGAAGGAAACAGGTGAAAGTTCGATAGGGCTGTAGACCGGGTAATCTAATCCCTCCGATACGAAGCAAAGAATCTGATCTTTTGTGAACCATGATGTTTGGCTTTAATGTATCATCGCAGGGCACCGACGTTTATCAGAGTGGGTTCTTTAAATTTATTACACGCTAGGGCAAATTGTCTAAACGTCTGTGGTGATTATGGCAAAAAATAGTTCAAGGTATACATTTTATGATGCCATGGTGTATTTTTGGGGCAATATACTTTACATGTTAAAAAAAAAGAGGAAACTTACTTTCGGAATGTCAGTCGTATTGTACAGTTGACTGCTGCAAAACGGTTCTTTGACGCCGAGACGCAAAAGAAGTGAAAGCTAATATTTGCGTAAAGAGCTCCTGTCGGATTCGGGTTTTTATTTTTCCAGGATGGTAGCTTTAGTTCAATTTGGGCTAGAGACCGGATTAGTGAGCGAATATTCGCTTTGTCCGGTATTCATTGGCTCATTTTGTTTTTATGTGCAGAAAAGGTTATTTTACTGCAATCGAGTATTTCATATACAAGTGAATAAAAAATTCTGCATTGTTTTAACATATTGATACATGGCAGAAGGCTAGACCAGCGAAAACCACCACAGCTGATGACAGGCGTAAACGTTCTTGCAGGAACCAACCGTGGCTTGAGCTTCGTCGTCTCTCACTGTTTTTTTTTCCATCGTCGCCCTCTTCCGTGGCATATACGTAACATTACCCCGCAACGAAAAGCACCGTCCCAGTGCGTACTACATTGGGGAACTACAGCTGGAGTGGTAGGGCTTCATGCGAGCGACATGAAATATTTCGGAACGTGGCATATCAAACTGCCGGCGTGGGTGCACAGGGGTGACCTCGTATGTCACAGAAGTGACTGGCCGTAAAACACGGTAAGGGCCTGTGTACCACGGCAAAAGCTTCTCACAGAGCCCAACTCTACGGGAGGGAGTCCAGAGCAAGACCAGAGAGTCCGGAGAGTAGTGGGCATCGCGATGTCGAGAATCATGGCGCAGTTTTTGGGAGTTCTGGGAAGAAGCCAGTCGGCGGCGAGCAACAACACGGGCGGCGTCAGCTCGGGATATGGCGTCACAAACATAGGAACCTGCATCAGGGGTGTGAGGCAGTATGCTGTCAAACGAAAGAGAGGGGTCACAGCCGAACACAAGATAGAAGGGCGCGTAGCCCATTGTATCATGAAGGGAGGAATTATACGCAAGCGTAACAAACGGTAAAGTAATATCCCAGTCGCGGTGATCAGCCAATACATACATTGACAGCATGTCCGTGAGTGCAAGATTGAGGCGTTTGGTGAGGCCGTTCGTTTGTGGATGGTAAGCAGTGGTGAAGTAGTGCTTAATAGAGCAGTATCAGAGAATTTCTTTGACTACTCGAGCAAGAAAGCAACAGCCGCGGTCAGTGAGCAGCTGTCGTGGAGCACCGTGGAGAAGGATAACGTCGTGGAGCAGAACCGCAGCCACGTCAGTAGCACAGCTGGTGGGTATCGCTCGTATAATGGCATAGCGCGTAGTGTAGTCCGTATCCCCGGCAATCCATTTATTCCCCGAAGCAGACAGAGCGAAAGGCCCGAGGAGATCAAGGCTAACTCGGTAAAATGGATTATAGGAATGTCGATCGGCTGTTGGGATCCAGCAGGCATAACCGAGGGCTTTTTCCGTCGCTGACACCTATCAAAAGAAGCCACGGAACGACGAACAGAGCGGCAGAGGCCTGGCGAAAAGAAGCGCAGGCGGACGCTGTCGTACGTGCGAGATACGCCAAGAAGACCCGCAGTGGGCGCGTCAGGCCGCTGCTGAAGAACGGTGGCACGCAGGTGGTCGGTGACTACGAACAGAAGCTCAGCGCCATCAGAAGCGCCAGCAGAAGCGATATAAAGTGCTTTTGTGGAGCACAAATAAAGCAAGCCTAGGGTCAGGGTGATCAGTGCTGAGGTGGTTGATAATGCCGCTAAGCTTGGAATCTAAGCGCTGCTCATGACGAATGTTTAAAGAGTCAGATATGGACAGCACACAGATGTCATCGTCACACTCGCTTTCAGGCGGCGGATCTACCGGGTTGCGGGACAGGCAATCGGCATCAGTGTGTAGCCGGCCGGACTTGTGAACGACAGAAAAAGTGTATTCCTGAAGACGCAGCGCCCAACGCTCAAGACGACCAGTAGGGTCCTTCAGCATAGAGAGCCAACATAAGGCATGGTGGTCGGTGATGACGGAGAACGGGCGACGAAACAAGTAAAAGCGAAATTTTGTAATGGCCCACACGAGGGCTAAACACTCACGTTCTGTGATCGAATAGTTCCGCTCAGCTGCTGAAAGGAGGCGACTGCCATAAGCAATTACGCGAGTGCGGCCCGTCTGCTGTTGGGCGAGAACGGCACCGATACCGTGGCCACTGGCGTCGGTGCGTACCTCTATTCGTGCTGAGGGGTTGAAGTGGGCCAGGACGGGAGGGTTAGTGAGGGCTGCGATGAGCGCAGAGAAGGCTTGAGATTGTTCTTGGCCCCAGCATAAAGGAACGTCAATCTTCAGAAGCAGTGTGAGTGGACGAGCCGTGTCCGCAAAGTTGGGGACAAACCGCCGAAAATACGAGCAAAGGCCAAGAAAACTACGAAAGTCACTGGTACAGCGGGGTGTAGGAAATGCACTTATAGCACGAATTTTGTTGGGGTCGGGTTGAACGCCGCGGGCATTGACCAAGTGCCCGAGCATTTTGAGTTCACGCCAGCCAAAGCTACACTTCTTTGAATTCAGCTGACGACCAGCCCTTCGAAAGACTCCAAGAATGGCATCAAGGCGGTGAAGATGGCTCTCGAAGGTCGAAGAAAATACAATGACGTCATCGAGATAACATAAGCACGTCGTCCATTTAAAACCACGTAAAAAAGAGTTCATCATACGCTCGAATGTAGCGGGCGCATTACACCGGCAAAAAAGCATCACCTTGAATTGGTACAGGTCATCGGGTGTGACGAAGGCGGTTTTCTCTCTGCCCCGTTCGTCGACCGCGATCTGCTCCGGATCAATCGAAGAGAAATAACTGGCACTGTGCAAGCAGTCGAGGGCACCATCTATCCTGGGAAGTGGGTAAACGTCCTTCTTTGTAATCTTGTTGGGGTGTCGGTAATCAACGCAGAACCTCTAGGTATTGTCCTTCTATTTAACAAGCACGACAGGGGACACCCAGGGGGTGCTCGAAGACTCTATAATGTTTCTTGCCAACATCCTGTCCACTTCATTTTGTATGACGCGACGTTCAGAAATGGCGACTCGGTAAGGTCTTCTGTGAATTCGTCTGGCGTCTCCAGTATCGATGCGATGAGTAACGACGGACGTTTGTCCCAAGGGTCGGTTACCAAAGTAAAAAATGTTACTGTACGAAGTCAGAAGGCGCGTAAGTGCTTCAGAACGATCAGGACATACGTCAGGAGCTACCATTCCTGATATGCGGGCCTACGTAGACGGGGACTGTGCAGGTCGTGTCGGTACCTCAGCAGGAGTGTCAGGTAAATGTTCAGAAACATTAAAGTTAGACAGTGGGGTCAGTTCAGCGAGACAAATGCCCTCAGGAAGAACTTGTACAGAAAAGCTGAAGTTCTTGACGGGAATATGTGTGGTTATTCGCTATGTGGACGATATTGGGCGGGAGAGCTATGCTACGCTGCAGAGTCACGTCGGTTGCGGGAGAAACCACGCAGTCGCCATCAGGAATGGAGGAGAAAGGAGACATGAGCACATACACAGCGGCTTCAGGTGGCAGACGAGTAAATGCAGCGGAGCGAAGACGGAGCGTTGAAGTTTCATGAGCTTGTTTGTCAGGACAGAGCGGCAGGTCTAGATGAAGCCGTCCAGAAGTCAATAAGAGCGGAATGGGCGGTTAAAAAGTCGAGGCCTAATATAACATCTTGAGGGCAACTGGTGAGGACTGTAAACAACACAGGGATGTTGCGGCCAGCAATGCTAATTCGTGCAGTACACATACAAATAACAGTAGCTGTGTTGCCATCCGCAACACGGATGGTAGATGAGATAGCGGGTGTGAGGACTTTCTTGGGGCGTCGGCGGAGTGAAGAACTGATGGCAGAAATGTGGGCACCAGGGTCATAAGTGCAGAAATTGTGACTCCAGCCAAAAGAATATTAATGAGGTTAGGTCTAGATGCGCGGATTAGTACCGAATTGCCAGTCCGGATCGGTAATGCAGCGTCACTCCGGGGCGCTGCATTCTCTAGTTTCCCGAGTAGGTGCCGGCGTACGATGAAGGTGAGCTGCTACGAGGTACCGGTGAACGGGACCGACGAGCGCGGGGAGATCGAGATCGACTGGATCGACGAGCAGTTTTGACAGTTTCGGCACGAGGTTCATCCGGTTGAGGAAGAAAGTGCCCGGGGCCATCATAGGCTCGGAGCGGCTTGGCTGGTTGGGCGACAAAACGTCGAGGTCCATAATAATACCGGCGGTCCGGCGGTCAGCGTTGTAACAGGAGCGAGGGTTGGGGAAGGTACGGCTACGGCAATAATGCGAAATGTGGCCGGCGCGACAGCAAATAAAACAGATTGGCCTGTATTCTGAGGTGCGCCACTCTGCAGGATAGGGACCAACGTAGCGACGTGGGGAGGTTGGGCTGGTGGTTGCAGCAGCCACTAAAGGAACAGGATGCGATGGTGGCGGGGGCGGCGCGGGGCTAGAGGAGAGGCCGACGTTTGCAAGTTCCTGACGGACAACGGCTTGTATAATGGCCACGGTGTCGGGCAGCGGAGAAGGGAGTGGTGCAGAAGTTAGGGCCTCGAGGTCTCTCCGGATGACCCGAGTGACGGACGTGGGATGGGAGGGCTGGTGCAAAGGGGCCAGGTCATCGCAGGATGAAGTAGCCGACGTGTTCGGAAGAGGCTCAAAGCGATGCACGAGACGTCTTTATTTTGCCTGCTCGAATTTTCTGCAGACTTGGAGCACCGAGTCGATAGTGGAACATTCCTTGCAGAACAGAGCATGGAACGCATCATCCGCGATACCCTTGAGGATATGCCCTACCTTGTCAATTTCCGGCATGGAGCTGTTGACCTTACGATACAACGCAAGCACGTCCTGAATGTAGGCAAGGTAGGACTCCGTGGTCGGATTGGACACGAGAAGAGAGTTCCGTTTTGGCAGCCCGCCTAATGGGCTTCCCGAATAAGTCCTGAAACTTTTGCTTGCAGTCCAAAGTAACGAGCACTTGTTCGTGATTTTGGAACCATGTTCGAGCTGTTCCCGCCAAATAGAAGATGATGTTAGTGAGCATGATGGTTGCGTCCCAGTGGTTGTTCTCGCTGCAGCGCTCATACTCATCTAGCCAGTCGTCCACGTCTGGGTGGTCGTCACCATTAAAGATGGGAGGGTGGCGAACCTCCGTGAGTACTACTGGCTGAGGGGATGTTCCCGCGGGAGTAGGGGCTGTCTCGGAGGTCATTGTGGCTGTTTTTGACGTCGTTGTGATGCCAGGTAGGTGACGGCCGCTGCGCAAATCCAGCTTTTGGGAGCGTAAATGGGTTAATCTGTGCGAACGGGGATCTTGATTCACCTCCACCAAGATGATACGTGGCAGAAGGCTAGTTCAGGGAAAACCACCACAGCTGATGACAGACGTAAATGTTCTTGCAAGCACCAACCGTGGCTTCAGCTTCGCCCTCTTCCGTGGCATATACGTAACAATATCTTTAAACAAAAAATAGAAGCTGTTTGCTGTGAAATGGTGTTCAGAAAACAGTTTTTTTGCACGATAATGCATAAGGCTAGTTCCGTCTAAACATAGGCACCTTCGGGGGAAAAACACTTCTGCATCGTTGCAAACGTTTTGGATACAAATACGAGTGTCAATTAGGCTCCGCCATGAAGGGCATGTGTTCCGTCAGCAGCTCCCTTTGCGGTATCTGGTTCGTGTCCACGTCTTTGCGGGCCTTTGTACCCATTCTTTCAGTTGTGACTAATATATCACACATTCTTATTAGCACACATTAGTAAGCTAATACCTTATCCTGTTACCGGCCATAGATGACCACCCGTCACCCACATATCGGGGCGCTCGACCCCATTGCTTCCAGTATTGCAAAAGGTTTGTTTCAATACAAATCCCAAATGATCTTATGTTTTCGAATAGCAATGGCTACGCGTTCACACATTCTGGTTCCGGCAGGGGCTCGCGGAACTATGAAAACTGAAATCTCGAGCAACGATGCTCGTTATGTTGAACAATAAACAAATCAATCAGTCTAAACCTTTAAGGCCACACAATAGAGCGAGATCACTGGGTCATCCTAAAGACGAGCTTCTGTAGCCGCCATAAACACCGTCTTGCCCAGCTGGAGCAAATGTCTCAGTGTCAGTTTCGTTATGAAATCTAAAAACATGTGAGGTACATATTTTAACGCTTCAGGCCCAGTGGACTGCATTCTAAGTTAAAAAAATAATGCGCTGGTTCACATTTATAAGACATCTTTTCATTTCAAGACGCTCGAATTACTGAAAGGTCTGCTTTCAGCATAACTTCGTCCCCTTCGATCGTCGAAGCTACAGTGTTCTAGAATGCTTTGTAGTGGCAAGAGTGAGGCGCGTTTCGCTGGGAGGCGCTGAGGCAAAAAAAGCGGTTGGCCGCTCGCTACGCTGCCGTCGAATACTGAATGGAGGAGAAAAGTTGTCCGTCTGCTTCGCTGCGCGGCGTAGGAGCGAGGCGCATCGCAGCGAGTTCGATTGCTGCCGTTGGAAAAAAGTGACGAATTCGGCTGGTAGTCGTGTTGGGATGCAAAAAAAAATATGGTCAGGAATATGTATGCGGGCGAGAACACGGGGAGATTCCCTCACACATGTGGCACCACTCAACAGAATGGAAGCCGCGAACAAGCAGCCTGAACTTGACACCGCGCGGAACCTTTGCTGTCGCCGAAGGTTAGGGTGCGTCAGTGAAACCTATGAAGAGTGAAAAACACCTGGAGCAGTGAAACTGCGTAACAGAGTGTTTGTTTTTGTTTTTTATACTCGCTTTCATTTCTTATTTTGCCTCAACTGGTTCGTTCCTATAATTTGAATACAGCTCAAGAACGAACTATAGATGACGTTCAAATGAGGCCTCTCAGGCTAGCTTTTCCCATTTCTCGTAATTCTTTACGGGAAATAAACAAGTTGAAATTCAGAGCTGGTAGGTGCGACCGACGGCCTTGTGTTTGCTCGTCCTGTGCTATTTTCTCGTCGCTTAAACTGACTATAGATTGTTTTATATTGTGTATCTCTGTGAAATACTGGGCTCATAGGCGCGTTTCCTTTTTTATTCGTTCACCTTAGCGCTTCCTGCTATAGAAAACAAGAAAAAAGCAGGAGAGTATTGGCTGTTCTGATCACTCGGAATCACTGAGTACTGAGAGGATGGCATTTTATGTGATAAAGTTTTACAGTTGTACATTTAGGCTTAGTCGCTAAACGTAGGTCGATCGCACCTGACATACCTTTAATGCGTTAATTACGGGGTGTTTGTCTGTCCCACACCCCATCTTATACAGCAGGATCTTTCCGGAACAGATAGCCCCCGTGTGTAAACACTGCTCAACTGCGGCCACTCTCATGCACAAGGCGTGGACTTGTACACACTACAGCGCAGAAAACTCAAACACCCCAGAGACGTGGGAGTCTCTCCTGCGTACTTCCGAGCCAGCAGACCAACGCTGGCTTATCCAGCGCGCGGTGGAGGCCGCGGCATCCCATGGGACCCCGCCGGCCTCCTCTAAGCCAGCGCAACCGGTCCTTTGACTGGTTCCCGGTTTTTGGGCGCAATAAAAGAGTTCACCACCACCACCTGTGCCTGACAGCGCTTAAATCTAAGTCAGGCCTCGGAGATCTTAGACACCCCAGTAGTATTTGACAAGGATCTGAGGCCTTCCGCGCTCGAATTTAAAGACTGCGTAAATATAAAGTAGGCAATAATTTTTTATCTTGTTGTCAGTGTTGGTCTCAATATTAGCATTCCTTCTCAATCGTTTCAAAATCTATTAGAAACAATCATTATCATGTTTTCTGAATCCCGAGATGGAGAAAAATAACAAGTCGGTTTCGCCGCACAGCAGCTCCAACACATTGCCGGGGTGGCGCAGTGGTTACGGCGCTCGACTACTGTTGCAAAGGATGTGGGATCGAATCCCGGCCTCGGCGGCCGCTTTTCCATGGAGGCGAAAAGCAAAGCGTCCGTTTGCTGTGCGATGTCAGTGCACCAAACAAACCACGTGTGTGCATGTATGTAAGTTGTCATATTTTGCCCAGTTTATGTACTCCACTTTCTATTAAAGTGTATTTAAAGTGCATTAATTTGCTGAAATATAATTTATAAGTATTATACTTTTGTAAGATCTCGATGCCAGCTCATCTGGACTGTTCAGACGCTCCTCGATCGATGGCAAAATAATATGACAATTGTCTACCAAAAATACTAAACGCGTTGCAAGTGCCAAAGTTTCTTTTTACTGTGAGCTGTTTTACGTCATATACTGTCGAGTACACTGGCAGAGAGTACAGGCACTTCCCTTTTTCGATTATGTGTCATGAACGGAGCAAAAAGCCACATTTAAATATTTCCCCCTTAAAATGATTTGTGCTCCACCCGCGTTCTCTCTCAATATCCCTCTTTATTCCCTCTCCATCTAAGCTCGAATTACCAGTGACCCCCTGCGTAGGAGCCAAGCTTGCACCACTGTCAATTGTTTTCAAAATGTGCGATGTTTACTTACGGTTGTTCTGTATTTTCTCACTCGCGCACTGTCAAGATAAAAATATAATCATCTACCTATTTTGCATGCGTGCATATTTATGGCGCATATAAGGACAAAGATTTGGATTATTATAACTCATTGTTGCTACAATAAATGTCCGCAAAAAATATATTTTTAGTGGGCTTTCTCTTTTCATATTTCCCCATGTGTGCTCAGAAAATTGCGTAAAGTGCCATTACGTCAGAATTGATTCGTAGCTGTGCGTTTGCACTTCTTCCCATAGCACGGAAATCAGCCCTTCAACCACTGAATAGATCAGCAACATCGTCGATTTTGTCACAGAACGCGTTTCAGGCTTGCAATTAAGCTGAGCAAACACGCCTAGAGCTTCGATCTGGACAAAACTGGTCTCTGTGTTTGAAGAAATAACGTTTATTTCTCTCCTTCAGTTCTGCAGTTTAACTTTATTGTCGTGTCTCAAAGCAGCGATAATTGTTTTTGTAGTTGTGCCATATGTAACCATATTATATATTGGTATTGTTCCCCTTATTGCGCCACAGTCAGAGTTTCGGTACGCTTGTTGATTTATGTTGCGCATAACATAATTATACCAATTAAATACAGTGAGTAATAATTGTGACGGCCTGCACTGTTTATTTTAACGAGTGTCAGGAAGTCGTATAATATATTTCACGTAGCCACCGATCTTGAAAGAAATAAAATACAATAAAACTATACATACAGCAGCCAACTGATTTGCTTAAAAAGAGTAGGAAGCAAGGACCCATTCGGTTTTATGCATCTGCATTGCAAGCCAGGCGAGAAAAAAGCATGATAGAAAGCTTAGAAGACGCTTGCTCAAGCTTTTTTTTTTTTTTTACATGGTAGCGCCTTTACCACCGCCTTCAATCCGCACATTATTATTTATTATTTATTTATTTCTTAAATACTGCCAACTGCCTCTTGGCAGTCAAAGCAGGAGTGGTTACAATGTTTTTGAAACCGTGCTGAGTTGCATTTTAACGGCAGGAAAACAGAGCATACTATTGGCATACAAGACGCACAGAAAGGAAATCCAAACTTCGAAAGGCACCGGTTGACATACAAAATGCACAGAAAGGAAATCCAAAGTTCAAAAGGCACCGGTTGACATACAAAATGCACAGAAAGGAAATCCAAAGTTCAAAAGGCACTCAGACGGCGATGAAAAAATGAAGCATAACTACAAGGAAATACTTGCTGTCACAGATAAGGTGTCAATGCCTGTACAAAAAGTTCAACAGATGACGCATCAACAACTTCGTAAAGTAAGACGTTCCACTCGGTGATAGTTCTGGGAAAGAAACAAAAGCGGTAAGCAATGGTTTTAACTTGCGGCATTACAATTGTCTTACTTTGCTTTCCCCTTGTTTTTCCGTATGCATTAAATTGCATGTAATTGTTAAAATTGTTTCTGACATGTTTGTTAATAATATTGTACATTATTTGTAGGCGGTGTAGTTTACGGCGCATTTCTTGCGTTGGGAGTCGAGTTCGTATTCTAAGGTCTGTGACAGAAACGCCTCTATTGTAAGCGTTGTGGCTGACTCTTAGTTCTTTCTTTGACAGGCCTTCATTTTGATTTAAGTTTTCCTTGGTATGAGTGTCCACCACAGTGTCTGCATAGTTGAGTAAAGGCCTGACTAGCGTTGTGAAGGCTGCAAGTTTTGTTGCACTGGTGCAGTGCTTCATAGGGTGCTTTAGCAGCCAGAGCTTTTTCAGTGACGCCGAAACAACATAATCGACATGTGCGCTCCACGTTAAGTTTGAGTCAATTATAACGCCCTAGTATTTAAAACTGTCAACCTGCCTGACATCCACATTGTTAATTTTGTAAGGTATGTAAAAACGTTTTTTTCTTTCTTGTTACCATCATATGAGCACATTTTGAGGCATTCAGGTTCATACGCCAGGAGTTGCAACCAGTGGCTAATTGCCGAAAGATAATTTTTGAATGTTGGGTTTTGAGGAAAGGAAGGTGCAGTATCTGTGTCTGTTGTCGGTGGACGCCTACTCTTAATTACCAGCTTGCAGTCGGAGGTACATACGTATATATGTGGTCAAGATTATAATGCATATCGCAGACTAGTCTTCAACTTGTCTTCCAAATTGATACTAAGTGGGAAGCAAAATGGTATTACACCACCATGAACACTGCGCAAAAAAAAAAGAAGATCGCGGCACAGTTTTTATACGTTAAATTATCACATCCATGTAACTGAGTTCGATTAAACGGGTCTGCAAGGTTATTTTGCTTTTATTTTTTGCTTCCCGCTAATTTCCGCGTATAACCCACGGCAACGCCAACGCCGGATTTGCTGTGACACGGGGCCCTTACTTTATAGCGTAAAAAGGTGAATATCTATGAGATAACGCCACAACGAACGCCGCGATTGTCTGATCGGCCCTCGTGGCCGCGCAGCCGCGCACCGCGCATGCCACGCGGACCGGTGGCAGGCCGGCATCTGCTCTGATTGATGGATTGAATAAAGGAGCATCCCATTTGAAACGGGGTGGTAGCTGTTGTTATCATGCTCATTTTTAGCCCTCTAGCGCCACAACACGGCAACCGCCTAAAAAGCCTCCCGGGAGGACGCCGCTTTTGTCACTACAAAGCCTTCTAGAACACTGTAGTCGAAGCACAATTGTGCAGCGACCTGAAATGATTAGTGAAACTGAGGCCGTAGAAACACTCCACGCTGCCAGTTGCAGCTCGCCGCCCCTTTATATACTTTCGACTGCAGCGCCACAGGAAGCGTGGATATTGTTTTATCTTTTCAGCCCCTTTCACAGGCTTTATAATATATATGCGCTCTCGCTTTGCTCACATAAATCACTTCTTAACCACTGCCATGAAGACTATAAGTACATATTTGCATTTTCTTTTGCGCCAGGCATACTGCATTCACCAACTCTATTTGCAGACGAATTATGGATGGATGGAATATAGGAGCGTCCCCTTTGAAACGGGATGGTAGCAGTTGCTATCATGCTCATTTTTCCCCCTATATCTTAATTATTGTTTTAGATTGGTTATCTATATGATCATTCTATTTATTAAATTTTTGTTCCTACGTTACTAACAATATGTAACTTTTCTGCGTTTAAGCCACCAATCTTCCAATCGCTTTTTGCTATCTTTTACCGCAGGTTTATTCAACCGGCTACTGGTATCTCTAAACCCCAGAGCTTTAGGAACAGTGACTGCGCCTGCATCAACTTCCGGATAGATACCATTACATTCGAGTATAATATGGCCAATTGTTTCAGTGAAGTTGCCACATACTGCACATGCGTCATCTTCACTGTCCAATTTCTTATTGTATCTGCGTGTTCTAAGGCACCCTGATCTAGCTTCAGAAGTAGGGCACTGCCTCTTGAGTTATCAAAGAAAGTTTCCTTCCTGATCTGCCTTTACCACTTTCGGTATAGTTCCATACTCTGTTTCTTTTCCATCGAATTTATCCAATGTTTAGCTTCTGTCTTTTTCACCTGTTGCTTAACGCTATTTATTTCTTCGTCCTTGTGACCAGCATGCTTAGTGGTTAGTTTCCTAGTTCTTTTCCTCCATTGTTAGTCAACGCTTTTTAGGTATAGGTATTTAAATACTTTAGCTGCCTATCTGTTACTGTACAATTTCCTCACACGTTCTTCCTATATTTTACTCTGAGCTTCGCGTACTTAGAAAGATGCCCAGCCCATATCTCCCTATACCGCCTCATTTGTGGTTTTGCTGTAGGCACCCAGTGCTGACTGTCCGACGGCTCTCGGATTTATTTCTAATGTCGACTGTACCTCTGACTTTAGGCACAAAGCCGCATTTCTGAAAGTAAGCCTGGGCACCATAATTCCTTTCCAAATGCACCTCAAAACCTGATACCCGTTGTATCCTCAGAATTCTCTATGCTTCATTATCCCGGCATTTCTTCGCCCTTTGCCTTAGGTGATTGCTCATGATTTTCAATGTATGCCAATCCTTCGTCTACCCATACCCCGAGATATTTGTATTCTGCTACTCTGGGTATTTCATGGCCTTGTATTTTAAGACCCTGATCAGTTGAGCCATTGAAAATCATCCCACCCGACTTAACTGCGCTAAAACTGCCTAGAGCGTCCCCTTCGTCTCCGATACTGAACTAGAGTTTCCAAATTTTCCTGACTCTCTGCTAGAAGCGCAATATCGTCTGCATACATTAAAACGGGGAGGCGCTGCTCTACTGCCTTTCCTACTAATTTATACGACAGGTTAAAAGCAACGTTACTTTCTTGTATCGTTCATTCTAGATTGGTTATATAAAGCATGAACAGCAGCGGTTATAGAAGACACCCTTGTCTTACTCCTTTGCATGCTTTGAGAGCTCCCATTACTTCTTATCTCTTCCCATGTAATTTCTACTTTGTTATCTCGGTATATTTCCTGCAGGAATTCTATTATCTCATTGCGGATACCTTTCTTCAATATGTTCCACAGGAGCTTCCTCTTTACGTTGTCGTATCAGGATTTCCAGGATTTCGATGCATTGGGTAAGCACAAACAGGGTATCATCTAAGCGCCTACCATTTCAAAAGCCGTTCTGAAGTTCTCCAAGTATCTGTTACATTCTACCCATGCTTGTACCTTTAATTTCACCGCCTGCATGGCCAACCTGTCATAACTGATGTTATGGTAATCGGCCTGTATGATTTTCTGTGCATCGTTTCTCCTTTCCCTTTATAAATCAAATTAATTTTACTCTTCCGCAAGCTCTCCGGAATTCACTTATTTGTTATGACGTTTTCCAAAGTTTTAACAACGTTTCCTTACTTCTCGGACCAAGTTCATTAATCAGCTTGATCCGAATTCCATCTATTCCTGTAGATGTATTGATAAGAATAATTTTTCTGCCTTTTTTCAGTTTATATTGGTCAGTTCTAAGCTGCTTTGTATTCTGCTATCTTGTGTTGCTTCCTGATTTGCAGAGATTACCCTATCGCTGCTCTTAAATGGCTCGGCTATAACTGATATAATGTATTTCACTGCGTTGTCTAGCTCCCGTTAAACAATTTCACTCGTTATCTTGAATCCGGTCCTGCTTTGTTTGATTCTTTTTACCTAGCCAGCTTATATGGTTCCAGAATTTTCTTGGCCCGCCGCCAGTGGCATCGTGTATGTCAGCCATCCAGCGATTGGTGGACTGCTTTATTTTACTTTGGACAAGGACCTGTACATCAAGTTTCGTTTGTCGATATGATTCCCATTTTTGGTCTATTTCCTCCTGAGATACCTATGGTTTCTTTGGCTCTCGGTGCTCCCTTGAAGCTGCCCGTCTTTGTTCAATGGCTTCTCTGATTTCCGTATTCCATCAGCTCCGTGGCTTCCTCTTTCCATTCCGGCGATTTGTTACTTTAACCTCCTTAATTTTCCTCTTTATGAGTAGTTCTACCTGTTCATAATCCCATCCTTCCATGGGGCTTTTCTCTACTGCTTCCTCTATGTCTGCTGCTATCTGCGCAATTTGAGCGTCGTTTAATTTTGCGTTTACTTTTTGTCTACGTTCCATTTCTCTTTTCATCAAGGGCCCCATCAGCAGACTAATACGTTTATGTTCACTTCCCAGACTACACTCTCCTTCTTCGTCTATTTCCATTTTCGTGACCTCGCTATTAATTCCCTGCGACATTAGACAGTAGTCAATGGTCGTCTGCCTGTTTCGAAATTCCCACGTGATTTGTCCTTTGCATTGTGTTTCTGTATTTACTATAACTAGATCGTGTCGCTCCCAGAAATCTAGCATTAGCTTCAATTTACAATCCATGTATCCATTCAGATCGTTGATGTCGCCGTTCATGTCGCTCAGCAGAATAATATCGGCTCCGAATCCAAACTGGCTTCTATCGCCACTGAGACATTCCACAAAATCCTTGTTTTCTTGCCTGCATTGGTGTCCTGTTCGTATAAATAACTACCCCTAGTCATGTCCTTATGCCGCCAATTGTTCCTGATACCCAGATATGTTCTTTACAAGATGATTTTATTCGTTGCCAATTTGTTCCCTGGTGTATCAACATACCTACCCCTCCACCATTGTTTTCTGTTCTCGTTCGGTTGCACCCTTCCCAGGCGTAGCCTTCTATAAACGGCGGATCTTCTAGATCCCTGAGATGAGTCTCGCATAGAGCGTACAACCTATTTTGTCATCCTTCAACTGCTGTTTTATCTCTAGCCATTTCGCTCTTTTTCTACCTCCTTGCATGTTTATGTAGCTGATCCTAGTGTTAAATCTCTTTTTGTACTTTTCTTTCAAAACCTCCTCCTTGCATTCTTTGGGGCTCAGCTTCCGTTATTACGCTTTCTTCTGCTTCACTTCCAACTACCCCTGTGCACGGAGCCCTTGCGGACCCCCTAAAAAGCTACAGCCCTGCCTGCCAGGCGCCAGCAAATCTCTGCTCCAGCGCTTTTGTTAAAATGGATGCCATCTCGCTGGAAAGCCCTGCGAAAACCTGCTTTATGCACCTCCCTGTTTACCTCAACCACCTATAAACGCTTCCCCAGGCTTAACTTTTTATGTCCTGATTAACTGTCAGCACACCCTTCACAAGCTTTCCGTTCGTTCCTAGCACCTCCGGTACTGGGCGTACAACTATCTGCGCTTGCATGTTATCGCCCTAATATCGTCTACTCCATTAGCTAAACTTTCCACCACACCTGCAGCGTCACCATTTAGGACATCGTTCAGTCCCGCGACTACTATCACCATATTGAGATCTGCGGAATTTTTCAACAGCCTATTTTTACTCTCTTTTAACACTGCGCTCATTGTCATCCTTAGGAAGGTTCCAACTAACACTCGCTTATCACCCTTTACATGTTGCATGATATCTCGCCTGCACCTGCTCATGTTGGAATCCCCGGCGATAAGCACCAGGGCATTCTCTTTCTCCCTCCCAACTGTTGGCTCCAGCTTTCGGTTATCTATGTCCTTCTCTCTGGGATTTTCATTCTTTCTTAATTCTTCCTTTTTTCCCAACTTCTTAGTAGCTGCTTCTAATAACTCGGTCGGTTCGACTCCAGTTGACCTACTTTGCTTATACCTTCTATGCCAGTGCTGGTCCCAGCCACGTGGCCCGCACTGGAATGTCCATTCACGTTTCTTCCAGGGGCAATGTTGGCTTTTTTTTTTTTTCATTTGAGGAAGCTCTCCCAGCAGTTTCTGATTTTCTGCCCTTACTAAACATATTTAATTTTCTAAGGCTTCCACACGAGACACTAAACCATTCTTTTCTAGATTAAACCTATTTAGACGCGCACTCAACACGCAATACCGGCACAAAAGGTCACTGCCTTCCGCTTCCTCTACCTATTAGAAACGCGTTTTTTTGTTGGTGCCGTACTCCTCTCTCTAGTTCTAGTTTCTCTCTAGTTGCGTAGCGCCATGCATGATATATGGTTGTGCAAAGGCTGCTCCGGAATGTGCGCCGTTTTTCTTTCGTTGTTGAAATAAGGCCGGTGTTTGTTTTCTTCAGTTCTACGCCCAGTATGTAGTGGTGTGTGTTCGGTTGGAGTTGCTGTTTCTTGGCGTGAGAACGCAGAACCCGTAGAGGAGCGTGGAAGCTCTTCATCGTGACAATGCGTTCGCCTTCAACGCTGCAAGCGGCTACAACCACTCTGGCTGCAGCGTCTACCAAGCAGGAAGCGAACAAAATATGGCCGATTTGAATATTTAATCATATACGAAGTAGGTGCGTAGCACCGCTTATTCCCGTTATACCTTTCATGCATTACCACACACATCTGCGATTTACACTCTCTCCAGTATCTTCCCTCAGCTCACGCAAGAGGCGGCCAGCAGTCAGAAAGACAAACAGCACCGACGGTTGCGCTTCCAAAACACACAACACACACACCTAATGCCCAAACATTCCCATCGGTGCCCTTGGTCGGTAGCTCGCGGGTGGCGGTTTCAAAATGACCTATGTCCAGGCGTCTTCCTGAGAAGATACCGACAGCAGCTCCCTCAGCCACGCATTCTTCCCAGCCCGTGTTTTGCGGCGATTTATGGCCTCCGCGCACTTTCCCCTCAAACTGAGACATAGCCGTTAGCGCCGAACCCATAACCACTGTGCTTACGCTGTGCTTTTTAACTGCTCTGGTTTGCCTCCTTTGAGGCACGGTCGAAGCACGACTTTTCCGACAATCGGAACGGACCGAACCGACGGCGTCGCCCGTTTCCATGTGTTTTTATACCAGTTCCGAAGAGCGGCTGCCTGCGCGACCGTCATAAATAGACTCGCGTCAATCTGCCACTTGACCTTGGCTGCTCCTTCGGAATCTCCTCCGTGACAATGGACCCGTGGTGAACACTTCGTTTCTGGGAGAAGCCCGCTAAATTAACTGTCGATTTATGGGCCTCCGGCTTTCCAGTTTTGCCTTCGTAACCATTGTACTTCCGCACTTCGAGCATGGCGAACCTGCGCCACAGTGCCAGATGGCCCGGCTTCATCCATTGCGACGCGAAAGATAGATTGATTTATTGAAAGGAAAAGGCAGAAAGGTTAGCCAGAATAATTCAAATCTGACCTGCTACTCTGCACTGGGGAAGGGGAAGGAGAGCAGAAAGAAGGTCATGATGAGCGACGATGTGGGAGAAGGCATATGAAATACATATACAGACACAGTAGCTTGTTTTACAAGCACGAATCAAGTCCGCTGGCGCAGAAAAAACGGCAAAAAGCACGCATTGCCTGGACACCCTTCCCCTAGTCCTGCCAAGCGCCCAGCAGCAGTTCCTCCGACAGAGGCCTCTTTTCTAAACGCTTCAAGGAAGCGGCTAGCACACTTCTTTCGCGCGCATACGCTGGGCACACCAATAATATATGGTCCACAGTCTCTGGGATGCCATACGTTGAACATACCGGCGAGTCCATCTGTCCAAATTAATGTAAGTGCTTGTGCGTGAAAGCCACGTTTAAACGAAGTCTATGTAGTAAGCATGCCTGATGACGCGGAATATCACACGGAACATAGAATTTTAACGTTTGATCGAGCCTTCTTAGACGAATGTGTCGGCTAGTCCCAGTAAGCTGCTGTAGCATTATTCATACAACTCGTAAGAAGGCACGTCGTGTCACCTCTTGAGAAAGGCACAGCTGTTTGGAGGCCATTGATGAGTGCGCTTTTCGCTTCAACATCGGCCTGTTCATTCCCATGGAGCCCGCAGTGAGCAGGGATCCATTGAAACATTATTCTGTGGCCTTGCAGCTGGGCAGATGTGAGTAGCTCCATAATATTTAGTGCCAGGGACTGATAGGCAGTGTGGCGTGAGAAGTTTTCCAAAATTTGTAATGCAGTCTTTGAGTCCGTGAATATACACCATTTTTGAGGTGGTTCCCCACATATGTAGCGAATATATTCCCGAATGACTACAAGTTCAGCAGCGGTTGATGTAGAGGTATGTCGCAAAAGGAAATGCAGAGTCGTTTTCTGAGTTGGTATGACCACAGCTGCAGCGGATGCCTGTGCTGACACAGATCCATCGGTATATACGTGAATATAATTAAGATATTCTGACCACATGTGCGCCACAGTAAGTTGTTTGAGTCCACTAATTGCACCACTGATTTCTTTAGTATTCCGGGAACACGAAGGTGCCCCAAAGGTTTATCCATCGTCCATGGTGGTTGGGCGGGACGATATGGGAGGGCATATCCTGTCGGTACTTGCGACTGATGGCAGCGGAGTGCACTTGTAAAACTGCAGTCCGGCCTCTCATCAAGAATCTTGCTGAGTGGGTGAAAACTGTGTCTTGTAAGTGCTCTTAAATATACACGAAGTGGTTCGTGTGACACGTATATGAATATTGGGCGAGCATGTGCCTCTTCAATTGTACCTTTCTTAGAGGCGCAACTAGGCAGTCCAAGGCATATTTTCAGTGCCTGCGATTGTACGCTCTCTAAAGTCCGCAAGCATGAAATGCTCATGCTAGAGAGTACATGAAGACTGTACCGGATGTAGCCAACAAACAGAGTCTCGTAAAGCCGTATTAAGGAGCGCTCAGTTGGACCCCATTTGATGCCAGCTATGTAATAAAGTACATGGCAAAAATTAATTAGCCTTTTCTTCACCATAGTAACATGTTTCGACCAAGATAGTCGGTGGTCAATAATTACTCCCAAGAATCTGTGCCTGGAGACGTATGGTATTACGACTCCATGAATTGTAATCGGGTAGCGGCTGACACATTTCCGCGTAAACGCAATCACTGCACACTTTTCTGCCGCTAAGAATAAACCTTGACGCCGTAAGTACATTGATGTCGATGACACAGCACGTTGCAATCTCGCACGTAGTTGTGGGCGCATCGAACCAGAGGCCCAGATGCAGATGTCGTCAGCATATGCACTTATGTGGATGTTAGTTGGTAGTTCACTCACCGGGCCAATTAGTGCAGCTTTAAATAAAGTTCAAACACACACACGTTTCTGCAACGCTGCTGCCACGTCCGCAACTGACACGCCCCTCTTTCACTGTCTTACTCTCTAACTGGGTGCATCATGCGGTTGCTCGTCCCCCTCAGTGTTAAGTCGCGTGATGTGGGCGTCATCACTTTCCCTTCCTCCTCTTCAAGTTCATGGAAAGATGGATGGACAGAGAGAGAGCTCAGCTTCTACTACAACTCTGTGGCCACTCCACCTCCCGAATGCTGAGCCGCGAGAGGCGCGCATAGCCCCCTTCTCTTTCTTCACTTCAAGTTCACGAAGAGAGAGAGTGAGCGGTTTCGGACAGACATCGGCGAAACCCGTGCTTTCGGCTGGTAGTGCTACGCACTAAAAGAACGAAGTTGGGCTTCAAACAAGCTGTCGATCTTTATTTTACAGGTAAGGCATCGAGTGTAGTGCATTGCTATGTCTGCGTTCCTACACTTGGGATACGTTATTGCGCTGCGCACGAGTTTCTCGGGGCCGGATGCCTTATTTCAATTTCAGGGCGTAGTCTTAGGCATATCACAGCTTTCGTATTGGCGGTGATTTTGAGTGGTTCGACGTTAGTATGCGCTGAACTCTGGTTAATATTTTTCGATGAACCATGCGGTCGTATAATATTTGTGCCGTTGGTTGCAGCTGCTTTCAAAAAACTGTTTTTACTAGGCCCTTATGAAAGCAAAGTCAGTGCTGATTGTTGAATAATACGCAATAAGTGGGCACGGAGGCACGATGAAGGAAAGCATGAAAGACTTACGCACCTGTTTCTTCGTTCTGCAGTTCGTCTCTGTTCTTGCGGCTGGGATGACGACAGATGGCCACCGGCAGGGGGATGCTTCAGCTGCGGCCGAATTCTGCGAATTCTGCGGGGCTGCGTCTGCCCCGGAACCGCCATTCCTGTCGACTGGTTTCGTGGCCATACGCCCCCTGGAGATTCACCTCTGCGCAGCCGCAACATCAACGTCATCACACTCGGAATTGATAAAGCCAGGCATCGAGTGTTCACTTGTCAGTGGGCACGGAGGCACGATGAAGGAAAGCATGAAAGACTTACGCACCTGTTTCTTCGTTCTGCAGTTCGTCTCTGTTCTTGCGGCTGGGATGACGACAGATGGCCACCGGCAGGGGGATGCTTCAGCTGCGGCCGAATTCTGCGAATTCTGCGGGGCTGCGTCTGCCCCGGAACCGCCATTCCTGTCGACTGGTTTCGTGGCCATACGCCCCCTGGAGATTCACCTCTGCGCAGCCGCAACATCAACGTCATCACACTCGGAATGGATAAAGCCAGGCATCGAGTGTTCACTTGTCAGTGGGCACGGAGGCACGATGAAGGAAAGCATGAAAGACTTACGCACCTGTTTCTTCGTTCTGCAGGTTAGTTACTTCTCCAAATTACCCTTTACCTTCTTGAAATCGGATGATCGCTTCATCATCGTGCTTCCGTGCCTAGAAGCAGTGATTGCGCCTTTCTGTTCATTGTTGCTGCTCACATGCGGTGACGTCGAAAGCAATCCAGGCCCAGAAGATCTTGCACAGATACTGCAAACCATGAAAGATATGAACAAACGTTCCAAAAGAATGGAATTAGCGCAAAACACTATGCTGGAAAGCATGTCAGAACTGAAACAACAGCAACTGTCGGTATCACAGGCAATGATAGAAATAAATGAGAGATTGCAAAAAGTAGAAAACCAAACTTCAGTATTCGAGCACTGGCAGCAGGACATGAAAGAGCTGCATGCTACAGTACAGCGCCTCGAAAAAGACAATGTTGCGCTTCGATCCCGTCTTGATGACGCGGAGGATCGGTCTAGACGAAACAATTTGGTTTTTTATGGCATAACTGACAATGCAGATGAGACATCGTCCGAATCGGAGCAAAAAATTCTCGAAATAATAAAGACTACTATGAAAATTGATATATGTAGTTCAGATATCTCCCGTGCACACAGACTTGGGCGTTTTGTCAGTAGAAAAACAAGACCACTAATAGCTAGATTCGAAAACTACAAAACAAAGGAACTGGTCTTCTCAAAACGGGAGTGTTTGAAAAGTAGCGGTAAAGGAGTCACTGGAGACTTCTGCCCAGCAACGCGCAATGTCAGAAAAAAATTAATCGAATTTGGCAAATCCAAAGGTGGCGTATCCTTCAAACTTGGTTACAAGAAAATTTTTATAGGACGAAAGTGCTACGGCTACAACGAAAGTGCAGATGCCATTTATGAAATCAGCAATTCCTATGAAAATACAGCAGAAATCGCGAGTGAAACTCATGGCAGAACCCTCCGGTCTGGTCGCATGATGTCTACTAGCTAGGATCATATGAGGGGAGGCGCTTCGAATAGTCTCGAATGTTCAGTGTTATACACAAACATCCGTAGCCTTTACCCAAAAAAAAGATGAATTATGCGCGATAATAGAAGACTGTAATGCTGATATTATTGTGTTAACAGAAACGTGGCTAAATAGCAAAATAAGAAATAGTGAACTGTTTCATTGTGAAAAGAAATATGTTGTCTTCCGGAGTGACCGAACGGGCAGAGTTGGTGGTGGGGTCCTAATTGCTATCAGTGAATGCATCGATTGTTTTGTTGTACCTATTATAACTAATTTAGAGCTAATATGGTGCTGCCTGAATCTGAACTTTAAAAAAGTAATATTAGGCGTATGTTATCGACCACCCTTGGCTGACTCATCATTTTGCGATAACCTACACGATTCTCTAAATCATATTGTAACTCGTTTCCCTGGTGCTGATCTTTTACTTCTAGGCGATTTCAATTTTCCAAATATCGTCTGGTCCTTTGATAACTCATTTTCAAATCCCCCGTCCGCCGAAGCTAATCTGTTTCTCTCTATTTGCTCAGACTTCAACTTATCCCAGATTGTTAATCGTTCTACACGTGTAACACATAGTACATCGTCAGTTCTCGACCTTATTCTTTCAACATCAGCAGACAACTTATCGATCGTTTCGCACCTGCCCGGGCTGAGCGATCATGATATCCTACATTTTACGCTAACGGTGACTCAAACAAAAACAAGCAGACAAAAAAGAAAATTTCATGATTTTAACAAAGCTAACTACACCGCCATCAACAGCGAACTCTGCTCATTTCTAGATCTGTTTTTGCCATCACTTCACGACCGGTCCATAGAAACTAACTGGTCCATGTTCAAAAATAAAATTTCCGAATTAACCATCCAATACGTCCCCCTTAGAACCGCCTACACTAACAGCAAAGCGCCTTGGTATAATACACATCTGAACAGATTATCAAACAAGAAAAAGCGTTTGTTCCGTGCAGCCAGACAGTCTTTAAAACTAACTCATTGGCTATCGTATAAAAAAGCGGCTAAATGTTACATCACGTCTTTAAGGTCAGCTAAGTTGTCTTTTTTAAACACTACTCTTCCACAGTTACTAAAGGCTAATCCAAAGCGATTTTGGAATGTCATACGAGGGAACACTAATAACACTAATAACAACACCTTATCATTGCTCACTAATTCAGGGGACTCAGTGCCGTCTCGCCTCTGTTCAAAAGTACTTAACGACACATTCATTCAGTCATTTTCATCCCCTGTACCCACCAGTCATATTCCAGTTGTGAATGCTACCAATTATCAGCTCATGGACCCAATAATATTTGAATCAACAGGTATTAAAGCTTTAATAAACAAACTGAAACCCAAATTATCTTGTGGAACTGACGAGATAAATATTAAATTTTTGCAAAACACTGTAGAATACTGTTCAATAATACTGGAGTGCATTTTTTCGCAATCTTATGATCTTGGCATTTTGCCCCATGACTGGAAATCTGCTAAAGTAATCCCCATCCACAAATCAGGTCCAGCACACGATCCCCTCAATTACAGGCCTATTTCCCTAACATCCGTACCTTGTAAAATTATGGAGCACATTATATACACACATCTTGTTAACTTTCTCGAAAATAACAACTTTTTTTCAAGTGCACAGCATGGATTCCGTAAACTATTCTCTTGTGAAACTCAGCTTGTCTCCTTCACTAATGATTTGCGTGCCTATTTAGATTCTGGCTTTTCGACTGACTGTATATTTCTTGATTTCTCTAAAGCTTTTGACAAAGTAAGCCACGCACTACTCCTTCATAAACTCAGCTTTCTAAACATTGACCCTGCTGTAATTAATTGGATCCGCGCTTTCCTCACATCCCGCGTACAATTTGTAAATGCTAATGAAATCAACTCGCCTTCTGTCCCAGTCCGGTCCGGCGTTCCGCAAGGGTCGGTTCTGGGACCGCTCTTATTCTTGATTTACATAAATGACTTGCCTTCCTGTGTTTCTTCGAAAATTTGCCTATTTGCTGATGACTGTGTTTTATACCGTAAACTTGCTGATAATTCCGATATCCTACTAATCCAGAATGACCTTAATAATATTAGCGAATGGTGCAGTAAATGGTGCATGCAATTAAACATTAACAAATGCAAATCAATGAGGGTATCTCGAACTAATGTAACAAGTCCTATGTATATGCTTAATAACGTCCCATTAGAATCTGTAAAGTCATACCGCTACCTTGGTGTAATCGTTACTAGTGATCTAACCTGGAAATTGCATGTCAACTCCATCATCGCTAAAGCCAATCGTACTCTCGGATACATTCGTCGTAATTTCTCCCTTGCACCATCATCATTAAAGCTATTAATGTATACAACATACATTCGTCCACAACTGGAATACGCCTCATCTGTTTGGGACCCCGGTCAAGCAACACTCATACACTCCGTTGAGGCAGTACAAAATCGCTCAGCCCGGTTCATCTTAAATAACTATCAAAGGACAGCCAGCGTTACTAATATGAAAGCATACTTACATCTCCCGCTGTTATCTACTCGAAGAAAACTATCTCGCCTCTCACTTTTTCACAAAATATACTACCATAACTCCACCTTGCGTTCCTCATGGGTTCAGCCACCATCCTACATTTCGTTCCGCCGTAACCATAGTCAAAAGGTAAACATTCCGCACACAAACACAGTTGCCTATTTTAACTCCTTTCTTCCCCGCACCTGTAATGATTGGAATAACCTCTCTGCATTACTAACAAGTATAACTGAAGAACAAAAATTTAAATCCGCGCTGCAATCTTTCTTTTTTGCCTAGTTTTAAAACTTACTGTATGGTTATTTGCATAACATTATTGTATACTGTTGCTTATTATCTTTTATATTGTTGTTTTTAACACCTATGCCGTTTTCCTAAATTTCCTAAATTGCACATGTACCTTGTTCTTTTTTATTTGCTTTGTTTTTCAGATTTGTACGCTTTTGTTAACCTTCTGTTTTATATATATATCCTGTATGCGCCCCTCCTCTCTGTAACGTACAACTGTACCCTGAGGGTATTATAAATAAATAAATAAATAAATTAAAGGAAAAAAACCTTGAGGAAGCTTTGCCTGGCGCAAATAATCGATTTAAATATAATGCCTGAAGAACCGATGACAGTGTACGGCTTCTAAAAACGAGTATGAGCAACTACTGTTCTGCGTTCAAAACTTTTCACGTATTCAAGTTTGAACTGCCAGCTCTTCGTTGCTTATGAGGCACCGTGTATTCGGAGTTTCAAGCAACGTTCGCGGACCTCGTATCAACGACTTTCATTTTCTATTCTCTTTTTATTTCTTTTGAGCACAAAGTCTCAGTGCGCAGGCCAAGCAGCTGCTATATCGCGATGATAATGCCTGTAAGGGACATCTTCAGTGCCCTACAGACCTATTCCGAGACCGTTCTGCTTCTGCTTACTTGCCTGTAGTAGGTTGTGAAAACAAATACCAGCTGTTGTTACAATTATCAGTGTGCACATATTGATTTCTTTTTTTCATTACTACGCAGGTGTACCAAATTCACTGTAGACATTTTTGCTGGATAACAGCAGCGAATAAGCGCGAAATGTTTCAAAAATTTCGCAGGACCGGCAAACTGGTTGATGGACACAAAGTAAACGCGCTGAGCAGTCTTGTGTGAGTTCTTACTAGCTCTCTTGACAGCGTGATTTCTCGCTGACAATTTAGATAGAGCCTGATGTCCACCATATAGTGTTCCCTTTTTGGCGTTGTAAAAAAAAATAAACGCCCCACCCTGCTGCTGCTGTACGCCTTAAAGCGCAACTCCGGAGGTTTTTTGACATTCGGATATTCTAGTAAAACGTTTACTGTAGGTTCTCCTCTCCGTCCTGGCGCATTCTACAAAATTTGGATGCTGTACAATAACCCGTTCGCGCGCAAAAAATATGCCGTTTTCATGGCTTAAGTTGACAGTATTTGTGCGGCCAACACTGAGTTTCTGGCATTAAAAACAGTATACCGGCGTTGCTGTTCACTTTCCGCGTGATTATAAAATGGTGAGGTTTATATTGAACTACCTCGGACATTTTACGCTGTGCGTCATGATTTCCATACTTTATGTTTACCATCCAACGCACATAGTAGTATTTTTCTAATACTGAGTGTGACGTCACCATTTGTCAACGGGAACGACGTTTCTGGCCATGAAAGCAGTTTCGGTTTCGATTTGCTGATTTTCCTTTTTAAAAATTCTTCTAATTGGAATTTCGAAAAACGGTATTTTGTGTTGGAGTCAGCACATGCCGAGGAATGTAATTCAATGAAAAACACAAAATAACGAAAACAACCACCATTTACGTTGCCCTTTAAGGGGGCCGAGTACTTCTCAAGTCGCAGGTACACGGCTTTTCCCTCGGCCTCCCTCAACTCCTTCATAGATAAATAAAGTATTTCTCTTCGCATGTATGTGACACATGCAAATATCACTTGTTTGCTTTGTCACAAGAGTATTTACTATATAAGTTCAGAAGAATGAGGACTCGAAACTTATGCAGCCACCAGTCACAGAGTGTCGAGACCATTTAGGATTCATTCACACTTGTGAATCGTGAAAGACATGCAGCTTTCATTTGCTATCAGGGATTGTATGTGTTCTTAATTGCTCTCTTGCCAGCGTTATTGCTGCCTGACAATTTAGATGGAGCCTGATGTCCACCATATAGTGTTCTCTTTTCGCGTTGTGAAAACAAAATTAAACGTCCCACTTTGCTGCTGCTGTATGCCTTAAAGGGGCCGAGGAATTCTCAAGTCACAGGTACGCGACTTTTCCCTCGGCTTTCTTGCACCCCTTCATGGAAAAAAAGCATATCTGTACGTATATATCTAACACAAGCAATTAAGACTTGTTTGGTTTGTCACAAGAGTACTGGCTATATAAGTTCAGAAGAATGAGGACTCACGTCATATGCAGCCACCAGTCACGAAGTGTCGAGACCATTTAGGATTCATTTACACTTGCGAATTGTGAAAGACATGCAAGCAGCTTTCATTTCCGATCAGGGAAAGCCTTAATAGAGCAGTCGTCGGCATGGCTGTCTATAGTCCTCAAACAGTGTGCTTTGTGCGGTATGGATGGCATCTACTGATAATTCCTGTGTAGCATGCTTGGCTACACTGATGGAACTGCCTTCAGCTTTTTTTCCTTTTAGCAGCCGAGATCGCTGCGGTGACTGGCATATGCATAACATGACCATGGTCAAAAGCAGAGATAAAACATCCTTTGTGTTGCTGTTATGAAATTTTATGTGCAGCTCCTCTGATATTCCCCCTCTATGGTTCACTGCCTTGTCGTGGCGGAGGGGCTTGCGAAACTCGATGAAGTCGTGAGATCTGCTGTGTACGGCCAGCCAAGATATACAGGTCACGGCAGAGAGTTCTCACAAAATGTGATTCACTGGAGAAGGTAATTGCAACCCACTCCAGTATTTCCTTCCAAGAAAACCCTCTGGCGAGTCCCAATACCATTAAAGATGGCGCCGGAAGATGAGCCCCCTAGGGTGGAAGGCGTCCCACATGTTACTGGGGATGAACAAAGGGCGATTCCTAGTAGCTCCAGGACGAATGAAACGGCTGGGCTAAAGCCAAAAAGACGCACAGTTGTGGATGTGTCGGGAAGCGACCGGAAAGTCCGATGTTGCAAGGAGATATATCACATAGCAACATAGAATGTAAGATCTAGGACGCAAGGTAAACTGGATGTCGTCAAACGAGAAATGGACAGATTGAACATTGATATCTTGGGTATCAGCGAGCTCAAGTGGACAGGAATGGGAGAATTTTACTCCGGCGACCATTATGTCTTTTATTGTGGGCACGAATCCAAGAGAAGGAATGGGGTCGCTCTTATAGTAAACAGAAGAATGGGCAAAGCAGTGCTAGGGTACAACCCCAAAAACGACCGAATGATTTCACTTCGGATCCAAGGTCACCCTTTCAACATAACAGTTATCCAAGTCTATGCACCGACCACTACTGCTGAAGAAGCTGACGTTGAGAGATGTTATGCCTTTTTATGCCTACAATGCCTTTTAGACCACACCCCATAATTAGACGTCGTTTTTCTTATAGGAGACTGGAATGCTAAGGTCAGGAGTGAAGAAATATCCAGAATTATAGGCAAGTTCGGTCTTGGCGAGCCAAATGAAGCTGGGCAGAGGCTAGTAGAGTTTTGTCAAGAAAACAACCTGAACATAGCGCATACTCATTTTCAACAGTACAAGAGGCGCCTGTACACATGGACTTCACCGGACGGTCTGTACAGGAATCAGATCGATTATATTCTTTGCCGGCAGAGATGGAGAAGTACTATACAATCAGTAAAAACAAGGCCTGGGGCCCATTGTGGCACCGATCATCAGCTTCTTGTTGCCAAAATTAAGCTTCGATTGAGGAAAACGCAGAAAACTAGAAGGCCTTTCAGGTATGATCTGGATCAAATTCCACTGGAATATGCTGTGGAAGTGAAGAATCGATTTCAAGAATTAGATCTAGAAGACAGAGAGCCGGAAGAGATGTGGACTGATGTTCGTGATATAATACAAGAAGTTGCTACTAAGGTAGTTCCAAAGCAAAAGAAATGCAAGAAAGCAAACTGGTTATCTGAAGAGGCTTTGCAAATAGCTGAGGAAAGGAGGATGGCAAAAGTTATGGGGGAAAGAGAAAGATACAAGGTTCTCAATGCGGATTTTCAGAAAATAGCAAGGAGAGATAAGAATGCCTTCCTGAACATACAGTGCCAAGCAGTCGAAGACAACAGCCAATTAAGGAACACAAGAGCTCTGTATAAGACAATCAAAGATATCAAAGGAAGCTTCAGTGCTAAGCTGGGCGTGATAAAGGACAAACGAGGCAAGGACCTCACTGAAGCCTCAGAGATAAAGAAGAGGTGGCAGGAATACACAGAAGAACTGTACAAGAAAGACCCGAATGTGCAAACCCAAGACAAGATGGTTGTGATTACTGATCTCGAGCCGGGCATCCTGAAGAGTGAAGTTGAATGGGCCTTAGCCAGCCTTGCTAAGAACAAAGCTAGTGGAATTGGTGGCATTCCAGCTGAGCTGCTTCAAAACCTCAGCCATGACGCTGTTGACAATCTGTATATATTATGTCAGAAGATTTGGACAACCCTGCAGTGACCACAGGATGGAGGAGATCAGTTTACATCCCCATTCCAAAGAAAGGCAGTGCCAAAGATTGTTCCAACTACCGCACGATCGCGCTTATTTCGCATGCTAGCAAGGTGATGTTGAAAATACTCCAAGGCAGGCTGCAGCAGTATGTGGATCGGGAGCTTCCGGGCGTGCAAGCTGGATTTCGCAAGGGCAGAGGAACTAGAGACCAAATTGCCAACCTTCGCTGGATGATGGAAAAAGCAAGAGAGTTCCAGAAACCCATCTACTTCTGCTTTATTGATTATGCGAAAGCGTTTGACTGCGTAGATCACAGCAGATTATGGCAAGCTCTTCAAGAGATGGGAGTTCCAATTCATCTCATCTTTCTCCTCAGGAACCTGTATAAAGGACAAGAGGCCACAGTCAGAACTGGGCATGGTCTTACTGATTGGTTTCCGATTCAGAAAAGAGTGAGGCAAGGCTGCATACTGTCGCCCTGCCTATTTAACCTATATGCAGAATGCATCATGAGGAAGGCCGGTCTGGACGAGTCTTCAGCTGGAGTGAAGATTGCTGGAAAACGTATCAACAACCTTAGATATGCGGATGATACCATTTTAATAGCAGAAAGTGAAGTGGAACTCAAGAGACTTCTGATGCGCGTACAAGAGGAGAGTGAGAAGTTTGGGCTTAAACTGAGAAAGATGATGGCGACTTGCCCTATGAAGTCCTGGAGCATCAATGGACAAGAAATGGAAGCTGTGACTGATTTTCTCTTCTTGGGCTTCAAGATTACCTCGGAAGGAGACTGCAGCCATGAAATTAGGAGACACCTGCTTCTGGGAAAGAGAGCATTGGTTAGCCTTGACCGCCTAGTAAAGAGCAGAGACATTAGTCTGCCAACCAAGATCCGTATAACTCGTGCTATGGTCTTTCCAGTTGTGATGCGAGAGTTGGACTGTGAAAAAGGTTGACCGCCGAAGAGTTGACGCGTTTGAATTGTGGTGCTGGCGAAGACTCTTGAGAGTTCCTTGGACTGCCAGAAGATCAAATCAGTCGATATTGTCGACCATAAACCCTGACTGCTCATTGGAGGGTCAAATTCTAAAGTTAAAGCTCAGCTACTTTGGTCATCTGATGAGAAGAGAGGAGTCGCTGGAGAAATATTTGATGTTGGGAAATGTTGAGGGTCGCCGGAGAAGGGGTAGGCAGCGAACGCGATGGTTAGATGGCATCCTCGAGGCACTGCAGATGAAGTTATGTGATGTTAGGAAGATAGGGAGAGACCGGAAAGTGTGGCGTGACATGGTCCATAGGGTCACGAAGAGTCGGACATGACTGAACGACTGAACTGAACCTCTGATATTCAGCATTCCCTTTCATTACAGTTGTGGCATTCCAATATGTTTCTGTGTAGAGCAAGTTGGTATCTAAGTGACAATGTGTTATACAGCAAGATTATATATCCAGAAACCCCGTGGAATTTATTTCTCAACATTAGTTTCATAACACTGACCACACTGTACCCAACCCTTGCGCTTCTCACTAGGTTACTCATGTCATTTCACAGCGCAGTGGGGCTGTGAAATTCGAAAGGCTGAGCTGTGGGGCCTTTGTTATGTGAACAAGTTCTGCACCGAAAGGAAATGCTCTGTGCATATTATATTTGGTGAACAATAACTAAAGTGAAAGCTGTGTACCAGTTTGCTACGTACAAACATTTCAGGGCACCACATGTCCCAACAGGTTACCTTCAATTTTTTTGTGGTTCTGCGGCACCTTTCCCAGTAGAGGCAAGTGATGTGCAGCCAGACAAGGCTACAAATGTGAAGTAACTTTTAGCTCTGTGCCAGCAAATCCTCAGGTGCAGGCTATCCCAAACCAGGTATTTTCGGTAGATGTCACTGGTCACTGTAGCCAAGTGCAATCCATTCGAGCCCTGTGGACAGCTTTGCTGACTGCTCCACTTATGACCGCTTGCAAGGGCAACCCACTGGATATGATCCCAGATGGTCTCATCAGCAGTGATACTTGCCAGTGTTGCAGTAAGACATGTTTCTTGGCATGCTAATGCTTAGCACAGCTTGTAGCCGATGAAGTACACATCCCATCAGTCCTCCCGTTTTTTTTTTGTCTGGCTTCTCCTAGAATGGTAGTTCCTTGATTGTTATTGGCAACAAAAAGCCATATGCGGTACAAGCATCTGTCCACTTCCGAGGTGCTGCCTGTTTATTTGCAGTTTGCAGCTCCAAGCACTCAAGAAGCGTGCGACTGGCCCGAAACTGTTTCTTTTTTACCAAAATGGTGGGATTATTTGTGTGATTCGTGAGTTGTAACTGGGTAGTCACATGTTCAAGGGTACTGTTGGCAGCAACATTTTATGCAGTGCGCATCCTCAGTCAACAAATTATATTAGCTCTCCTAACTGTGTCTCATAGCATGAGGCACATTATTGTTTCCTGTAGATTTAATATGCATAATTCTATATAGTTTGAGACATTTATGATACTCATGTTCTGAAAATTTTTCCGCCGATAGCTCACAGTGCCTTTTTATGTACTGGTATCTTTTCTGCCGCAATTGTCCTTTTGATTTTTAGAGCACCATTTAGATCCTAAAAGGTGACAAATGTTCCTTGTCGATGTCAGCATAACCTGTGCTCTCGCTTTATTAAGGTAATAAGGGGGGGGACCTGAATTTAATGATAACAACAACTGAGGTATTTGCTGCAGGAATATTACAGAACATGTGCGCAATGCATGGTCTCAGAATGAAATATTAAAATTCACTGACTCACTGCTCTATTAAAGTTAAATTAAATCAAGACATAATATATACCTTCTTGGGGCAACAATATACAGAAAGAAAAACAAAATGATGCATATTTTTGCTGTACTCGCAAGCAACAAATGGTGGCCTGGAGTTGATACTTCAATCCATGCTCACGTGGTGCCTGTGCCTGCAGCTGCATCGTTTCCTCCTGAAGAAGATCCTAAGCTGTACCTGCTGGAGTATCCATGTCTGCTGCTTTTTCAGCATGAAATCTTGAAAGGTGAAGGATTTTAAGGTCAAAATAGCTTAGTAATTATGCACGCTAGATGCTCTCGGGTTCAGTTTGCTGCCCATAAATACACTATTCAACTGTTATGGACATAACTAGAACAGGGGCTTGGTAAGTGCTGTCACAGTTATGATAGGATTACTTTGATGTTAACTACTTATTGGATCTAATCAACCTACAAATTGCCTTATGGAGTGGAGCTTTAATAAGACAAGTGTTGGGCTTGTTGGTGTGGTTCATGATCCACTGATGAAGCACAGTACCACAAAACATGATGACAGAGATGCTGAACTCTACTAATTCCGGAAACCACTGAAACATTGCATGTCCCATGAGACACTACAAGGCAGGAAACATTTAAACACAACATGGCAGCAAGGCATGGAAAATTTTAAAACAAGAGAAGGTGGTACAGGGCGAGGAAGAACCAGAGCAGGGTGGTATAAAAGGCAAATGCTTTTTAAAACAGCGAACGTGTAACTCTGTGGAAAGCTTTGACAAAGATATTTACAAAACGGGGCCAAAGCATACAATTAGAAGGACGTCTGAACAGTTCAAGCATGGCATACACATAGAAGGGTGATATGCATGAAAATATGGGGATCAGGCATATAAACAAGAAAAAAAAACAGCACATGAATGACAAAGGTGAAGAACACAATAACACGGTGAAATAGATAAGAGGTGCACTAAACACCAGAAGTAAAAAAAATCTAAAATATTTTGACAAATGATAGAGGTTTTAACGCTAAAAGGAGAAAAAGTTGGCAGAAAATAAAATGTTTGTAAAAAATTGTCGGGCAGAACGAGAAAGAAAGACAATCTCTTTCCAAAGATGAAATCAAAGGTGTGCACATCCGCCCTTGAGCATCAATATCTTGACTTCTGCTAATTCTCTTGTCAGCTTATTCCGGGACTTTTTGGATACTGTGGTCTTTTCGAACCCTGGGCGGCATGGAATTTCGTGCCACAATTTTAATAATGCACTTGCAGGTGCCTGACTTTCTTTAAATTATTTATTTGAAGTGCATTTTTATATACTTCAGGAAGAAGGCAAAAAGGCTTGACGTCTGACGCGGGCGTTCCTCCTTGGGGGAAACAAATTGCATTTGGCTCCAGCATGGAAAAGAAGAAACTACAATAAGTGTAGCGGTCATCATGACACCAGTTTCCACAAGCACAAGAAACAAAATCCATTAAAAAAATGACAATACCTTAACCTAAGGTGTTCTGCATGCACAAAATCATGAAACCATCACACGCCACAACTGCTGGAGCAGCAACCTACGAGCTACATAGCCTTTCATTGATTTATTGACCTGTTTAGTTAATGTATACCTAGTAGCAAGATAATGGAATTGAATAGGCAATGCCTTAAACGCATGTCACTAAGGGTTTTGCATACTGCATGGTACAAGCTGTGTTTATTTTTTACTTACAGTGTGAAACAGTTGGGATGTCACCCTGCTTTTTTATTTTTAACGTTTTGGAAAACATGATGAATGTGTGGAAGACATAAACTTTCTTGTTTTGGTTTCCTGGGTCAGGTGATAAGTCACGTTTATAGTGCTGGTTATGTTTAGAATCCTGTCTGCAACAAAAGAGTGAAGTTGGGGCCAGTACAATTGTGCTACCCCACACATTTGGTTTCAGGGGCTTTCCTGTATCTTGTGCTTGCATAACATATTAAAAGCATTAATAAAAGATGACCAGATAAGTTTATTTTCACCTGCTTTGAGTGAACAGATTCACATGGCAGGATGCGCTTGTCCGTAGTTTGATGTAGCAAGCACACATGTTTGGGTGTGAAGATTCTCAGCTGTAGGTAGCAGACGGAATCATTGTCCGGAATTTTATGTTTTAATTCTTGAGAACTCTGAGAACGTGTGACACTTGATAAAAAATGGGTGGTTGTCACACTCTGAAAGGACTAGGAAATCATTCGTGATGTGGGTAGTTTTTTCAGTGCATGACACACCTCTTAGAAACTGCTTCAGAGGAAGGCTTATGAACAATTTGCTGGTCTGTTTTCAGTATTTTAGTACGACGTCTTTCTACAGGAATTGCCTCTAGTTTCGAGTGTTTTTAGGAATACACTAGCATCACTCGAGTAAACACACCAAACGCTGGACAGTGATTATCTGCAATTCCGGGAGCTAAAAATTTTCTTCTCACCTGATCAAAAGCGCTGGCTATTCAAACCTGGTGGTGACAAAGCTCATCCTGCCATATAACTGCTCTCACTCAAAGCTAGTCAAAAGAAACATCAAGTCTACGTGCTTTGAATGAGTTGTACCAGCCTACAAGTCACCGAACCAGCTGCCGACTCCAAGGCCTACAATCCGAACACGGTCTGCTGCCTTACCCCATTCGACTCCGGAATAAATCAGCTTTGAAAATGGCCCAGTCAACAGCACCAGCCGTCTCTGTGCAGCCCCGGGAGCCCCCCATATTCCAAGGACTGCGCAGTGAAGATGTGCAAGACTGGATGGACTTTTTCGACCGTGTGGCAGCATTCAACGACTGGAACGACGTTGTGAAACTCAGGCAAGTCTTCTTTGGTCTTCAAGGACATGCCCGAGGTTGGTTCGAAAATAAGGACTTCTTTAAAGGATTGGGAGATATTCAAAACACCGTTTTTGATGGCTTTTGCAAGCTCTGTCCGAAAACAATGTGGTCAGGCCCTCCTCCAAACAAGAATTCAACTGCCAAACGAGCCCGTCCTGGTCTACATAGAGGTGATGAAGCGCCTCTTTCGCCGCGCCGACCCTAACATGACCAAAGGTGAGAAGGTGAAATTTTTAATGCACGGCGTTTACGAGTCGCTTATTGCAGGGCTTGTCCGGAATTCCCCGAAAACTATGGACGAATTTGAAAGTGAAGCATCGACTATCGAGAATACGTCGGACACCCGGATGCGCCACTATAAGCAACCGCTTCAGCCGGAGTACTCAAGCTACTACCCCAGCGCATCTGCAAGCGGAGAGAACCGTCGGGACCTCATCCGGGAGATCGTGCGAGAGGAGCTTCGCCTAGTGCTGTCATCATCGCAACAACCCCAGTTGGCGACGCTCGCGGACGTCGTCCGTGAAGAAATCCAGCAGGCGCTAGGCGTTCCTAAAGCGACGGCTGCGACAGTTCCAGCAGAAGAGGCAAAAGCGATAAACTACGTTGCTGCATTACGTCGTCCTGCACCCAGACGCGACCTCCCAAGCCCTCGTCGCTACCATCCTGCCCCCGAAAGCCGCCCCTTGGCCCCCGCCCGCCACGTCTACCAGCGATCTCCAAGCCCCAGGAAATGCGATGCTTGGAGGACATCTAACAAGCGACCGCTCTACTTCCATTGTGGTGAGGGAGGACACGTACTCCATCACTGCCCGTACAGGCGGATCGGCCTCCGTGGTTTCGCTGTCGATGCCCCACGACCCCGTCCTGGCGAGCGACCACAGGAAATCAACGACTTCCTGCGCAGCGGAGAGCACTCGTCGCCAAGGCGTCTATCACGCTCCCCATCGCCGTACAATGCCCGACCTGTGTCGCCGGGCAGCGGTTACTTGCAAGGACGGTCTCCTTGCCCCCGTAGGGGAAACTAAAAGCAACAATCTTTGGAGGTGAGGTTGCTCAGGGGCGAAAAGACGAAGATCCTCCGTCGCCGACGACCAGTAACGACGACGCAGCCATTTCATTGCCGCTCCACACGAGGGCATCGACGAGAACACGACCAGAGTGCAAGCCGACACCGCCGCCCAGCGAAGCAGCAACAGTATGTCCCGGCCATGACCTGAAGAAACGACGGAGCCGAGATCGGACACCAAGACCCACGTGCAATGCGAGGACGCGAATAAGTGACCTTGAAGTTGATGTCGACGGTTGCAGAGTCACTGTCCTAGTAGACACCGGAGCTGACTATTCAGTCATAAGTGGACCGTAAGCCTCTGAGCTCAGGAAAGTTACCACTGCTTGGGAGGGCCTGCTGATTCGCACCTCAGGTGGCAACCTGATTACACCATAGGGATGATGCACTGCAAGAATAACCGTAAATGGGCGTACTTACCCCAACAGCTTTGTGGTCTTGCAGCAGTGCTCCCGAGACGTGATTTTAGGCATGGAATTTCTAAATGAACATGGGCCTGTCATTGACCTGCGATCTAAGCTCATCAGGCTCTCTGGAGACAAAGTCATTCCTGCTACGACGAATTCGACGCAACACATCGCTCTAAACGTCCTCAATGGAGAATTGACCGTGTCGCCCCGATCAAGCGTCGCAGTCTGCGTAGGTAGCGCGAACATCAAAATCGCTGAAGCCATTGTCGAAGGAAATATCCAATTGCTCTTGCAACGAGGTGTCGGCATTGCAAGAGGCATCGCGAAATTCCGGAGAGGACAAGCTCAGGTGCTGGTTACGAACTTCACCGAATAATACCGGCCTCTCAACAAGGGCATGACGATCGCTTTTCCCGGCGAATAAGCAGACCTCAATGACGTGTTCGCCCACCACGACCAACTATTGGAAGACGCACCGGGCCAATTCCGTCAGCCCACATTTGACATCAACCCGGCATTGACCCCCAGTAGGAAGGACCAGATTGGCAGTCTTTTTTGAAGCTACAGGGTGTGCTTATCGTCATCATCGAAGGTACGATAAACATCATTGGCCAAGCACTGCATTATGACGGACGAACATGCCCGACCTCTGCACCAAAGCCCGTATCGTGTATCGCCGCAAGAACGCCAAGCCATATGCGATCAAGTTGAGGAAATGCTGCGTGATGACTTAATCCAGCCATTGAACAGCCCCTGGGCGACACTAGTTTTGGTGAAGAAGGAAGACGACACACTTCGCTTCTGCGTTGATTACCGCCGATTGAATAGCATAACTAAGAAGGATGTCTACCCGCTTCCCCGCATCGACGACACTCTCGACCGGCTCTGCAATGCAAGGTACTTCTCATCGATGGACCTGAAGAGCGGATATTGGCAAATTGAGGTCGACGAAAGAGATCGCGAGAAGACCGCATTCATCACACCGGACGGCCTTTATGAATTTAAGGTGATGCCATTTGGCCTCTGCTCCGCACCAGCCACGTTTCAACGTGTAATGGACATAGTACTGGCAGGCTTGAAGTGGCAAATTTGTTTAGTATATTTGGACGACATTGTTGACTTCTCGTCAAACTTTGAAGACCACCTAAAGTGACTGCATACAGTTCTGGAAGCCATCAAAGCATCGGGACTAACGCTAAAAGCAGAGAAGTACGACTTCACTAACGAAGAACTGCGGTTCCTAGGTCACATCGTTAGTAAGGATGGTGTTCGCCCAGACCCGGAGAAAACAGCTGCAATCACACAATTCCCCCGCCTGTCGACAAGAACGCAGTGCGCCAATTCCTTGAGTTGTGCGCTTATTATCGACGATTTGTCAGAAACATTTCACGCATCGGCGAACCGTTGACGCAGCTTAAAAAGGCTGACGTACCTTTTAAATGGGAAGCGCCTCAAGGAGAAGCCTTTGACGAAGTTAAACGCCGCTTGCAGTGCCCTCCTGTACTTAGCCACTTTGATGAAAACGCCGAGACCGAAATTCACACCGATGCGAGCAGTGTGGGCTTAGGAGCCGTTCTCGTCAAGAAGAATGCTGGAAAGGAGAAAGTAATCGCCTACGCTAGAAGGTCCCTCACAAAAGTCGAAGTCAATTACTCGACGACCGAGAAGGAGTGCCTTGCGATCATCTGGGCCACTCCTACCATTCGTCCTTACCTATACGGCCGACTATTCAAGGTGGTAAGCGACCATCACACACTATGCTGGCTGGCAAATTTGAAAGATCCCTCCGGCCGCCTTGCCAGATGGAGCCTAAGACTTCAAGAATTTGACTTGACTGTAGTCTTTAAGTGGGGCCGGAAGCATTCCGCTGCAGATTGCTTATCACGCGCTCCCGTCGACGCTCCCCCGAAGGACGGTCATGACGACGCCTTTTTTGCACCGGTAAGCGCCAGCAGTTTCGCAGAACAGTGATCAGCCCCAGAGCTGAACGTGCTAGCCGATTACTTAGAAGGAAAGACCGCTTCCCCCGCTGATGTTTTCAGGCGACATTTATCATCATTCGCGTTAAGCAACGGCCTCCTCCTGATAAAGAGCTTCGCACCCAACAGGACCGCGCAACTTCTTATTGTGCCTAAAAACCTTCGGCAGGAAATTCTACAGGCGTTGTATGATGAGCCCACAGCAGACCATCTCGGATTTGCGCGCACGCTGCGTCGAATACAGGAGAAGTACTACTGGCCGCGACAGCCTGCCGAAGTTGCGCACTACGTGAAGACGTGTCGTGAGCGCCAACGATGCAAGACGCCGCCGATCAGACCAGTAGGACTACTAAACCCGATTCCACCCCCAATCCTGCCCTTTCAACAAATTGGGATGGATCTCCTCGACCCCTTTTCATCTTTGTCTATGGGTAACAAGTGGATCATCTCTCTTGCGAAATTCTCTTGCGACATGGTGACCCAAAAGAGCTCATCATGGTCAGGGGAACGGCGTTTACGGCAGAGTTGACGCAAGCCATCCTGGAATACTGTCATACAAACCATCGACGAACAAGTGCGCACCATCCCCAGACCAACGGCCTTACGGAGCGCTTCAACAAAACGATTGCGAACATGTCGACGCTGAACGCAATACCTGGGACACCATCTTGCAGTACGTGATCTTCGCGTATAACACGGCACTCCAGGAGACGATCTGAGCGACCCCGTTCAAGCTTGTGTACGGCAGGGAGCCCGCAACGACGTACGACGCAATGCTGCCGCACGTAACCAACCAGGACAACTTTGACGTCGCCGCCTACCTGCAGCGTACAGAGGATGCCCGACGACTCGCACGGATGCGTATTAAAGAGCAACAGCGCACCGACATCCGACGATACAACTTACGACGACGCCACGCAGAGTACAATCCAGGAGATCAAGTAAGGGTTGGACTCCAATTCGCCGCCGTGGACTAAGTGAAAAGCTGCTGCGTCGATACTTTGGGCCATACAAAATCCTTCCCCTCTTCGGACAACTGGACTATGAAGTCATTCCAGACGGTACTACAGCATCACAACGACGACGCGCGCGCCCAGAAATCGTTTATGGTATTCGTCTGAAGCCTTATTACGCGCGCTAAAGAATCCGTAATGTTTAAACTTTGTCATGTTTCGATCTAGGTTACTTTGTTTATTTTGGAACATCGTGGCGATGTTTTTTTTTTAATGGGGGAGTAATGCTGCAACACCTTCAAAACTTATTTGTTGTTTTTTTAACAGCCGCCGGCCTGCTGCCTTATCACTGTGATTCTGGTACGCGTATCAATTCTGTATCTCGTGTTTGTTCATGCTCGTTGTCGCGATACGAAGCGTTATCCTTTTCTTTGTCGCGAACGATGCGCCGAGATCTGTCTCGAACATTCCGATCATTTGCGTATGTTTCTACAATGTTCCAGGGTGTTCTGTAGCAGTTTGCGACGTTATCTAGATTGTTCTGAGCAGCCTTTAAATTGAGCGTTGACGAGTGTGACGGGCATTGTTTGTTCGGCGATCGGCGAGCCCGTTTGCTGCTATCACTGCCGCCGAGTTGCTTAGTTCCTTTGCGGGCGCAAGTGAGCCCAACAAAGAGTTTTTTTCGGTACCATGAAGCCGGTGTCTTCTTTTGGGGTCAACGGCCTTGTCACCACTATGTCACAATATATTAGCCTTTCTCTTCTTTCAGTTTTGACTCCAACGCATCTCCTCTGCTTAGCCATGTTAATAAATGGCTTCACCGTTGCTATTCATGTGCTGTTTTTTTGTTTATATGACCAATCATCACATTTACATACAATAGTGCTTTTTTACTTTTTTGCAATGCTTTACCTGTGTGTGCATATTGAGGTATACTTTTTAGACTTCTTTTGAAAACATCTTTTGGTTAAATCTTTCCACAGAGTTACTTGTTGACTCTTTTAAAGAAATGATTGCATACTTTTTGTTGCAGTGTTATGGTTCTTCCTATCCCTGCACCACCTTTCCCTGTACACCCCTTGTCATATGCGCATTGAAGGTGGTATTTGTCATAGCTATATATATATTGTAATAACTGACTAACTGTAATACCTATATAATAACTGACAACGGAAGTTATTTCACGAGCAGGACATTTACTGACTTTTGTAAAGCTCCTGGAGTACAGCACAAAAAAACGATACCCTACCACCCTCAAGCGAACGTTACAGAGCGGGTCAACCCTCAAGACAATGCTGGTGGCTTTTACAGAACGCCACAAGGACTCCAGGAGATGGCCTTCGCCACAAGAACCACGGTGAACCGATCCACAGGTTTTACGCCAGCAGCTGTTCTTCTTGGTCACGAACTCCGATTTCCTACCGAGCACGATGTTGCTTCCGGCTCTGAATTACCACCATCCAATTACTCCAGGTTCACCCAGGATCTATTGAGCCGCCTTGCCGGGACCCTGAAGGAGGCCCGAGAGAACCTGGACATCGCCCGCCTAGAGCAATGCAGTCAGTACAACAAGGCAAGGCGACACGGGGAATTAACTGCTAGCGACAAGATCCTCCGCCGCACACACTCACTCAGCGACGCTGCAAAGGGGTTTGCAGCCTCCCTCGTGCCGCGATGGGAGGGCCCTTTCTTAATACTAAAACGCGCCAGCAGTCTGGCCTACCTTCTCCGAAATAGGCATGATGTTCGGGAAATTGGCCCCGTGAACAATGATCTCAGACCTTACTAAGAGCGTCTAAACCACTACAGTAGCGGTGTTTTGGACAGTGTCGCTGCACTCCGAATTGCAACGTCCATACACAGACCAACCTTTGTTGCCCCCATTCTTTTCCGTTGCAGCGCAGGATGCCACATGATCACCGCGACCAAAGGAGCCTTCCCAGCTATGATGGCAGCTCTGCGGCCTACCACAGCCGCAGGCATCGCATGGCGGCCTAGGTTCTTTATAATCGAACCGCCTATCTTGCTTCCTCATGGCGTCGGCAAGCAAGGACCGAGTTTCAGGGGCGCTTGCGGTACGTGGCAACTTGGTGCCACATTGGCAATGGCATGGTGGTGGGCCTTGCATGGGCTTCCGCCTGGGAAACGCAGGTACAGCCGGAGAGACGCAGTCTACCGGCACCACCGCCATTTACCGGCCATACCATGGAGGAGAATCGCCGTAGAGACTCCATCCGGCCCCTCCTCGAAGAAACCAACGTAGGCTGGTGCTCGCTGTGTGATACGTGCGTAATCTTTCAAGAGGCGCATACTCTCGGCGCGCTTCACCAGGAGCAGCAGCGGTTGCATAGCACTGCGCCAGGCTCTGCAGTCTGGTGCTCCAAATGACGCCAGGCGCCGCCTGCTCACAGAGTTCGCCGCAGCTCTAATCCAAAGCCAAACTACGCCCCAAGCACCTGCAGTTCAAGACGCGGTGGCAGCTGAAAGGCTCTTGGACCTAGATGATGTCTAATTCGTCGTGAACATTCGTGCAGTGCCCTTTTTTGAACCTCATGAACATTATTCTGTCCACATTACTGCAGTTTTCTCTATTTAACCCCAGGGAGGGATCTCGTCTTGTGAGGGGGGAGTGTGGGGCCAATGGCTCCTCAGTTTTGGAGCATAACCGTGCAATAAAGCAGCCGGCGGCACTCGGCCGGCGCCGATGCTACTGCGCGAGTAACGTGGCGCGTGACTTCCCTAACTCCTAGATAAGCGACTAGAAAACAGCCGGAAAAGGATTTTCTGCTAGAACCCAGCAAACCTCACACACACACACACACACACACACACACACACACACACACACACACACACACACACACACACACACACACACACACACACACGCGCACGCGCACGCACGCGCACGCGCACGCACGCGCACACGCACACACACACGCACGCACGCACACACACACGCACGCACACACACACGCACACACACACGCACGCACACACACACGCACACGCACACGCACGCACGCACACACACGCACGCACGCACGCGCACGCACACACACACAAAAGCACGAAAAAACGCTCGGAGGCGTCCCAGCGTTAGAGGGTAGGCTTAGCGCCTTTGACTGTCTCCTGGACAGAGTTGAAAAAGAGTAACCAATACAAGCGAAAAATCTCATGCAAGCACGGAGAACCCCATACAGAATGAGCTGGTCGCCCAGTTGGCTGGGCTACCTTTCCCAGAAATTAGGACATGATGTAGGCTATCGGCTAATACTGTGCTGTACGTGTACAAGGTGCGTGGTTCTGTAAGGTTGAATTACGAAGAATTTGCATTCGCACTGCCAAAGAAAAAGGGAGCAAACTTACATTCTTGTACACCAGTTTAATCTCAACCTGCCACAAGTGCTTTTGAAAGGAGCAGTCGCGTACACAGGGGAATCAGCTCATAATTATCATATCTTTGTCCGCTCACAAATACAATGACATTTCTCAAAAAATGAATTAACATATCTTTAGGCAGGTATGCTGCTGGACATGTCTATGTGATGAATTGGGTTTAGGGGGGATTTTAGCTCAAAAGAAGCAAGGACATGAAAGGCACACAGGACAAGCACTGTGTTCTATTACTTCTTTTTTTTAATTTGTATTACCAACTGGCTCAAAGTGCCACTTCGTCCTGAGGGCCAAAAAATGGGTTATGTACCGTCTTTTTGATGCAGCTGGCAAATGATTACGCCCAAAGAATATCGGAGAGACTTTGAATGTGTACTGAATATAGTCAGGATGATGATGACTAATTCTGTTGATGCTTATCCTGCCCTGGGAATCTTATGCTTGGGCGCATTACTTTGTTCTTTAGGTGCATAAACTAGTCTATAAAGCATGCAACAAAATTACGCTTGCCGGGTTGTATAGTCGAAGCTCCCTGCATATCTTGTGCGAAAAATTGTTTACAAAGGCGCCGTGGGCTTCTGGGCTAGCTTTGAACAGTATTCCGTGGCTCAACACCTGAGGCTAGGAAGGAGGGCGGAGGTCATTGGCCTCGGTTGCTGTCCTGTGGAGAATGGGCTACCTCAGTGGTCCTGGTGCAGATCTCTTATCTTCCTCCTTGTCCTTTTCTGACTGGTTCTCCTCACTCAACTTCCCTATCATCCCACACCTCCCCTACTCCGAACAATACATCCCATGACAGTGTGACAAAGGCATGTCTTCCTTCGCCTGCCTACCTTCAGCTGCAGAGGCCCGAAAACCTGCCAGCCAGTATCTCGAGTGCGCACAGGCGCGTGAGACATCTGCGGACCCACCACAGCTCACTTTTGGACACTAGCGAACCTGACAATGCCTTCTGGCTTGACGAGTGCAAAGTACTGGTGGAGAGAACACGTGTGCATTTCAGAAGGCCTGGAATGCGCTTTCACGGCACATAATTATTCTCCAGTAGTTTGTCACCGCGATGATCAAGTAAACGCCATTCGTAAAAAGTTCTTGAAATGTATAACAAAAGTCTGGCAAAGCGTTTACGGCGTAATGCAAAAGCAACAATAAAAAATCACTGGCCTTGAAACATGAGTCCACGATTCGACAAGTAAGGATACACTGATAAGCGCTTATTACTTTCAGTGTAGCGAGTGGCGGCTGCGCACGCATATTTGCCTACATATAGCGCCATCACTGCCAGTGTGTGTGGGCCGAAGGAATCCGGTTTATTTATATGCAAGCGCTTCTCTGCTAAGCTGTATTTGTATTATCGCACTGAAATGCTCTCAGCTGTTCTCTCAGCGTCGCTTTGCTCATGTGATGTTTGCATTCGAAACTGTTGCCACGCAGTGCAGTACGGTCAACGGTACCACTTCTACAAAGTTCACCATAGAAGCCGAGTGTTGTAAGTGATCAAAATAAAAATTAGAAAAACGTATTCCGGCACTTCTGATTATCTGCTGAGAACGGACTTTATAACGTTGCATGCGCTTATGAACGCTTATAACGTTCATAAGCGCATGCAACAGCGTTGCAAGAACAAAAAAGCTAGTGAAGAAAGTGATGCTACGCTTTACCACAGCTGGAGGGAATAATGTTTTTCGAAAAAGAAGGCTACAATAAACCGTTCTACTATAGTTATTTGGTATGCAGGCAGTAAAAAGAATTTACAAGAATGCTGGTTCTATGGGTGCGCATCACACAACACGCGAGTTTGTGTTTCGCTTCTTTACTTCGATACTTCTCTCTACCATGTCTCGGGCCGCACTTTCCAATGCGTACTCATAGGCATTCAGTACCCGATATTGTTCACCGGACGTATAGTACAAGTTCATTTTCTCTTGTGCATGATGCTGAAACCTTTCATTTATAATCTTATGTGAATGCACACTGACTATTTTTATGAATACACTTGTGTCATTCTCCCTCCTCTCAAAGCGCTTTTGAGTAGCCGTCTACAGCGGAGGCATAATTACCACCTTATCTAGAATGAGCACGTCAGAATGGTACTGCGGTATGCATGTTGATCGCTGCTATTTGCACCCGATGCTCTCCCAGATACAAAAGCTTATAACATTTTCAATTTACTCCCAGTAAATGTGTCTCTGGGGGCGCATTGGCACCATGCCTCAATGCCCTCTCTTGTGCGGTAGCTGAGCAAGTCGCCTCTCGCGACGGTGAACTCCATTCTGCTTACCTATTTCAAGCGGAGATGATTTATTTATACGTGACTTGTGGCTCAATAAAGCACACAAAAAAATAATAATTTTGGCGGTTATATTTATATGATCAATGGGCCTTCTGCAAAAATACGAAAGTGATAGTTTGTTAATTTGCAGAGCGAGAACCCTTTCCTTACGACGGCATGGCCAACTCTGGGGCAGTATCAGGAGTAGTGCTGATAACGTCCATGCGCCTTTTTTTACACGTTTTCGCCGTGAGTGCAGTCTAAATAAAAGGACCTCTACGAAACCACTGTGTAGAAATTACAACACAAATACTGCTGGTTGTACTACAAATGCCCTATATGGAAGACACACGTCCTCAACACCCCACTTTGTTAGCTCGGCTTCACAATGCCCCCGTAACGATTTCCCGGTGCCAAAATCCTCGAAGCAAACAACCCCAAATCAGAATCTCCGTGCAAGAAGCACCTGCTATTCTCAGTCTATAAATATTGTGGTGATGGTCCTGCAAACCAAGAAAACACACACGCACTAGAAATAGTGTGTGTGAGAGAGAGAGCATACAATGGGGGGGGGGGGCAATTTTTAGACGAATGATTATTTTGATTTTTGCTCCTGTCCCAGAGTGCACCGACCAATGAGGATTTATGTATGCACATCCAAGCTATTTTTGCGTATTATTACTCTTATAGACACTCTTAGCATATCGGAGACGTATTAGTTAAGACATATCTTGACGACTTATGTGCATGCACTTACCCTCACCCGCGTCAGTGGGTGTGCGTATGAGGCGTCCAGTGTGTGTCTTGTCTTGTATCTACAACATGCTGTTCAATTATAAGCTTTTTTATTATTATTCCAGTGCTCATTCGGCAGTCATTACCAGCGAAAAGAGGGGTGCTGCTGTACAGTTTTACTTTTTACAAAATAATTTATTTTTATTTGTGTTGGCTATGCTATCACAGGTAAAGCTCGTACCCAATATCAACACACTCGCGCGCTGTGCAGCAAACATCGTCATCTTCGTGGTCATGCCCAGGTAAACGGACACAAGCGCTTCTCACGCGTCAACAGCTGCTTCGTCGTCGTTGCGGCTAAGCGCGGAGGCCATGGCATTAGTGGCACGTGGCACGTGGCATTAGTGAAAAACCGTGGACGCCGAACCAGTTTCCGCGCCCAGTGCATCAGCGGTTCACCGCGGGCGCCGAAATATTTCCCTACGATCCACGGGACAGAGTCCTTCAAGAAGCGGAATTAGATAAGAGGGCGAGACATCAGGCACATATAAAATAAAGGCGAAAATAAGCCCAAATAAAAGTCTCAAACGATGAAGCCAATACCAATACAGTAATTTCTCTAATTTCAGCTAACGCTCAAAATTCGGTTCAGCAGCGTTGAACCCCTTCGGTTTTTTATCTGTACTTCTTATGCGACTTCGTCCTTTTACACTTCCGTTTCAAGTAGCGGTTGCGAAGCCATATTCAAAGCGGTGCTTTCCGAGAGGACAGCTACAGGTGCACGTGTACCACTGTAAGCTCTGGGGAACAGAGCACGCACCAACGAAGATGTGATCGAGGCAATCGCTCGACAGTGCCGGCCGAAACTAATCCTAGTGGTTCACTGTCCTATTTCTTTTTCGACAAATATTTGAGGGTCGCACGACGCCCATAACATCTAAACGATGGTTACTATGCATGTTACGCCTTCTGGCGTATACTGATGTCACGTGTAAGCCTTTTGCCAGCACACCATGCAGCATAACGTGGTTACATCCATAGCACTCATTGTCGAACACATCATGTCTAAAATTTTGCGAGAAATTCCATGGCTACCAAGCGCGCTCGCGGATTAACCTCACTTTATCAGCCAGACTGCAGGGCAGTGTTCTACTGTTTTACTGTACGCATCTGAGATGAGATTGCCTAAAAGAGATAGGTGCACTAAGAACACGTCTTCCAGGCAACCTGCAATCTGTCAAGGCATGTCTTCATTTTGATAAATTTGCACCTTTGTTGCCATCCAAAAAGGACGCCCGAAACATGTAAATTTACCGGAAGATTCTGCGCGTTGTCTTTTTTTTGCTAGTCGTGTTACTTGCTGTCGAAGCCTGATGCGCCTTGAGAAAATCAATGCGAGATTTAGAAAGTACAAGGCCAGAAGTATATTCAGAAAAACACAAATTAGCGCGAAAACACCCAGCGATTGCCCGTGAAGGTGATCGGCATAGCACGCGTCAGCAAAAGCCAGTCTGCGCATGGGCGCGGAGCCTGACGCCTGCATCACGAGCGCTGACGCCGTGATCTGTCCCTGCCAGATATCTGGCGCGTGAGCGCGCGCTACACGCGTCGGAAACTAGCGGGTGGTTAACAATAGCAAGGGACCGCGCGGCTGTCCCCTACTCCTTTCTTCTTGTCCTAAGTCCACTTAGCTCCCCGTTCTGTTCTTCACAGACTGGCGCCTGTCAGCTCTCCCCGTCTCTTTTCTTCACTGTTTTCAAATTTTCGCAGTCCGCGCGATATGGTGAGCGAGCCAGCACCACGAACATGTTAGTGGTGACGCCGGCCTCAAACTGCTCGTAACACTAAACCAAACATGGATGCCAGGAAGAGGGAGGGGAGGAGATTGAATACCTTCTTTGGTGACGCACGTGGGGCGGCACTATGCAGAACTATCTGGCAAGGAGCAAATGGGGCGGGCTGCACTGCGCGGAACTGTCTGGCAAGAAGATGGGGATCATCTGCTCGAAATACACTCAAAGGCTCACCATCGTTCGCTCACGTGTGCACGCACTACCCCATGGCCAAAACTTTGTAAGATTTTTCGGGGTTACACCAAGCACCTTGTAGACCACGAGCACTACAATGAGATGACCAAGATGGCATAATATAGTATAGGAATACTGCACCTATTGCTACACAATATCCAGAGCTAAGAGTAGCCCAACAGTCGTTCACACAGGATGAGAGTTATACAGGCCAGGAATCACGACGCCACGACCTACCGCAATACATCGCATCCGTTGTTTGCTCTGCTATGCAATCTTTCGACGCGCCAATCCATGTGCAGAAATTGAGTGCAAGAAAATGAAAATACTGTCGAAGAGCCGCATTCCCTCCCGCATCAGCCGCGGCAGTCAGAGAACACAATGCATGCATGTCAACATAGAACAAGAATGTAGCCCGTCTAGCGTTACTCGGCAATCACTCCCACAGGCTGACAGCTCTGCTTGCTTAGGGACATACGGCGCGATACATCACTACATCCAAGCAATTTATTTCGTCAGGACATTGCGAAGAACATCCAAAATGGCCTCCATTCCTCTATGGCTCCAGTGGACGCAGTCAGTGCGCCGGTCTGCGGCGATCCTCCTGAAAAAAAAAAGTTGTTATTATATATCAGAACACTGCAAAAAACATGGACAACAACCTGACTTCAAGAACATGTTCATACACACAACATAAAATCAGGGCAAACACGTCTTATAATTGCTTATTGCCTTAATCAAGGCAGGCTTAATTGTGTCTAAAGAAGAGCAGTGGTTAGTGCACACAACACGAAGTTGTCATCTAAGGAATCAGGGTGCCTATCACTTCCATCACAAGTTTCGCTCACAAGGTGCTTTTTCAACACTTCAACCAATAAAAAGTCACCAGAGGTGAGGCTTTTTTCACCCCTGATTCAAAATGCGATGGGGTGAGTAACTTAAAGTTTCTAGAACATCAAATTTTGTATCAGCAGTGTGAATGCATTCTTCCAGCAAAAGAGGAGATAATCATTTTCACTGAGTTTGGAAAGAGCTCGGCATTGACAAGCACACTCCCGAGGCCACAGTTATATAATGCATACGAAAAATTCGTCTCGACGTTCAGACTTAATGTATATTTCTTTGAAGCACAAAACTAGTAATATATAAGGTTTTACTTGCGTAATAAACCCAGTTTTCTAACAGAAAAGTTTGACAAAAATTGAGGGGTTCTTCAATACGCGAGCGAAAAACTTCCAACCAACATTTTTTGCGAGTCAAAATTTCATATATGGCTGCCGTCCGTCTGCCCACCCGTCCGCGCGTAACCCATATATCAACACAACCGCGCGGTCAGCCGCGTTCGTGTCTTCGATGTTCGCTTGTAAGGTGTTTGCTGCATCACGGCGAGATCCGATGATTATTAGGTCGACGGCGATAATCAATCATGGCGACATGACGGTTACAGCGCAGGACGGTTACAGCGTGTGAATGAGACGTTAGATGCGATTTGATAGAGCTTGGGCATTTACGCTCTAGATCTCCAGCTCGAAAAATCTCTTGAGTGGCTCGAGGTCCTGCTTCCACCATAGCATTTCACCTCTCCGAACCCTGAGCCCTCGCCGACTTTTTAGGCACACACGGCGCACAGCAGTGCGCTGAGTAAGCCATCCCCGCTTCTGCCAAGGACGCACAGCCAAGTTCCCTGAGTGCGCCACACCCGCAGGCGCTCTCGTCCAAATACTGTGTGATGTTATCAGTGAGCTGCCATGGTCTGCGCTGTGGACGGAGCGAAACTGCGGTAAGTATATCTAGTGCGTAAATCTCATGACAAAAGTCGATTCATTATGCAAGCAAATGAATTACGGGAGCAATTACGGTACGTGCGTGAAGATAACAATTAACACCACAAATGGGACGAAGAATGCAAAAGAAGGCTTACCTCCTATGGTTCAAGCGCGCAGTTCTCAGGTGCGCCCGTTGCTTCCTCGAGGTTCTGAAAGCCGGTCGTCGACTCCCACTCATAGCGTTGCAATAACACTGCCGTCGTAGTAATTCAAGCCAGGTGACGATACTCACCGCACCTCGCACTGACACTCACCTCACAAAGAGCAATGCAAATAGCAACAAGCAAAACGCTTCACAGCACTTCACAGCACAAAAGTAGTTATACCACGGAGAGATGACTGGCTTCAATAGTTTGAAGGAGTGTAGTCCCGCGCGCCTGTCCTTGCAATTGAATGAACTTCAAGTTTTGCTACTTTTACCTAGATGGCGCTAGCAGTAAAAAACCTTTAATGAGCGACTATAGGTGCAAATACTAATTATCACCATTGTTGATGCTTCTTATTTTAACTCTATTTTAGAGTAATACAAAATTAAAAGGAAGCCGACTCAAACAAGGCTCGCATTGTTGAGTTTGACGGCCTTCTCGATTGAATGTCGTGTAGGAAAAATTGATTATATTTGAAGGCTCAGTATAATCGTGCCAGTTGTATAAAGCGCAATTTACGCCTATACGTACCAAGAACTACTATTCTAGTTTTGCCATGTATAATTCCTAGGCTGTAGAATGAGTGGTTTTTCTGGTCAAGCTATTCGATGCAAGGCAGTATTAAAGAAATCTTCAAATTGGAAAGGCAATAAAAAACGGACCAGCGAATAAAATTTGATGAAACTTAGCACGCTGAACTAGTATAACGTGCGCCCGAAGTGGTAAAAAGTTTCCTGCTGTGCACCTTCACAAAGTGCAGACATTCGTGCCCAAAATAGCCAAACGTTTCCTTGCTTAAAAGGCTGCCGATCAAATACTGAATAAATTAAAAGAGGTATGCGTTATTCAATCCGAGAAAAACACCCAATCTATGTCTAGGCCAAAGGAAACTGTCCTAGTGCAGCAGTGTCTTCAGAAAATTATTCCAAAGTAGGGTATATCAACGACGTTACCGAACTTGTCATCTGCCATACCACCTCTAATCAATTTATAACGCTGGCACACTAAAGCAACGCACATCATTTGAGAGAGCGCATATTAAGCTTTCAAATGATACCTACTTTGTCATGTTCGAAAAAGAACAACTCGCAGGATGCTCACGCAAACATTGCCTATAATGGCACATTCGCGCTGCCGGAGTGACGCCTACGTGATGATATGAGAATTTGCTATGGTTACTGCCACATATAACTGTGTTCTCAAGGTACTTTTCAATCTGAACAAAAGGTAGGCTGGCAATCCTGATGGCATTCCATCGCAGGTATTCAAATCCTGCATTCAAGACATTGCGCATTTTAGTAGAGCTGTTTAATAAATCAGTAATTACCATTTCAATACCTGCAGATTGGAAGGTAGCTCATGTCGTTCCTATTCATAAAAACGATCCCAAAGGTGTACCAGAAAACTACAGGCATATTTCTTTAACATTCGTATGTTGCAAAATAATCGAACACATTATGATGAAACACCTTCAAAGCAATAATTTATTTTCAAATAATAATAATCATCATCATCATCAGCCTGACTATATCCACTGCAGAGCGAAGACCTCGCCCATATTTCTCCACTTAACCCTGTTCTGTGCTAGCTGCATCCACTTGACCCCTGCGAACTTCTTAACCTCATCGGCCCATTTAACTTTCTGCCGCCCCCTGCTACGCTTTCCTTCCCTTGGAATCCAGTTTGTTACCTTAAGCGACCATCGGTTATCCTCTCTTCGCACTACATGTCCTGCCCATGCCCATTTCTTCTTCTTAATTTCCACTAGAATGTCGGTAACCTGAGTTATTTCTCTGACCCACTCTGCACGCTTCCTATCCCTTAATGATACGCCTACCATTTTTCGTTCCATAGCCCTCTGAGTTGTCCTCAACTTAAGTAGAACTCTTTTGGTTAGCCTCCACGTTTCAGCCCCATAGGTGAGTACAGGCAAGTTGCAACTGTTATATGCTTTCCTCTTTAGCGATACCGGTAAGCTGCTAGTCATAATCTGTGAGTCCTTGCCAATGCGCTCCATCCCATTCTTATTCTTCTTGTTATTTCCTTTTCATGGTCCATATCTGTGGTTACTACCTGTCCTAAGTAGACATATTCGCCTACTACTTCCATTACTTCGCTACCCAATGTTAACTTCTGCTCCTTTCCGAGGCTGTTGAACATTACCTTGGTATTCTGCATATTGATTTTCAAGCCTACCTTTCTACTTTTCCTGTCTAGGTCACGAGTCATTATTTGCAGTTCATCCACCGAGTTGCTTAGCAAGGCAATGTGATCAGCAAATCGCAGATTACTAAGGTATTCTTATCCCTAACTGCTCCCATTCCAAGTCTCTGAATACTTCCTCGAAGCAAGCTGTGAATAGCAATGGGGAGATTGTGTCTCCTTGTCTAACATCTTTATGGGAATTTTGTTACTTTCTTTATGCAGAACTATGGTTGCTCTGCAGCCACTATATATATCTTCCAGCACTTTCACGTACGGCTCGTCTACCCCCTGATTTCGCAATGCCTGCATCACCGCCGAGGTTTCAACTGAGTCAAATGCTTTTTCGTAAGCAATGAATGCTATGTATAAGTGCTGGTTATATTCCGAGCATTTTTCTATCACCTGATTGATGGTATTGATATGATCGATAGTAGAGTACTGTTTCTGAACACCTGCTTGATCGTTTGCTTGATTGCAGTTTAAGGTTGTCCTGATTCTATTAGCGATTACCTTAGTAAATACCTTATACGTAACAGACAGTAAGCTGATTGGTCTGCACCTTTTAAGGTCCTTAGGGTCCCCTTTCTTATGAATGAGGATAATGTTTGCATTCTTCCATGTTTCCGGTACCGTCGATGGCATCAGGCCAGATCAGGCACTGCGTATACAGGGTGGCCAGCTTTTCCAACACGATATCCCCCCCGTCCTTCAGCAAAATCTGTAGTTATTTGATCCTCTCCAGCTGATTTCCCCCTTTTCATAGTTTCTAATGCTTTCTTGACCTCGTCCTTCGTAATTGGTGGAACGTCTGACTGTTTTCCCTACCGCCAATCTCATTACGGTCCTGACTACTTTGGCTACTTTTACTATCTTATCCATATTCGTGATGACGTTGCCCTCCTTGTCCCTTATCGCATACATCTGGTTTTTGCCTATGCCCAATTTCTTCTTTACCGCTTTAAGGCTTCCCCCGTTCTTTACAGCATGCTCAATTTTCTCCATGTTATACTTCCTTATATCGGCCACATTGGGCTTATTGATTGGCTTTGATATCTCGGCCGATTCAATCTGGTCTGTTGGATTGGAAACGTTCATACTCTGGCGTTTCTTAATCATATCTTCCGTCTCCTTAGACAGTTTACCGGTATCCTCTCTGACTATCCTACCGCCTACTTCTACCGCACAGTCAGCAATGATATCTCTGAATGTATTGTTCATTGATTCTAGGGTAATGTCACCATGCTCGTTTTGAGCTGAATATCTATTCTGTAGCGAGATCCTGAACTCTTCTGCCCTCCCCCTCACCGCTAAGTCGTTGATGGGTTTCTTTCTTACTAATTGGTTGCGTTCCTTCTTCAGATTTAGGCTAATTCGGGACCTCAGCATCCTGTGGTCACTGCATCGCACTTTCCCGATTACCTCAACAGCTTGCATAATGGCGGGGGTTGAACACATTATGAAGTCTATTTCATTTTTAGTCTCCCCGTTAGGACTTTTCCAAGTCCATTTCCGGTTCTTCCGTTTGCTGAAGAAGGTATTCATGATTCTTAAGTTATTGCGCTCTGCAAACTCAACTAGTAACTCCCCCCTGCTATTCCTAGAACCAATGCCATAGTCACCTACTGCCTGGTCTCCTGCCTGCTTTTTCCCTACCTTGGCATTGAAGTCGTCCATTAGTACAGTATACTGCGTCTTTACCTTTCGCATTGCCGATTCTACATCTTCGTAGAAGCTTTCAAATACCTGGTCATCATAACTACATGTAGGTGCATAGGCCTGTACAACGTTCAGTTTATAGCGCTTATTAAGCCTAATTACGATGCCTGCCACCCTCTCATTAATACTATAGAGTTCATCTATATTACCCGCTATATACGTATTGACAAGGAAACCTACTCCTAGTTGCCGCCTCTCTTGTAAACCTCGACAATACAGTACATGCCCATCCTTCAGTACAGTATATGCCTCATTCGGCCTCCTAACCTCACTAAGCCCTATGATATCCCATTTCATACCCTCTAGTTCCTCTAACAGCACTGCTAAACTAGCTTCACTAGCTAGGGTTCTAGCGTTAAACGTTGCCAGAATCAGTTTATAATGGCGGCCTGTCGAGCGGAGCCAGGTATTCTTAGCACCCCCTGCTGCGTCACAGGTCTGACCGCCGCCGTGGTCAGTTGTTCCGCAGCCGCTGGTGGCTGAGGGCCGGGGTTTTATGGAGCTTATCATAGGAGGTTGCGGGCAATTACTGCACCAGGGTGGCCAACTCCTGTTCTGGTGATGGTGTGCGTTGCCGGTGTGTTCACCGGCATCAGGTCGCGTTCTCCACTAGCAGTGGGAGCATGTTCATGACATTAAACGTTTTGAGAAATTTTCCATTTACTTACGTCGAGAGGCACTTGTAGGTGATGATGTCGCTCACCTTTCACAAATACTCCGCTTTCACAGAAACATTGCTGCCTTGTATGACTTGTTCCACACAGTGCACGTCAGAAAATTGTATTTCCCCTTTTCTGAGATTTCCATGAGAAAAATGTCCTTCAAGGTAGCGAATTTCTTTAAAACAGCACTTTAGCCGGTACAATGCGAAATAGGGCGCCTCAGATACCCGCCTGTCGCGTTATGAACTTCCCGCCGAAGAGGGCGCTGATAGTTTGATTATATATGGTTGCTGGATGCGCCCCCTCCCCCCGCCTAGCATAGTGGTGTTATTCTGCTGTTGGGTCGGTGACGCCTCAGAAGCGGCGGCCGCTGCTCACTCTTCGCCGCTCCGGTTGGGTGAGACACGTGCACTGTGTTCTTTGGGCAAAATGGCCAAATGTGTTCCTCAGTGAACGAACCACTCACGAAACGGATGGAAAATGTTTCGGTGTATGAGAGAAGCAAAAGTGCGACTGCTTTAGATTGTAAAAATGAGGAGAGACAAGTGGCAGCCCACGGACAGATCAGGTGTGTGCAGTATAAATAGTGTCATCTTGCATTAAAAGCAATGGTTAATTCCGTGTACTTCCTCGCAGCACTTATCCCTCACGTCTTCTTGGTCTCCTGCGTGTGTGCATGCGTGTATAACTTTTCTTTTGATGTCTGGCTATCGCTAGACTTTTAATCGCTAGTTGTGCACGTGTTTGCGTGTGCCTAAGCGTGTAACCACTGTTTTGTGTTGTCCGCCAACGCCTAAGGGCCTTTCACACGATGCCGGTTCGATCTACCAACACCGTGACTTCTTTATGTCTGCGTCTATGCACACTGCGCCGACGGAAACTGACGGCCGACGATAGGGGTCGGCGCCGCTTAGCTCGCAAGACGGCTGTCGGCCGATGGTCGCCCAACTCCAATGTCACACTAGTCAGACAACGGGCGAATCCTACCACCCACTTGGACCTTTCGTTCTCAATCTCTTCTTGCTCATTACACTGTTCCTGTTCTTAATCCTTTTATTTCATTTTTGCTGACATGAGAAGTTCCCCTTAAAATAGGCCCTTCCTCTTTTTACTTGGTTTATTCTCATAACTATAAGTAACATTGGCAGTGATTTTTTTTAATTCTGTTTCATACCGGAAAATGCGCCTTGCCAATTGCGATTATGGGCCGAGACTGAATGTTGTAGGCTATTTCACGGCTGCGGTTGCTTAGTCAGATAACTGTGTTCGAAAAATAAAAGCAATCCGCAGCAAATTTCAGCTAGTAGATATAAAGCCTTAAAAATGAATAGGAAGATGTGTTCTGTAGGGGATCGAACTTGCAACCTCCTGCTTTATAGCAATCTTCGGTAACCATGAAAGCTAAGCATAGACTCCTGCTTGAGGCATTCAGATATGGTTTAACCTGATATGCTGTATTCTTTTCTTTTTTTTTCAATGTGAAAATCTCGAAGGCAGTAGGGGCTCTGAACTTACTGCTTAACTGTACAATGTACAGCTTGCTGAAAGTAAACTGCCGATATTTTGAATTATGCCGTGCAGTAGCAGGTAAAACCTTTGGCGGATTGCACGGGGCCGCCGCGGGACCAAACAGCTCTCATTCCTGCTGCGAGTTTTCTTCGCACACATAATTCTTGAAACGCATTATATTCTGGCACAAAAGTTCTTACGTGATACGCAACCTAACGTTGAGGTTGGCTTGCAGAGTTGAGACGTACATATTACCGCAGCGACTAGATGTTATGACTGTAAACATACTCCGATCGAAGTGCAGGAGGATCGCCAGCTCTAGGCTGGCTCCAGGAAAATAATCGCTTCTCCGTCATTTCTTTAGCAATTACTTAGTTTCTTTTGTCCTGTTCTCTGCACTTGGGAAATGCGGAATGGCAGCACGCGTTGGTCGCGGCTTCGACGCGCGATGCAAGTATACAGTTTACTCGCCCCGACTGGAAAATCCTGCCGTTAACCTCCCGTACTTATCAGGCAGCCCTATAAGCATTTAGGCGACTCGCGCTCATATGGAAGTCAGGAATTATGGATACGTTAGGAGAGAGGGAAAGAGGGAGATGTTACGCGCTCGAATCCCTGGGTGCGCTGACCCTAGTGACGCCACTGGACATCTACACTTGCCTGTGTTGCATACGTCGTCGGCTCATATCCCTGTCGAAAATTGGTCCTCACATTGAGTAGATGATTCATGCTAATGTGGCTCTGAATGGTATGACACCATATTGATCGCAGCGCAGCGTGCATATGGGTCACAATTTTGGCACGAAATAAATAGAGCGGTCTCTTCGGCGCCATTCGTTTTAAGTTTGGTTAAGGCAACGGATTTTCGGCCAGAATTTATAGTTTTGAATCAAAACTCAACTCGTAGTAAGGACCCAAATGTGATGTGCATGACTGCGCCATCACTATTCAGACCGTTGGGAAAAAGTAAGCCTAGAATTTCAAACAATTTTATATATTTAGGCAGGTTTTCTTGTATAGCATAAAGAAACCAGCAGACATTACTTCGGCTTCACAAAAATTACTTGCATGAATTGACTAGGAGTTTTCATCATTGTTTCATCATTTTCTAAAGCACCTATGAAGAACATGGTCGATTAGAACGCCTCACATTAGTGAGCGGCACAGAACGGCTAGGTGAAACTGAAGTGAGCCGTCCACGGGGGTGGCATGATTCGAGTCGCGCGTCCGCGCGATAGGAGCGCGCAACCTGCGTTTTATGCCAGTGCACAGGTGGCAGAAGCAAAACGCCGGTTGCGCTCAAATAATCGAGAAACATCTAGAAAGCAGCATCTCTGATGGCTAAATTGTGTTCTATAATTGTTTACAGGAAAGAAAAGGCGCAGTATCTACCACTGGCGCTACCTAGCAAGACGAATTCTTTGATTTCTGCTGTGCTTCGCCGGCAAGTCTCCGCGAAAAGGAAAGGCGTAGTATCAGTCAACTCTGCCTTCTATTATCGGTTTACAGGAAAAGAAAGGCGCAATAACTTTCACTGCGAAACCTCGCATACCCTGAATTTCTGCTCCGATTCACATGGGAGGCTTCTGGAAAATAAAAGTTCTAGCATATATCAACAGTTCGTTCAATAATTGGTTTGAGAAAAGCAAAGAGAAAGGAAAAGAAATAGAGAAAGGACAGGTGCGGTATCTGTCTCTGGCGGAATCTCGCATGCAAATGCCTGCATTTCTTCTGCGACTCACCTGCGAGGTTCAATGTAAAGGAAAGGCATAGTATATGCCAACTGCTCGCTCTATAATTGGATTACAGGAAAGGAAAAGCGCAGTATCTGTAACTGGTGGAATCTCCCAGACACATCCCTGCATCTTCTGCTGTGTTGAGCCTGCGAGGTTCCGCGAAAAGAAAAGGCGTATTATATGTGAACTGTTTTCTCTATAATTGGCTGACAGAAACAGAAAGGTGCTGTATCTGTCATAGGCGGAATCTGGTTGTGGGTAGTGGTTATTTATTGTATATACAAAAGGAAGGAAAAGATGTTTGCCAGCCCCGGTATCTGCTATCTGGTATCTGAAGCACCTGAAGTGGGCCGGCGGTAATAAAGGGATAGCGAGGAAGAGGGAGAGGAAATCAAATATGTCAGTCATAGGGAGAACGAAAAGGGTAGGTAAAAATAAAAGAAATCTATACAGTATGGTACAGTATACTGTAGTTTGCCTGAGGCCCACCCGCAAATGTCTCAGGTCACTGAGCACTCGGCACATTGGGCGGGCCTCTGCAATAGCTCTGCGTCCAGGCAACTGTTCACTCCGCACGCACGTGCACAGTGTACAAAACACTGACGGCCGTCGTGGGGCGATCGGCTGTTATTGTCCGAAATAGCACACGCGGAGAGTTCGGCCACAACGCGCACTATCTGGCGAGGTGAAATAGGCAGGTCATCAAGCCCGCCTGTTCGATATATTCACACAGGGGCTCACGTGTGTTCGATCGCAGACGCGAGCACTGCCCGGCGGCTACAGGAGCACAGCTACGCTGTCCAGGATAACCCCCAGCGCTCTGTAAGCCGCCAGCAACTCCCGTCGTGGTTCGGCTAGCGCGGTGCAGTGCAGTAGAAGATGCTCGAGAGTTTCTACCGCGCCACAGCCATCACACATGTCACTGGTGGGAAGTCCGTGGCGCATCCGTCGTTCCCCAGGCCGCACACATCCAATGCGTGCACGGAGGATCATTGCGCGTTGCAGCCAAGTCAGCTAGCGGCAGCGGTTACTGTGAATGCGCTCACCTCTTGCGATGCGTGGGTCGGGGTGCTGCGTCCGGAGAGTTCATGTGGTGCGGTCGCGAGCTCGTCAGCACATTCGTTGACCTCTATGCCGCAGTGCCCACGGATCCACTGTGCCCGCATAGCGCAGCAGCGCTCCGCCAAGCGCTCGAGACACGCGCGAATCTGACACAGCATCGGAGTTCCTCGCCCGGTAATTCGAAGGCGGCTGAGGACAGCGTGGGAGTCACATAGCATGGCACACCTGGGTGACGGCGGAGTCAGTTCAAGCAATAGATCCAGGCTTAGGCGTAGGCCCGGCAGCTCCGCCGTGGTGGAAGAACCCAGAAATGGTAGGTGCAGCTGTCTGTGCAGTTGCAGGGCGGAGATGGTAGTCACCGCTGCTAGCGAGCAACAGTCTCTGGCCACGGAGCCATCGGTGTAAACGAGGAGGTGGTTGGATTTCCTCGTAGATGGCGGCTCCGGTCAGCTGCTGCACTGCACAGAGCGGTGTGGTGCGTTTCCCCGTGATGCCGACAATCTCTACTGAATCTCCATAGCAGCGGGCACAGGCGAGAAGAGGTCCTAGCGGGGCTTTGCATTGGTGGGCTGTTCATACCCGAGCAGCGCCGCTCCCATGCGTGAGTGGCGATGATGTCGCAACCGATGTAATAGCGAGCCGCCGTCCTCTGCGCGCTGTAGGCCATCGATGTGTCGGAGAGCCTGCCGCGTGGCCTCATGTAATGGCCACGCGCCTGCATCGGCCAAAGTAGTTGCGCATAGAGAGTTCTGAGGAAGGCCGAGGCAAATGCGGAGCGCCTTGCGATGCTCGACCCCCAGCTTCTTCCAGCATGGTTTGCGCAGTGTGACGAGCGGTAGCGCGTAGAGTATTGCTACCACAGCCGCGGAGTTGGACAGCCGTAACGCAGCTTGCTGGGAGATGCCCTGGCCTCGAGCAGTGGGCCTGTGTACGGCGGCGGTGGTTCTCTTCATCTGCAGGCAGGCCCTGGTCGCCGCGGGTCGGAAGGAAAGGCGCTGATCTATGTCCAACACCAGATACCTCACCGAACGTTGCCAAGGCAGGAGAACCCCGTCCAGTGTGAACGGCGGTGGTCGCTTGCGCGAGGTCGGAACATAAGCCATCGCGACGGACATGTCCGCGCTGAGTAAGAGACCTAGGCCGTGCAAACAGTCGCTCACCGCCGTCAGAACTGTCTGCAGGCACGCGCGCACCCGTGCTGTCTCACCCGGCGGTGCCAGGCCCCACAGAGCAATTTCCGTGTTGTGATTCGCCTGCAAGGTTCTGCGAAAAGGAAAGGCGTAGTTTATGTCAGCTGTTCGTTCTATAATTGGGCCATCTAGCGCGGGAACTCCTGCCTGCCTGGCCTAATCAAATAATAAATGTTTATCCTCCTCCTCGCCATTCTTCACTAAAAAGGAGCGGCACAGTATCTCTCACTGGCGGAATCTACTAGACAAATGCCTGCATTTCTGCTGCGATTCGCCTTCGAGGTTCCGCGATAAGGAAAGGCGTAGTATCTGTCAAGTCTGTGTTCTATAATTGCGTTAAAGGAAGGAAAAGGGGCGAAGTATCTGTCACTGGCGGAATCTCGCATACAGGTCCCAAATCGATTTGGGACCTGTATGCGAGATTCCGCCAGTGACAGATACTCGTTCATCACTTCAAGAACTAGTACAGCATATTTCGGTGCAAATCCAGCAGCTAGGCTTGCGGCTATATAGCCTCGAAAACAAGGTCATTGCTCTTGAGGTACAGCACATGGTCCCGTGATGGAAACTAGAACGAAGCCATACGACCGCCCGCCGGCCTCAGCTTCATCGAAAGTCCTCCTCAACTCCAGTAAATTACACTATGGCTCCCCGCCAAACGTGTAAAATCTGGGAATGGAACTGCGGGTGATACCGCCCGAAACGGGGGAGTCTCCAACACTTCATTCAAGCATCATCCGCTCCTCCAGATATATTCGAGCTACAGGAGACGCCTGGTGCCTTAATACTTCCCCGATACAAGGTTTATGCACCACCGGGCACCAAAATTTCAACACTATCGTCCTAATCAGTGTTGCCAATTTAGCGGTTTTTCGGCTAAATTTAGCACGTTTTCACACTATTTAGCGGGCGAAAACCTTGTACTGCGGGAGGCGGAATTTTTAGCGGTCTTTAAGCCTTTCTGGCGATTTTTTTGGTGGGTTTTGGTAGTTCTATATATTTTCTTTCTGAACCGCAAACGTGCCTTGAAATGTTAGTCACTTCTGCGAGAAAACGTCACCATGTGAGCACATGACGTCGCTGAGATGCCGCTATGCTACAGTGGGGAACATTGAAACACACCATGACTCGACTGCTGCGGCACATTTGAAAACTGTGCGTTTGAACCTAATCCTCGAACCTGCAGGGTAAATGCTGCTCAAACTACGACCTGCCACTAAATGTAGTTCAAAAGATCGGCACGATGGAGGCGTACGCTGACAACAGCACTGGAAGCCCATCTGTACCTGGTACCAGCGGTACGAGTAGCCAGTCGTTTGCAGATGAAACAGACATCTTTCTGTGATTGTGCCTGCAGTCAGGCAGGACGTCCTCAGCAGTGTCTAGTCAGTACTTCTCATTTCACAAACTTAAAAAAAAAGAATAGTTTTTAGAACTTTAATTTATAGTATGATGCCTCTAGTCGATAAATAACATATTCAATGGTTTTTAGTAGGAAAAAAAGTGCGTTGTTTCTTTTTACATTAGTTATACTTGTTTACAAACTGAATAAAATGTACAAAAATGAACTTTTTGGCACATAAATAGATTTAGCGGGTTTTAGCGGGTTTTGAGAATTCCTGTTGCGGGATTTTTATTTTTAAGCTGGCAACACTGATCCTAATCCAACGCAATCTTACAACGGTCCAACAGAATCGAAGGCTTCGATACATAGAGGTTTTGCCACAAAGACAGGGCCATCCAAACATTTTCATCTCAAATTTGTGTAGCTTTTGACGAATACGATGACACAAATTTGGCTACCTTCTCAAGGCTCGTAAACCCGTACAACACCACGGGTTGATTATAGTAGGAGATTTTAACGCACCTCACACAGCCTGGGGCTATAGCAAGGCCAGCGTCAAGGGCAGATATTTATGACCACGTTTACAACAGCTGGGCTTCACGCTCGCTACTGACCCGCATAACCTGACCCGGCTGGGTAGCAGTGTCTCGGTAGATACAACACCCGACCTCACTTTCTGCCGAAATATACATGTAGAACAGTAGAACAATGGGGAAAGCCTCGGTAGTGATCACTACCTTATATCTACTACCTTTACCTCTGTATCATACCGAAGGCAACGGCATAAAACTTTCCTCACTGGCAGGGACAGATTCCTCACCTTCCGTGGCCAAACAGCGCCCTCCACAATTGAGAACCTGGGCGCGTGGGTCACCGCCCTTCGAGAGAATAATCACCGACAAACTGAGAACTAAGAAGCAATATACAATACAACGCTAGACAAACGGCTCCTGCAGCTGTGGCAAATTTGAAATTCCGCGCCCTCAAATTGAAAATTGCGCAGCTTGACCAACGCATTGAGGAGTACACATTAAAACTAGCCCACCAACAATGGGAGAAGGTGTGCGATAATCAGGACAGGTATGTGATAAGATGCATGGGCAGTTAGGTCTCGGTCGGACTTGGAACTTACTGCGGTACCTTCTTGACCCAACCAACTCCAAATCTACACAATTGGAAAGCCTGGCAACGCTAATGCACAAATACCCACCAACCGACGCAGATCTCCTCCTAGACCTACAAACAATATACATAAGCTTCCATCCCTCAACCATCCTTCCAACGTATGTGGGGCCTGCAAATCCAGAACTTGACGGCACCATCGCCGAGGCCGAAGTAAGCTTCTACATAACACAGATTCGCGTAAACTCTGCCCTTGGTGCGGACGGTGTTACCAACAAATCTCTATAAACCTTGGACGATGTGTCAATTACAGCATTTACAAATGTCATGAATGAATAATGGGTGGAAGGCCAAGTTCCTGCGGCATGGAAGCATGCGAAATTAACGTTCATACCTACACAGGGCAAACGACAAGCCCTTGAAAACCTAAGGCCCCACTCTTTAACATCGTGTATAGGAAGAATAATAGAGCATGTTATCATCAGTCGCCTCCACACCTATGTCGAGGATCACCATCTCCTACCACCCACAATGTTGGGCTTCCGTTCTCCTGACTATTTTGACTATTAGTCTATCCTGACTATCTCGTGCTCTTCACGCAGGTGTATCACCTTAAGAAGTCATCTACTGCGGCACACACGTGTGAATGTCACAGTGACAATGTGTCAAGAAAAGCATCCTTCATTCATCGACCATCATCATCCGCCAGCGCCACCGACGTACATCGTGATCTCCCGCCCCCCAGAAAGACTACGTAAGGACCGACACCGGAAAGCATCGACCATTATACAGCCATTGCGGCAATGAACAAGTCCTGATTATCATGTGCTCTTCACGCAGGTACTTCACCTTAAGAAATAATGTACTGCGGCACACACGTGTGACGGTCACAGTGACACAGTGTCAAGAAAAGCATCCTTCGTTCATTGGCCATCATCATCCGCCAGCGCCACCGATGTAAAACGTGATCCACCGCCCCCCAGAAAGACTACGTAAGGACCGACACCGGAGAGCATCGACCATTATACAGCCATTGCGGCAGTGAACAAGTCCTGATTATCATGTGCTCTTCACGCAGGTACTTCACCTTAAGAAATAATGTACTGCGGCACACACGTGTGACGGTCACAGTGACACAGTGTCAAGAAAAGCATCCTTCGTTCATCGACCATCATCATCCGCCAGCGCCACCGATGTACAACGTGATCCCCCGCCCCCCAGAAAGACTACGTAAGGACCGACACCGGAGAGCATCGACCATTATACAGCCATTGCGGCAATGAACAAGTCCTGATTATCATGTGCTCTTCACGCAGGTACTTCACCTTAAGAAATAATGTACTGCGGCACACACGTGTGACGGTCACAGTGACACAGTGTCAAGAAAAGCATCCTTCGTTCATCGGCCATCATCATCCGCCAGCGCCACCGATGTACAACGTGATCCCCCGCCCCCCAGAAAGACTACGTAAGGACCGACACCGGAGAGCATCGACCATTATACAGCCATTGCGGCAATGAACAAGTCCTGATTATCATGTGCTCTTCACGCAGGTACTTCACCTTAAGAAATAATGTACTGCGGCACACACGTGTGACGGTCACAGTGACACAGTGTCAAGAAAAGCATCCTTCATTCATCGACCATCATCATCCGCCAGCGCCACCGACGTACATCGTGATCTCCCGCCCCCCAGAAAGACTACGTAAGGACCGACACCGGACAGCATCGGCCATTATACAGCCATTGCGGCAGTGAACAAGTCCTGATTATCTTGTGCTCTTCACGCAGGTACTTCACCTCAAGAAATAATCTACTGCGGCACACACGTGTGACGGTCACAGTGACACAGCGAACAAGGAAATCATCCTTCGTTAATCGACCATCATCAGCCGCCAGCGCCACCGACGTGCAACGTGATCGCGCGCCCCCAAGAAAGACTACGTAAGGACCGACACCGGACAGCATCGACCATTATACAGCCATTGCGGCAGTGAACAAGTCCTCATTATCATGTGCTTTTCACGCAGGTACTTCACCTTAAGAAATAATCTACTGCGGCACACACGTGTGACGGTCACAGTGACACAGTGTCAAGAAAAGCATCCTTCCTTCATCGACCATCATCAACCGCCAGCGCCACCGATGTACAACGTGATCTCCCGCCCCCCAGAAAGACTACGTAAGGACCGACACCGGACAGCATCGACCATTTGGCAGCCATTGCGGCAGTGAACAAATCCTGATTATCATGTGCTCTTCACGCAGGTATTTCACCTTAAGAAATAATCTACTGCGGCACACACGTGTGACGGTCACAGTGACACAGCGAACAAGAAAAGCATCCTTCATTCATCGACCATCATCAGCCGCCAGCGCCACCGACGTACAACGTGATCGCCCGCCCCCAGAAAGACTACGTAAGGACCGACACCGGACAACATCGACCAATTGGCAGCCATTGCGGCAGTGAACAAATCCTGATTATCATGTGCTCTTCACGCAGGTATTTCACCTTAAGAAATAATCTACTGCGGCACACACGTGTGACGGTCACAGTGACACAGCGAACAAGAAAAGCATCCTTCGTTCATCGACCATCATCATCCGCCAGCCCCACCGACGTACAACGTGATCTCCCGCCCCCCAGAAAGACTACGTAAGGACCGACACCGGAGAGCATCGACCATTATACAGCCATTGCGGCAGTGAACAAGTCCTGATTATCATGTGCTCTTCACGCAGGTTAGTTAGTTCTCATCGATTCCTTTTTGTGCATTTTCTGTCGCAACTACGGCTGCCAGTAGTTTCACTGCCAATCATTTCACTGTCAAAACGCCTACCAACGCGGAATTGGCAAAAGACGCTGACGAACTGAAAAAAAAAAAAGATTTTTCAGCTTCAGATTTTCAGTTTTAAAAGAGAGATTATTGAAGCCTTCAAAATGATTCCTGGGTAAGAAGGGGAATGCGTGAGTGTTCCGTGGTGGCGCTCAACAGCAAGGAGGTGATACTTCTCCGTTTGGACAATGTGACAAAACGTTAGACCTAATTTTTCATTATTTGCATTTTATTTTCGTTTATTTTTTCTGAATCTTTTGTTTGCTTCTTCATATTGTAACCCCATGTCTTGCGTGAAGGTTTCTTCTTCTTCGTACCACAAAAACTGGCAGTTGGTAGCGAGCGCATCATCTGTGTTAACGTCCTGTTTAATTCTCTTGTGTCTGTATTGTTTTTTGTGTATAACCATGCAGCACCGGAGATCATCGGAGTCGTATAGCCAACTAGCCCGCCCGCAAGTACTACTGAAAAAAGTTCATGAATTGCGGAGCAGCCTTGCCTTGTTCATATGAGGAAATGAAAAACAAGCAAGCTGACTTAACAACAGAAAATAAGGAACTTGACCGTTGCAATAAACAGTTGGCACAACGTATGGCTGAACAGGAGCAATACTCCAGGGTAAACAACATTGAGGTTAAAGGAGTTCCTTCAACTCAGGGCGAGAGCTTCGTCGCAATCCTGGAAGAAACTCGCATCGAAAATAGGTTGTCCAGTTTCTAGCACTGACTCATCGCATTCCTAAGAAAAGTGACACCAACATCATAGCCCGCTTTTTTCCCCGTACCAAGAAGGCAAAGTTTGTTGCCAAAGCAAGGAAAGCACGCATAAACATGAGTTCGATTGGATTTAAGGTCTCTGTTAACGACGGCAGGCCCATCTACGTGAACGATAATCTAACCCCAGAGATTAAACGTTTGCTTGGCAGAGCACTAACCCTGAAAAAAAAAGGAGTTTGTGTGGGTGGATAACGGCCGTATTAAGGCTAGGAAGACCAAAGAAAGTGAAGTGTATACCGTATTTCTGGGCTGATGATCTATCTGTTTTCACGTAAACCGTGCACCACACATCGCCAATCATCATGCTCTTCTCACTAGATCACCTTAAAAGCCATTTCCCTAATATAGCTGATACCCATAAGTCTATTATCCATTTTAATTCTCGCAGTTTACCAAGGAACTACGATGATTTAGTAAACTTTTTAACGCTCGCTGATCACGCCTTTTCACTCATTAGTCTTTCTGAGACATGGCTGTCATCTGACGATGATAGGCCATTTGCTTTACCCGGCTATCAAAATGAATATTGTTATAGGTGAACTGACCGGCATGGTGGATCTGCAATCTTTATCTCGAACGCTATATCTTACAAACGCCGTCACAACATCATGTTTCATACAGAAAAGTGCGAATCAATCTGGCCAGAATTTGACAAATCTATTTTTGCTTCAAACAAAAACACTATCATTGGTAGTATCTATCGCTCACCTTCCGCATCTTACGAGCATTTTTGTCGTGAACTAGACGTCATCCTTCAAAATTTGAAATGTTAAAACATGAATGTTGTCATCTTAGGTGACATTAATACTGATATAACTGAACTTTATGATAACTCTTCTTCGTTATACACAAACTGCTTGCTCGGCCACGGATTGGAGTCATTATTAGAGTCATCTACGCGCATCACTCATCAAGGCTCAAGCACACCCATCGATCATGCATTATCGATTGTTATTACGCCTCAGATCGCAGGAGTGATCAGCTTTGATATCACGGACTATTACTCTGTTTTTCTGTTAATCGAATGCTCTAATAAGGCGACCGCCAGAATATGCCATAAGCAATCGATCAATGGATGCCGGTTTTTTGAGAGAATATCTGAGGCTAACTGGGATAGCATATTATGAGAAATATGCGCCAATAACGCGTTCAGTAAATTTTCCGTGAAGCTCAAAGAAAAAATTAGCCCATGCACATCAATAAGCCCCATCACTCATTGGGATTCATTTCAGCGGAACCTATGAATCACCAACAGCCTTCTAAACTGTACAAAGAAAAAAATAACCTCCTCAAAAAGGTTATGACACAGCCGTTTCAATTTCACCTAAAACAGCGCTTTCAAAAATACTCGGATATTCTCTCCGCCGCACTTAAACGCTGTAAACAAGAATACTATCAAAATGAGATACTTAGGAATGGAAATGACACTCGTAAGAATTGGGAAAGAATTAAAGAATTTTTGAACCTAGCTGAAAATAAAATAAGCATAACAAAAGTTCCTGATGGCGAGAGTACTTTAACTGATCAATCCAACTTTGTCAATGCATTCAATTCCTTCTTCTTTCGCTACGGTTTCTTGCCTCCAAGCAGATTCTGTAGCCCTAGTCGATGCCCTCATTCTTTCTAATTACGTCCTACTTCACCAGATGAACTCTTAAATTTCTAGCCTAAAAAATAATACTCCAGGAAGCGATGGAATTCCGTCATTCAAAATAAAGCTGGTTGGTCATGAGCTGTCAAATGTTCTTAGTCACATAATAAATCTAGTATTTAGGACTGGTGTTTTTCTTGCGCAGCTTAAAAAGGGTAAGGTGATACCGATCTTTAAAAAAGGCAATTACTAGATTACCTTTCAATAGTAAAGTAATTGAAAAGGTATACGTCAATCGCATAATGAACTACCTCCTTAAGTTCAAACTGCTAGCAGAAGAGCAATTTGCGTTCCGCCCTAATTACTGCACAGAGCTAGCTTTAATTAAATTCACAACAGTAGTAAACAATATACAGATAATGGCTTTTTTGCCGGTGCGTGTTTTTTGGATTTCACTAAAAAGCATTTGATATAATTACCCATACAATACTGTACACTAAATTAGAATTCCTTGGCATCTGTGGGCCTGCTTTAGCCCTTTTACGTAGTTATCTTACCGTACACAAGTTGTCCAGTTACAAGACATGCTCTCTGACCCTGTAACCTAAAATTTAGTAGTGCCAAAAGGTTCCATTTTAGGTACACTTCTTTTCCTCAACTACATATATGACTTGCCTTTGTTCCTAACTAACACTAAGTGTATTCTTGATGCGGATGATACAACGATATTCACTCAGGATAGTAATCTCACACGCCTAATAAACAAATTAAACACAGACTTACAGAATATTGTTTCCTGCTGCGAAAATAACTTGCTACAACTTAACACTACAAAAACCACCTTCATGATATTCCGCACTCATTAAAAGCAAATTATCACGAACCCACACATTCGTCTGGGAGATCATATTATCTCTGCCTCCGTTACATTTCTCGGCATCACGCTCGGCTGTCACCTAAAGTTTAATTTACGCTCCAGATCTGTAAGTAAAAAAATTGCATTTGGAATAAGGGGGTTAATAAAAACTATGCAATTTTTTCTTCGCCCTGTTCTCTTGACCCTATATTATGGCTTCATTAACAGTCACCTCAATTATTGCATATCATCTTGGGGTCATACCTATTCATGCCATTTATCACGTATTTCTCATCTTCAAAACCAAGTGCTTTGAATTATATCATTCAGGCCATACACAGCCTCTGCTTCACCCCTTTACTCTGACCTAAATATTCTTCCCTTGAAGTGCCTCCTAATCTTAGGTTAGGTCTCTTAATTTACTGCGCTCGCAATGATAATTGTCAACTTCTCTGTTTCTCTGAATCTTTCCTCGCTAATAGTAATAACACTCGATTCTCTGAGCAAAGCCATATGCTATACTACCAAAAGTAAACACAAATTACGAAAAACAAACTACTTTTTTCTCCGCCATAAATACTTGGAATTCATTACCGCTTGCAGTTAAATCAGCCCGTCCGCAGCCCGTTCGAAGCCCACTTTCTACACTCTACTAAAACACATCACTTCTCAAACAATTCAGCTTCATACCTTACCGAAGGATGCTTTATTCGCATTTTTCGTTCCCCACTCCGACAGCAAGCGCTCAATGTGTTTGTCATTGTGAATATTCTTATCTGTCACCGCTTCCGTTCTTATTATCTTTGCATCCATCCATTGTCCATTCTATGTAGTTTATCTTTTGTGTTTTTCGTAATGTTCTTGCGCTTTGCCTGATGTGTGCCTTTGCTTTTTTTTGTTTGTTTGAAAACCTACGCCCGCTTTTCATTGCCGTATTCGTTGCTGTAATTTTAATATGTTTCATTTTGATGTTATCTGTTTCCAGATCCTCTGCCACATTTGTGTATTTATTCCTGTATGTATTCCTGATGGGAGGTCCCCCAGACAGTCTTACTTTGGGACCTCCTACTGTACTTATGGTTTTGTAGGCACTTATGGTTTTTATGATTCACCTGCGAGGTTCCTCGAAATAGATGTATCTGTCACTGGCGGCATCTCGATGACAAACTTAACTGTGATGTCTAAACTCTGCGTTCTATCTATTTTACTGGAAAGGAAAGGCGCAGTATCTCTCACTGGTGGAATCTGGCAGACAACTCCCCAGAGATATTACATCGTCCTCACCTTGAGAAACAAGATAGAAGAGTTTGCTGCTCCGCTTCCCGCTGTCCAACCGCACATAGTGATCGGAACAGAATCCTGACTTCAAGAATCTCTCGCCAATACAGAAATATTTCAGTGTGGTTATGCTGTGTACCGGTCTGACAGGGACACACATAGTGGCTGCGTTCTTCTTCTCATCAATGAATGCCTCCAATGTACTGAACTTCCTACTTCATTAAATTATTCTGAATCGGTATGGTGCTGCAGGGTTAGAATGAGCAATGGCAGTTACTTCGCTGTTGGGTCTTTTTACCAGCCTCCTATTTGCAGTAATCCTGTCGCCGGCCGTTTTGGCCAGTAGTATCCGTGCTGTACTCTAGCCAACGAGTAGGTGTAGTCTTGGTGACCGGCGGTTGGTTCGCCGTGGCACGCTTGGAAAACTTCAGTGCGGAGAGCCAATGGGACGACGAGTAGATGACTGTTTCCCTCAAGACGGAAGTTCTTCTAAAGTACGTTGTTGCGAATAAAGAATAAAGAGATTACGCGGGCGAAAATCTTAGGCACAACCGTAGTTCGCTTCTCCAAGAAGTCAATAAAAGGGAGCAATTCCTGGTCCTTTCGCTGACCTAAAACGCAGTGTCTTCATCGGTCATAGTGGAAGGTTCGACCGGCGCTCGCGAAAGGCAATCTGCATCCTTGTGCTTCTTTCCAGATTTGTAAATAACTGCCATTTCGAATTCTTGTCATCGAAGGCTCCAACGCGCGAGTCTTCCTGGAGGGTCCTTTAAGTTCGTCAGCCAACAGAAAGAGTGATGGTCGCTAACGACTTGAAAGGGGCGAGTGTACAAATAAAGGCGCAACTTCATAACCACCCATACCACTGCAAGGCATTTTTTTCGGTTGCCGAGTAGTTCGCTTCTGCTTTAGATAGGGTCCTGCTGGCGTAAGCAATTACGCGCTGCACTAACACAGCCCCTAAGCCCACTTTTCTGGAACCCGTATGAAGCAGTGTAGGGGCGTCGTCATCAAAGTGCGCCAGGACAGGTGGTGTCTGCAGTCGCCTCCGCAGCTCATTGAAAGCTTGTTGCTGTTCTCCACCCCAGCGAAAGACAGCGTTGTCACACGTCAGTGAAGTTAATGACCAGGCAATTCGTGAGAAGCCAGCAATAAACCGACGGTAATCGGCGCAATGACTGAGGAAGTGCCGCAATGTCTTTTTGTCCGTAGGTGTTACGAACTTGGCGACTGCGGAGAGCTTTTCAGTATCAGGCCGGACACTTTCTTGGCTAACGACGTGACCTAAGAACTGCAGCTCCTCGTAACCAAAGTGGCACTTCTCGGGTTTTAGTGTCAGGCCCGCAGATCGTATGGCCTGAAATACAGCTAGCAAACGGAGTAGATCCTCTTCAAGTCTAGCAAAAAACGCGATCACGTAATCAAGATACACCAGGCATGTTTACCACTTCAGTCCCAAAAGCACAGTGTCCATCAGCCTCTGAAATGTTGCTGGCGCCGAGTGTAAACCGAACGTAAGGACCTTAAACTCATACAATCCGTTGGGAGTGACGAATGCTGTCTTCTCTCGATCCCTCTCATCCACTTGATTTGCTAATATTCACTTTTCTGTTTTTATATTTACGGAGACGAAACCTTTGACTGACATTTTGTCTGCCCCTGATCCCTCTGCGCGCGTACACTGCTGCACTGAAATAAAGCAGCCTTCTCTCGCCTGAGCGATTGTTGTTTCGATGCAAGGCTTAGATCTTTTTAGCTGCGGCAGCCTAGCTGAGGTTAGGGTATATTTCTGAACCGCTAAGGGTTCCGTGGTACGTTTTTTTTTGCGAAGTTTATTGCCTCAGGGCATAAAAGGAATGTTATGATGGATGAAGGGTGTGGTCAAATAAATGAAAAAAGGTTGGCTGATGCAATGAAATCGAGGAGTGAACGATGATGCGGTCCCAGTGTCCAAACAGCATATGACTGCGGATTATGGGGGAGAGGCCAGCTGCCACCAGGTGCCGGATCCGCGTTGGCTTCAACGCTGGACAATCCCACAGTAGGTGATGGATGTCAGCTTCTATATTTCTTGACTTGCAGATGGGGCACCCAGGGTGTGGATATAAATACCGAAATTGTGGCCACTTTCGGATCACTGCTGGTGTTAGGGCCACCCCAACTCGAATCCTCCGAAGCGCCACCTCCTCTGCACGGGTTAGACCGCGGGGGAGGCTTACCGTACACGGAGGTATAAGAGCACGTGTACGGCGCCGGAGGTGCTCCTTTCTTGTTAAAAGCAGGGTGGCATTGTCCAATTTTATGAGGTTTGGCGATGTCGATGTTGAATTTGAAAGGCGGGTAGCAGAATCTACTTGGCTTTGAGCACTTAAAAGGTCACGTGGGGTCCATTCAATACGAATTGGATTTGGCATGCGAGCCGCTAGACTGTGTATGTTCTGGCAGATTTCCGGGCTACTACTAACTCGTCTAAGTAGCTTTGTCACCTGGAGAGCATCTGTACGTATGATAATATGGGCCGTGGGAAGCATGGGAATGGCGGTCACAGAGCGAAGCGCCTCTTGCACTGCAAGCAGTTCCGCACAAAAAGAAGATGGAGGTTCCGGTAATTGAAATGTTGACGTCTTGTTCAATGAAGATTTGCTAGGACAGTAAACTGCTGTTATCACTTCACAGGCTTTGATGCTTGCGTCGACGTAAATTATAATGGAACCATGTGGCAAGCGGGCGTCTTGTTCCATAATTCGGTCGCGAAGTGACGACGCCGTTTCCTGTGTTCTTGGTCGGCGTAAATCAGTTGGCTTGATATTGCTCAGCTGTACAAAACGCCAAGGAGGAAGAACTGGCAGTGGCGGTGGTAGTATTGAATGTTTCGAAGCATAAGCCTTCAGAGCGCACGTTGCGTGAGAGAGTGTGGCCTTAAGCTTGCGTGCATCACGTCGTTGTTGCACCAGTTCATCTATTGTGCTTAGTTGTGCGTTTTCTTGGAGCGCCACGACTGGTGTTATGCGAGGGAGGCAGGTGATGACCCTTATTGCCTCTCGATTTATAGCCTCAAGTCGATCCCATTGTGCCCTTGTCAAATGCTGAAATTGGGCTTGATAAACAAGGCGCGGTTGCACAACTGCCCTCACCAACTGTCTCGCAACATCTGAGCGAGCGCCGCCCATTTTTGGAGCAATGCGTCTAATTAAACCCAGTGTCTGTAACGCCTGTTTTTTTGCGCCACACAGCCATGTAGTTCCAGTTCCTGACTCATGAATTGTTAAGCCCAATATTTTTACTGTTGGACTTTCCTGAAGTGGGGTTCCGGATAGATGTAGACGAATAGGAGTTGCCGATAGTTTACGGCGGCCCCAGCGGTTGGCGACTGATATGAACGTAGTCTTACTGGCGGAAAGTTCAAGGCCAATGGAAGATGCATATGTGCACGTAATATCTAAAGCTGATTGCAGGGCCGATGATTGAGTCAGTAGGTCGTTGTGTGCGCTCCACACCGTGATGTCATCAGCGTATATTAAGAATTTAACATCAGAAATTTCATGTAACCGCCATGCAAGTGAGATAAACGCAATATTAATAATGTTGGTGACAACACCGATCCCTGGGGCACGCCGCGAAGAGGGACGAATGATCCTATGGCCTCGTTATTGAGGCGTATTGCAAATTGTCTACTTTCAAGGAAAGATTTTACAAAATTGCGTACTCTAAGTGGTAAATGAAGCATGTCAATTGAATCCAGAATGGCAGCATGACTGATATTATCGTAAGCCTTTTTTACATCCATGGCGAGGACGGTGCGTACATTGTGGCTGCGTGTTGATGATAATACGGATGACGCCAAGACAGCCAATCTGTCTTCTGTGCCTATAGATGGTCGAAAGCCAATCTGGGCCGGGTGGTAGAAACCGTGATGTTCAAGCCACCACGAGATTCGTGTGGCGAGCATTTTCTCAGCAATCTTGCAAATTGTTACCGTTAAGGAAATAGGTCGAAAGTTGCTTAGGTCTGTTGGGGCTTTCCCCGGCTTTGGAATAGGGATCACAATAGCCGATTTCCAGCTGTCTGGTACATCACCGTCTAGCCATTCCTTGTTAATGGTGTCAAGGAGTTGAGGAAGTGCATCACCACTGAGGTTCTTGTAAACCTCGTACGTAATGGAGTCCGGACCGGGCGCTGTCTTTCGGTTGGCTTCATCTATAGCTGCAAGCAATTCGGGCATGGAGAATGGGCTCGCGATTCCCTCGGTGTCGGCAGCAGATGGCAGCTTATAGACATGGGCTGGCATGCCCCACAAGTGAGGTCTTGTAACTGGCGCAGGCAACACGTCGTACTTGGGGAAAAACTTGCGTGCTGCTTGTCTTGCGAAATCATTCGGAGACAAGTTTGCTGCAAAGCATGCTGTGGCCGCTGCATCAGGATGACGACAACCGCGCTCCATGGCATGGAAAGTTCGCCAAAGATGGGCATTCGATGACTGTGTGGAGAACTGCTCGCACCACAGGTACCATTGTCGTCGTGAGAGATCACGCTCATACCTCCGAGCCTTAGCAGTAATGTAATTTAGTCTTGTACGTGCATACGCAGAAGTTGGGTCTCTGGTTGCAGTCAATTCCGCTTGTCGACGAGCAGCCCACAAGTTGAGCAGAGGCACATCCGGTGTTGGTCGACCAACTTCCACCCAGGTAATGGTTGTAGCCTCATTTAGTGCTCTTTTTATGCGGTCTAGAAGCGATGGTGCCGACTCCACAGAGTGGTTTTGAAGAACGGCGCGGAAATTGTCCCAATGGACAACTGTACACTTGCGGCGTAATCGTCGGGCCTGTGATGGATAGAGACCGATGACAATAGGATGATGGTCACTGCCCCAGCAGTCCGGCTCTAAGTGCCACGAGGGGGTGCCGGTTCCTGACCACCACGTAAGATCTGGAGCGTATGTTCCACTCCTAGTATGAAGCACAGTCCTTGTTGGTGTATCTGGATGGTTCAGGAGAATAAACAGCGCATCCGTAAAGGCGTCTCGCACTCGCCTGCCGCGAGGACTTAAGGTGGGGTATCCCCAGTCCGGGTGAGGCGCATTGAAGTCACCCCTAACTAAAACTGGACATCCCGGGTATTGTTGCCTAACCTTCAGTAACCATCCCAGGTTTATGCGGGAGGGAGAGCCACCACCAGATCTTACATAGACTGACACAACTACAACAGTTGCCTTACCAAATTTGACTGCCACTGCAACAACCTCCTGATATGAAGTACACCAATTTTCCAGAGCAAGGCGTACCTGAGGAAACCGTGTGTCAACATACACAGCCACCTTTCCCGGAGGAGTATCCGTGTGCACACGTCGGTAGTGCATGGAAGGAGACACGTATCCACTGAAACCAGGAATGGGTGGCAACGCGTTCGTCTCCTGCAGTAGCATGGCCCATACATGAAGTTTGTTCATGCGAAGACGGGATTTGAGCTCTCCAACCTTTGTGGAGAGCCATCTACAGTTCCACTGAAGCACACCGCGATATCTTGTAGTCGCCATCTTGATTATGAGTCCAGAAGTCGCAAAAGCACAGATGTCAGGTTAGATAATTGAGTGACCATAAACCTCAGTAACGATTTCGAAGAGTTATCAGGCAGGGCAGCAGAAGACTTTTGGGAATCAGTGAACGGCATGGGAGTGTGGGACATAATCGTTGGCGAGGCAGCCTTGATATTCGCGGTCTGAGATTCCGTTGCTCGCCTACGACGAGCAAGCAGTTCACGTTGCGGAGCTTATAGACCTCCGCTAAAAGCCTTTCAATTTGGTCGTCAACTGCTGTCACATCGTCCTGCGGAGGTTCCGGCATATCCTTCCCGTTTGTACTCTGTTTGTGACGACGTTGTGCACTCATATTAGCGCTGTAAGCATGTGGTGTACAGATTGCCGGTGGCTCTGTCTCAGATAGCTGTGGCCATTCATCGTCATCTAATTGGAGAGCCTCAAATCTGTTGAATGTCTGAATCGGTGTTGAAGTACCCTGTTGAGACCATTGCCTTTGTATTCCACGACGGACCTTTTGATTTGCTTTCTGCTTTGTTGGGCAAGTTGGAGAGGTGATGTCATGGTCATCAGCTTTGCAAAGTCCGCATCGGTAAGATACTGTTTCTTCTGGCATAGCGTCATCTGGTGTTGTAAAAGGACAGGACCTATGCATATGTCCAGGTCGGAAACAGGTATAACAGTAGACGACACTTGGTTTATAAGGTCGAGGGCGTAGAATGCAGCCATAATAGTATAGGCGAGTTGGGGGAGTCACGGGGCCTTGCAAGGTGACGATGCAAGAGCGCCCCTTTCCCATGCGACGAGCTTGAATCACGTGATGAGTAGGGCAGTAGAGCTCACGCTGAAGTGTAGTCTGGTCCTCGTCAACGTCTACGTTGTAGACAATGCAGCGTTGTAGATCGGAACCATCAACAAGGTAAACCTGGACTGGAACCGAGACTTCGCTTGTTACTGAAATACATTTAAGTGTTTGAAGACACTCAACAGCAGCCAAACTCGGGAGCCACACAGCAATTGTATTCGACTTCTTCCTGGCCGTGAAACCACGGAAACCCTTGGTTCCAAGACATGCGTCCAGATTCGCCTGAATAACTCTGTTCGGTATCTCAGTAAGGTACTTGGTTGTCAGAGCCTTGATGGTCACTTTATAGCATGGTGATCCGGGTGTTGAAAATACCGGGTGATCAGTTGTTGTACAGGAGCGCTTGCCTTGTGAACTGTTGTTTGCGGTAGATGATCCCGGTGCAATGTCTTCTGAAGGACGCTTCTGAGCACCGCGCTGTGCCGCCCGTCCAGAAGGTAGCGCTGAAGACACGTCCATTGGCGTGCTCGGCTGCTCACTCACATTGGTGGAAACTCCATCACCAAGTGGAAGCTGGTTAGCCATTCCCGACCTCCGCCCTCGGGACAGATCACTCACGGGCTGATGTGCATTTTGAGACGGCAGGATATGTGCTGCAGCCGATGGACCAGGAGCAGGAAGGAGGAGTTGGGACCCAGGCTCGGATGTCAATTGTGCTGTCGGTAATGCCGTCGAGACAGGCGGCGCCGACGAAGGTACCTCCGCCAGCGTGCCACGGACGGCACTAGGCCTAGTCCCAGAGCGCAGTTCAGCTGCAGGAATTACGTGACGAATGCCACTCTACCAGATGATACATGAGTGGTCGGAACCTCCTCGGACTCTGAGAAGTCAATTCTCTTGATGTAAGGATCGTATTTACGCGAAAGGTAAGGTTTTCACTCAAGCGATGAGCAGCCACCTCAGCAGAGACACTTCGTCGTCCTCCAACCGTGGTACGTGGTACGTTTGTTCCTTGGTAGGAGTTAATGTGTTTTAGTGCTGGTGCTTCTTCATTATTTGTTGATTTCGTAATGCAGAACTTGAAGTTTGTTCATTTGAGAGCTTCTCTCTATTGTCCGACATGGAAGACGCCAAGAATTATTTGGAAGCGCTACAATGGCAAACCTCTAATCAAGCAAGGTGTAACAAAACCTTCTCACGTGTACTTGATATGTCTGGCAACAATACGAAGCAATTTACAAAGCTTATCTGTTCAACCAAGGCATCGAGCTTGAATACAAACACCTTTTGCGACATATTTCGTTTGCATTAGTACACAAGTTGAACACCTTAGAAAATAACATTCAAGAAACATGCAAACAGGGGTCTTTGACAACAGGAAAATAAAAAAGAATTTTACCTTGACTACAATGTCACTGAAAGCACCACAGCCAGCTTTATTCGTACTTCTGAAGTTCAGAAGAAAGCATAAATATCTCCTCAAGATGTTCGGCACTGCTACCGAAGAACCGCTTTGTCTCAGAGTGAGCTACACTTGACGTAAAGGTGCCCAAGCCTAGACGTGGTGCGCATGCCCCCGATGGGTTTCTACTTTCGGCACAATCATTACCAGATCGATCGCCTGTACCACATGTACCATGATCTCCCTTTTCTGCTCTATTTACCATATGATCATCAATTTAAGCGAAACAGAGCATGGATTGTCGGCTTGTGCGCCTTTTAACATATCTGTATTCGGTTTGTGCACTTGGGCACAGTCTTTTACTGAGCTGGGGGTATCGCCTGTGGCCAAGCAGTCAATCCGAACAAATAATCTTGTACTTTGCTTCTTGACAAAGGCTGTAGACGGGATCCCTACAGCTTGATCATTTGGAGCAACGCTCGCAGCAGGCACTGCACCATGGTTCTTGTACCAAGCGAACGCAATTTTGCTATACTCGTCACTTTTTTGAAAAATACTGCTGACAGGCAGGCAAGGGTGCCCATGTGCCGATACAGTGGCGGCATCAGGCGTCTGATGTACCCTTTCATATTCTGCTTTGGTCTTTCCGGAGACGAAACATTTGAATGATATTTTGTCTTCCGCTGATCCCTCTGCGCGCGAAAACTGCTGTGTTGAAATAACCCTGCCTTCTCTCGCCTGAGCCATCGTTGTATCAATGCACGTTTTGCATCTTTCTAGCAGCGGCATCGTAGCTGAAGTTAGGGTCAATTGTTCACAACTTGTAAGAGTTCTGTGATCCCTTTGTTCCTTGGTAGGATTTTGTGTGTTTTAGTGCCAGTGCTTCATCATCGTTTGATGATAAATTTAACCTAGGCCATTTGAAAGCTTCTCTTTGTATTCCGACTTAGACAACGTCAGAATCATTTAGAAGCGCTGCAATGGCAAAACTCCAATCAAGCAAGGTATAACAAAACCTTCTAACGCGTACTTAATATGCCTAGAAAGAGTACTTATCAATTTACAAAGCTTATCTGTTCAAACAAGGCATCGAGCTTGAATACGAACACCTTTTGCGACACACTTAATTTGTATTAGTACACAAGTTGAACACCGTAGAAAATAATACATTGAAACTTGCAAACAGGTTTCTTTGAAAAGAGGAACATAAACAAAAACATTACCATGACCACAGCGTCACTCAAAGCACCATAGCCAGCCTTCATCTAACCTATGGAGTTCAGAGGAAAGCATGAATGGTTCGTCTAGATTATCGGCACTGCTATTGAAGAACTGGTCTGTCTCAGATATGCGCCCCACTTGACGTAGAGGTGCCCAAATCTAGACGTGGTACGTTCCCCCGATGGGCTTCCTGTTCTAGGCGCAATTTTGCGTTTAAGCGAGACAGAAAATGAATTTTTGGCTTGCGCGCCCTGTAACATATCTGTCTTCGGGTTCCGCACTTGGCCACAGTTTCGTACTGAGCTGTGGGTATCGCCTGCAGCCAAGCAGTCAATCCGAACAGGTCTACTTGGTCTTTGCTTGTTTACAAAGGCAGTAAACGTGATCCCGAGAGCTTGAGCATTTGAAGCAACGCTGGCAGTGGGCACTGCACTATGGTTCTTGTACCAAGCGAACGCACTTTTGCCATACTCGTCACTTTCATGAAAACTACTGCCCAAAGGCAGGCAAGTGTGCGAAGTTGCCGATACAGTGGCGGCATTAGGCGTCTGGTATACACTTTCAAATTCTGTTTTGATCTTTACGGAGAGGAAACGTTAGATTGAAATTTTGTTTGCCCCTGATCCCTCTGCGAGCGTACACTGCTCCACTGTAATAACCCAGCCTTCTCTCGCCTGAGCGATTGTAGTTTCGATGCAAGGCTTCCATCTATCTAGCAGCGGCAGCCTAGCTGAATTTAGGGTTTATTTCAGAACTTGTAAGGGTTCTGTGGTACGTTTGTTCCTTGGTAGGAGTTAATGTGTTTTAGTGCCGGTGCTTCTTCGTCATTTCTTAATGTCGTAATGCAGAACTTGGACTTTGATCTTTCGAGATCTTCTCTCTATTGATCGACTTTACTGAAAAGTACTGCCCACAGGCACGCAAGGGTGCACAGGTGCCGATACAGTGGCGGCAGTAGGCGTCTGATGTACCCTTTCAAATTCTGCTTTGGTCTTTCCTCTTCTGCTTTGGCACCTGTTAAATCAGCTGTTTGCGTGTACTGTGCGACACCGCGGACCCCGAGCACCCACGCTTAGCCGTGCGTGGCATCGCCGTGTCTGTGAAAAAGGGGATCCTGGTGGTTGAGCTGATGCCGAGTGTTTGGACCTTTAAGGCCCCTCGGCGGAGGCAACACACAACTTTGGCCCACGCTTCTCACACAAGGGACCTCCGGGCTGGCCCACCCGAGTGAAATCGGCAGTCGCATTTTCCTGTCCTCCCCTCCATATTTCACTTTCCTACCCCTTTCTTACAACTGCCGTCTTCTCTTACCTTCTTCGTTTCTTCCTACTTCCAGGCGGCGAGGGTTAACCTTGTGTGGCTAACCACACTGAGTTACGGCATATATGGTTATAGTTACGGTGTACAGCTGGCGTGGGCAGGACCTGATTGCCAATTCCTGTCCCGTCCCCTCGTTGGGCTCCGTGGTAGGTGGCTGGCGCCGCAGCCGACCAATATACATTTTTTATGGCTTGGTCTTTTTCAAGTGATCGCCCTCCTTCGAAACGAGGGCGCACCGACCAAACTGCCCAGTTCGTTGTGAAAATAAAGAGCACCTTCCCACACTTTCATGTAATTCATAGTGAGCACTGAGAAAAAACAGCAATACAAGACTCACCATTCATTGTTGCAAAGACATTGACTGAAGCTATAGGCAAGGGTTATAAGAGCAAGAAGCTTGCAAATGGAGACCTGCTTTTGGAACTTTTATATCATCATCAGTATGAGAAACTCTCAGGAGTCAGTGCTTTTGGTGACATTCCTGTTGTGATTCGCCCACATCGTTCTTTGAATACTGATCGCGGTGTTCTTTCTGACCATGACTTAAAGTACGTGACAGAGGAGGAACTGCTGGAAGGGCTGAAAGAACAACATGTGACAAATGTATACCGAATAAAAATCAGACGTGACAACAAAGAAATCGAGACTAAAAACTTTGTCCTTATCTTTGCACTGAGCGTGCTACTCGAGTCTGTGGAGGTGGGGTACACAAAACTCAACCTGAGACCCTACATTCCGAACCCACGACATTGCCTTAACTGTCAGACGTACGGTCACGGTGCACAAAGCTGGCGAGGCCGACTCTCTTGTGCAGTGTGCTGCACATGAGCACCAAACCGAAGACTGCCAAACTCAACCCCATCTTTGTGCAAATTGTCAGGGCAACCATCCTGCTTATTCGCGTAGCTGTCCGGTGTGGAAGACCGAAAAGCACATAATCACTATAAAGGTAAAAAACATCACGTTCACCGAAGCACGCAAAATATTTTCAATCCAACACCCTTCCTATTCCTCTGTGGCGCAGCAGAGCGCGGCACCACCGGAGTCTTCAGCACCTACCCAGGCCACAAAAATGAGTCTGGGGTGGTGCCATCCGCGCCCCTGGTGGAAGTAGCTGGTGCTGCTTCACTACCCCTAAAACTGGCTGCGCTGACCCCCAGGTCAGCGGGCCTGAATGCCTTGTCCCAAGGGGCAAGATCTAAAACAAGTGCACCAGTGCCTTCTGCACGAACGTCTAACATATCTGAGGATGTGATAGACACATCTCCTCCTCGCCGCCGCATCAGCGGCGGCAAAGCTCTCTCGAGCGAAAAGAAGGGACAAAGTCCCAATAACAGGTTCAAAGGATCCAACTACCTAGGCTTTTAAACTATCCTCAACTAATATTTTACCACGGCATTTTAGTTCACTGGAACCGTCGTGGCCTTCTGAACAATTACACTGACATAACAGATGTATTAGGTTCTTATTCCCCAGTCGCATTGTGTCTCCAGGAGACAAACCTTGTACCGCAGAATAAAAACATCCTTAAAAAGAATCAAGTCTTTCGTTGCGATCAACAAAACCCAAGCAGACTCTGGTGGCACTGCTATTGTGGTCCAAGGTGGTATTCCAACCCGAAAAATCGATCTTAAAACCACATACGAAGCAGTTGCAGTCACAGTGCTACATTTGAAAACCATAACAATGTTCCATATACATTGAACCTCATCTAACTGTCACACTTCACGACTTAGAAACTCTTTTAATACAACTACCAGAGCCATATTTTTTAGTTGGTGACTTTAAGGCTCACTCCCCTTTTTGGGGAAGCAGACAAACTGACGCCAGAGGTCAGGTTTTAGAAGATTTTATTCTGTGCAACGATATTTGTTAAATACGGGGAAACACACATACTACTCTCAAAGCACTGGCAAATTCAGCTGCTTAGATTTGTCTTTTTGCTCACCAAGTGATTTTACCGATTTTAAATGGGGCGCTCTTGACAACCCCTATGGGAGCGATCATCTTCCAGTCATTATCAGCCTAGCATCATCACCATCAATCACTCTGACAAAACCACGGCGCTGGAAGCCAAATTTGTCCGACTGGGCGCTCTTCCGCGAAGCTGCGCTAGAAGAAATCTATTCGGACAGTTCTGATGTGGCCAAATTAAATGAAACTTTCACAGCATGTATTATTGCCGCCGCTCACCTAGCCATTCCTCGGACTTCCGGTGTGGTGAGACAAAATTGGAAAGCATGGTATACGCAAGAATGTAGAAAGGCAATAAAGGAACAAAGCAAAGCATGGGGAATTTTACGCCGCTACCCAACACATGAAAACCTGATTCAAGAAGGCAAAATCTAAAGCTCGGTATGTCTACCGCACAGCTGAAAAGCAATCATGGCAGAGGTATGTATCTTCTATCAACAGCTCGGTTACATCCAAAGACATGTGGGAAAAAGTTCATAAACTGGATGGAAAATACTCCCCCTTGATAGTTCCGTTTTTCATAACCTCTGGCACACAAACCAGTATACAAGGAGACATATTTTGAGAATATTTTGCTGCGGTTCCAAGTTCTACACACAATACACAATCTTTTTTAAAGTACAAATAAACAGCTGAAAAACAAAAACTCCCAAAGACTGGTAGCGCAAATGAAGCTTTTAATGCTTTAATTACACTAGAAGAAATACATAAAGTACTGTCAGCTAGCAAACACACTGCACCAGGACCCGATGATGTTTACTACGAAATGTTACCCATTTATTAGAAACCTCTGTAGAGGCGTTGTTAAAACTGTTTAACAAAATCTGGATAGCCGGGAAAATTCCTGAGTCCTGGAAGAAGGCCATTATAGTGCAACTTTTGAAGCCTGGAAAGTCGCCAAATTCTCCAGGTAGTTATAGGCCAATTGCCCTGACGAGCTGTCTTGCGAAGTGCTTTGAAAGTATTATAAATATCAGACTGATGTTTGTCCTCGAATCCCAAAAACCGCTTGACATTCACCAGTGCGGCTTCAGGAAAACATGTTCCATTACTGACCACCTTGTCCGCCTCGAAAATACAGTTCGGGAAGCGTTTCTACATAAGGAACACTGCCTTGCCGTCTTTATTGACCCTGAAAAAGCCTACGACACTACATGGAGGTTTGGGATCCTGCGGGACTTGGGAGAGCTTGAAATTCGCGGCAGGATGCTAAAATGTCTAGCTGACGTTCTACATAATAGATCCTTTCAAGTACGTCTTGGTTTCATACTTTCTAAAAAATTCACACAAGAAACTGGTGTGTCCCAATGGTGCATTTTAAGTACCACGCTTTTCATTGTAAAAATGAACTCTACAGCTAAAATAATACCGAAATCTATTATATACTCAGTTTATGTAGATGACTTGCAAATTGCGTGCACATCATCAAACGTAGCAACATGTGAGAGGCAGATTCAGCTAACTGTAAATAAGCTCACATCATGGTCAGATTAAATGATTTCAAGTTTCCCACGCAAAAGTCAGTGGCTGTTCTCTTTTCTCTTAGACGAGGACTGCACACTAACCTCACCATCTACCTAAATGAAATCACACTATCAGTAAAACACGAACACAATATTCTAGGTTTAACTTTTGATAGGAAGCTATCTTTCCTTCCTCACACAAATGTCCTGAAAAAGAAAGCTTCCAAATCTCTGAATATACTCAAACTCCTCTCACGCAAACACTGGGAGTCTGACCGGACGTGCCTTTTGCACATCTACCGCTCAGTCATTCGCTCTTGCCAAGACTATGGCTGCATTGTATACGGGTCAGCAAAACCTTCATATTTGAAGCGCTTGGACCCTGTACATAATTCAGGTTTGCGTATTTCTACTGGCGCTTATAGGACATATCACCTATCGCAAGTCTTTATGAAGACACAAACGAACCATTTCTAGAACTTATGACATTGCTCACATTTTCATATATCCTGAAAATACGCTCGCTACCAAAACATATATGCTACCCCATTGTCACTAAATGTGCCTCCAGAATATTGTCCAAAAATAGGCCGCAGTCAATCAAACCCTTGTTACTTCGATTTGAGGATAAATGCGAAGAATAAGAAATACTAAACGCCCTCCCCAGTATTGCATCAAGACAAAATTCACTGCCACCATGGTACAGCCTTCCTGTTGTCGGACACAACAGGAAGGCTGTACCATGGTGGCAGTGAATTTTGTCTTGATGCAACACCACCTGAACACATCCTGCAAGAATTTCTAGCTCTTAAAGAAAAGTATGACAATTGCACACAATCTTACACGGTGGATCCAAGACAACAAAACAGGTTGGAAGTGCAATAGTGCATGGAAAATGAGAAAAAACTGAGATTATCTCAGTGTGCAAGTATTTTTACAGCTGATTGTTATGCTCTGGCAGTGGCTGTAAGCAAAATAGTCAACGAGAACATTACAAACAGTATTATATACACCGACTCCTTAAGGGTTCTCATAGCCCTTCACCACAAAAATGCAGTTGCACCGCTACTCGGCGAAATCATACACAACATATCAACAGCCTCTCCTCGAAGACATAAAATAACGTTTTGTTGGGTCCCGAGTCATGTCGGCATTGAAGGCAATGAGAGAGCACTTTTGCGGTGCCCAGGCCCATTGAAAAGGAATAAAGAACATAGAAATGCCATACAGATATGCCACAACGAACTAAAGGATGAATGGCAGTCATCATGGAGTAGGGAGGTAAATAATAAACTGCAGTTGGTGGCGCCCACTTTAGGGGGAATGTAAATTATGTCGCCATCAACAACGTTAGTGATTTTATGCCGTCTCCGCATTGGCCACACACACATGACATAAAATATTTTGTTGAGAAAAGAAAACAAACCTCTGCGTGAAGAATGCGGACAGGAACTCACCATAAACCAAATTTTACTTTCAAGCACAAGATTTGAAATGCTAAGGAAAAGTATTTTAGGTGAAAGCGGACTTGTCGATCTATTATGTGTTTTTAGCTTTTTAAAGCAAGCAAACGTTTCACGGAAACTGTAAAATAAATAGTGTATGCCACGTACAACCTTGTGCTTGGCGCATGATAGCCTGAGCTGCTTATGCGCAATTAAACCCATCACAACACAACTCTTCGGTAGCAGTGCCGACTAACTAGACGAACTATTGGTGCTTTCTTCTGAACTCCATAAGTTAGATGAAAGCTGGCTGTGGTGCTTTGAGTGACGCTGTGGACAAGGTAATGTTTTTTTATGTTCCTCTTGTCACAGACTCCTGTTTGCAAGTTTCAATGTATCGTTTTCTAAGGTGTTCAACTTGTGCACTAATACAAATGAAGTGTGTCGCAAAAGGTGTTCGTATTCAAGCTCGATGCCTTGTTTGAACAGATAAGCTTCGTAAATTACTTCGTACTGTTTTCAGCCGTATCAAGTACGCGTGAGAAGGTATTGTTATGCCTTGCTTGATTGCAAGTTAGAAAACAAAGACAAGCTTTCAAATGGCCTAGGGTCAACATTTACATCAAACGACGATGAAGCACTGGCACTAAAACACGAATTCATACCAAGCAACAAACCGATGACAGAACCCTTACAAGTTTCCAACAATTGACCTCAAAGTTCAGCTACGCTGCCGCTGCCAGAAAGATGGCTCAGGCTAGAGAAGGCAGGGTTATTTCAACGCAGCAGTTTTCGTGCGCAGAGAGATCAGGGGCAGACAGAAGATCGTTCAGAAGTTTCGTCTCCGGAAAGACGAAAGCAAAGTTTGAAAGGGTACATCAGATGACTACTGCCGCCCCTGTATCGGCACCTGTGCACCTTTGCCTGTCTCTAGGCAGCACTTTTCAGGAAAGTGAGAAGTATGGCAAAACTGCATTCGCTTGGTACAAGAACCATGGTACAGTGCTTGTTACCAGCGTTGCTCCAAATGCTCAAGCTGTAGGTATCCCGTCTACAGCCTTTGTCAAGAAGATAAATACAAGCGACTTGTTCGGATTGACTACTTGGCCGCAGGCAACACCCCCAGCTCAGTACAAAACTGCGGCAGAGAGGAGAAACCGAAGACATATATGTTAAAACGCGCTCAAGCTGACACTCCATGCTCTGTCTAGCTTAAACGCAAAATTGCTGATGGTGTGGTAAACGGAGCAGAAAAGGGACATCGTGGTACATGTGGAGTAGGCGATCGCCCTGCTAGTGATTGTGCCGAAGATGGAAACCCATCGGAGGCATGCGCACCACGTCTATGCTTGGGCACCTTTACGTCAAGTGTAGCTCACTCTGAGAAAAACCTGTTCTTTGGTAGCAGTGCCGAATTTTTTTTTCGAACCATTTATGCGTTCTTCGGAACTTCAGAAGCACGATTAAAGCTGGCTGTGGTGCTTTCAGTGACACTGTAGTCAAGGTGATGTTTTTTTATGTTCCTCTTCTCAGAGACCTCTGTTTGTATGTTTCTTGAATGTTGTTATTAAGATATTCAACCCTTGTACTAATGCAAATGAAGTGTCTCGCAAAAGGTGGTCACATTCATACACTATTCCTTGACTGAACTGGTAAGTTTTGTAGATTGCTTCGTATTGTTCCCAGACATATCACGTACACTTGAGAAGGTTTTGTTACACCTTGCGTAATAGGGGTTTGCCATTGTAGCGCTTCCAAATTCTTGACATCTTCCATGTCGGACAATAGAGAGAAGATCTCAGATTATCAAAGTCCAAGTTGTGCATTACGAAATCAACAAATGATGAAGAAGCACTGGCACTAAAACCCATTAACTCCTGCGAAGGAACAAACGTACCAAAGAACCCTTACGAGTTCAGAAATATACCCTAACTTCTGCTAGGCTGCCGCTGTTAGAAAGATGGAAGCCTTGCATCGAAACAACAATCGCTCAGGCGAGAGAAGGCTGGGTTATTTCAGTGGAGCAGGGTTATCGCGCAGAGGGATGAGGGGCAGACAAAATGTCATTCAAAAGCTTCGTATCCGGAAAGAAGAAAACAGAATTTGAAAGGTGTACCAGAGGCCTACTGCCTCCACTGTATCGGCACCTGCGCACCCCTGCCTGCCTGTGGGCAGTACTTTTCAGAAAAGTGACGAGTATGGCAAAACTGCGTTCGCTTGGTGCAAGAACCATGGTGCAGTGCCCAATGCCAGCGTTACTCCAAGTGCTCAAGCTATCGAGATTCCGTCTACTGCCTTTGTAAAGTAGCAAAGGCAAGAAGACTTCTTAGGATTGACTGCTTGGCTGCAGGCGATACCCAGAGCTCAGTACAAAACTGTGGCCAAGAGTAGAAACTGAAGACAGATAGGTTACAAGGCGAGCAAGCCAAAAATCAGTTTTCTGCCTCACTTAAACGCACAGTTGCGCCTAGAACAGGAAACCCATTGGGGGAACGTACCACGTCTAGATTTGGGCACCTCTGCGTCAAGTGTGGCTCACATCTGAGACAGACTAGTTCTTTGGTAGCAGTGCCGAATATCTACACGAACTGTTCATGCTTTCTTCTGAACTGCATAAGTTAGATGAAAGCTGGCTGTTGTGCTTTGAGTGACACTGTGGTCAAGGTAATGTTTTTTTGTCTTCTTGTCAGAAACTCCTGTTCCGAAGTTTCGAAGTATTATATTCTAAGGTGTTCGACTTGTGTACTAATACAAATTAAGTGTGTCGCAAAAGGTGTTCGTATTCAAGCTCGATGCCTTGTTTGAACAGATAAGCTTTGTAAATTGCTTCGTACTGTTTTGAGGTGTAACAAGTACGCGTGAGAAGGTTGTGGGAAGGCACATATCATATCACCGCTCCTTACCCTCCTGGCTACGACGCGGCGGCGAGGGTGAGGCGCGGCCTCTCCTCTTCACATCACGTGATAGCCTCCTTCTTCATCTCTCCCTCGACTGCTGTGGCGAGGGAGGCGTGCGCTGTGTGTGGGTGTGGTGGTGTGCCACCTCGAGAGAGCGGACCGGATGGGCCAGCAGTGCGGACGCGTCTGGAAAAGAGGGACTGGATTCAGGTGAACTGTATTGGTTGATCGCGCGTGCGCGGCCGAGGAAATCCATTAAACCGGTTTACCCCTTGGTCCTCGGGGTTCGTGTTATTCTTGGGGGCCACCACTGTGGTCTGAGCTAGCGGAGCGTTGTTTGCTCTGAGAGCGGAGCCGCAGCCCCGTAAAGAATCCCACATTTTGGCGCACCAACGTGGGTCCCGGTTGACGTTCCAGCGGAGAAAGCTAGCTCTGTATGAACAACATGAGCAGCCTGCGCTATGGGCTGTCTGACCTAATGATGTTGGTCGACGTCTGCGGGCAAGCTCGGGAGATCTCGATCATTAGCGATTTGGCTACATCAAATCCAACCGCCGATGCGATGTTGCGAGGTCAGTTGGACGTGTTACATGATGCCGCAGGCGCGGCTACCGTCCGAAACGTTGCGCCGGGCATTCCCGGTAATCACATCGAGCCGAAGCAGTCCGATGGCTGTGGCTATAGAAGTTCCGTTCTTTTGAACGTGTCCCCTGGCGCACCCGCCGATGCGGCTCGCGCTAGTATGTTCGCGCCGGGAACTACCTGCCAGCTTCCGAAGCCCGTGCCCAGTGGCAGTGGCTTCCAGGCCCAATCGCTCCGCCATGTAACAGGTGCGACTGCCAATGCAGTTCGCCAAACGAGTCTTAATACAGGCAATCCTGAATTACTCGCACTGCCATCGCCCGCCGGCGGCGGCTACTCTTCGCTCCTTTCACCCGCTGCGCACGCAGACTGGCCCGGTGGGCAAATTGCGTCTACACCCGCCAATGCGGCGAGCGCTCCCCGTCCTTTGAGAGAGAGGCATGCAGCGTACCCAGCATCGGGAGATCCCGAGTTGCTAACAAGCTACCGCCCGTTGGCGAAGGCTTTATTCCTCCCGGTATTCAGTCGGAATGGCCCATTGGCCCCGATCGGAGAACGCCCGCAACAGCGGCACGCGCATCACACCCGACGACTAGTGAGCGCGCAGTATGTCAACCAGATGGAGACGCCGCAAACGTCCTCGCATCCGCTTTGCAACAGCTGTTGAAGCAGGCGCACTCGTCTGACTCTCGGATCGGCGTACCGATACCGACATACAGTGGCTACAGCGACACGCAAAGCACAAACGACTTTTTACTGGCCTTGCGCCGGTATGAGCTTGCGAGTGATCTGAGCCAGAGGGATATTCTGAGACGAGCTTTGCCAGTTGCACTCGTCGATCAAGCTGCCCGGTGATACCTATTGGTAGGCCACAAAGTGAGCACTATGTCTGACTTTCGACGCTTGTTCAGGGAGGAGTTCCTTCTGTACGATTACAAGCAGCGAATGCAGCGAGAACTGGAGCTGCGGACGCAGGCACCTGATGAATCGCTTGTAGAGTGCGTACGAGCGATGCAAGAATTGTACGAGTATGCCGACACGGAAGTTTCGCATTCGGAGCGAGTGGAACGCGTCCTCCGCCAGTGCCAGCCCAAATTTGCCCTTTACTTCAGCAGCTGCCGATGCAGCAACTTGAACGGCGCTTGTCATTGAAGCTCGCAGAGTCCAGGCTCAGATTTCTGCGGCCCGTAAATACCGGCCCCCGCCACCGGCTAGAGACTCACTAGAGCCGAGGTGCGCCTGGAGCGGCACCCCAACGGTAAGGAGTGAGTACACTCCTGAGGCAAGTGGGTTCACGAGCGAGCCGTTGCCGCTCGAAGTATCAGATCGCGCCCTGGATCCCTTTGGGTACCGGTTGCGCAGTGATGATTTCAACCCCGGTGAGTTCACCGGGGTTCAGCCGCGAAAGTTCGAACCTACTCAGAACGCACCCCCGGAGGGCCGCATACGGCCAGACGGCCGGGGTGCCTCTGAAAACCGCCGAGCGTCGCAGCAACAAGCATGACAATCTGTGGGCTGCTTTAGCTGTGGCCAAACTGGTCACATAGCCAGAAACTGCCCCTCGAGATCGGGAAACGAGGCAGGCCGCCGGTAGCAAAACCGGCGGAGGCTGAAAACGCTCGGAAGCCTGTACCCGTCACGTCCGCATTCAAAATTGGAGAGCCAACTAACACGCCAGCGCCTTTTGTTGACCTCGCCGTAGCGGGAGCAACATTTAAGGCACTTCTCCCTCTCAATACTCCCTCTCCGCAGTCGGAGAAGAAAACGCATACAACCCCGGCCACTGCCGGCGAAAAAAGAGAGTGGGTTTCCGTGTCAGCTGCCGCAATCGGCAGCGGCGGCCTGTCAGCACACTTTTCATCCGCATTCGGAAAAGAAAATGCAGATTGCTGGCCGATGCCGGTGCACTGACAGAGCACCAACGTGACCGACTCTTGTCGTTGCTACACAACTTGGACGAGATGTTCACAGACCAGCCGGGATGTACCAATCTGGTGCAGCACCGCATAAATACGGGTGACGCGCTGCCCTGGAAATGTAACCCTAGGCCCGTCAGCGCTGCTAAAAGGCAAACGATCGATGAGGTGCTCCAGGAGTTGCTCGATGCTGGTCTTATATGCCGTTCTCAAAATCCATGGGGGTGCCCAGTGGTGCTCGCGCCAAAGAAAGACCGCACTTGGCGCTTGTGCGTGGACTATCGGCATCTGAACGAGGTCACGGAGAAAGATGCATACTCCCTTACGAGAATAGGTGAGATTGTTTCCAATCTTGGAGCGCTCAGTTCTTTTTGATACTTGACGCCAGCAAGGGGTATCTGCAGGTCGAAATGCGACCAGGCGATGAGTACAAAACGGCGTTCTCATGTTACAGAGGACTTTTCCACTTCAAGAGATTGCCCTTTGGATTGTCCGGCGCTCCGAGCACATTCCGGAGACTAATGGACCGCGCACTCGGCGATGCCCGATAGCAGCACGCCCTCGCCTACCTGGACGATGTGATCGTCTATTCCCACACATTCGAGGAACACCTCGATCACCTAGGAGACGTTCTGGGAAAGCTCAGGTCCGCTGGCCTCACGCTCGATCCTGCCAAGGCGCAGATATGCCAGGCTCAGGTGAGCTTGCTTGGATATCGAGTTTAACGGGGGCAGGTGTCTCCTGATCCAGAGAAACTTCGGGCGATCATGGAGTTTCCTCCGCCTACAGATGTCAGCGCTGTTCACCGATATCTCGGTATGGTGGAATACTACCGACAGTTCATTCCAAACTGTGTGCGCCTGCAAGCGCCCTTGGCACAATTGCTAAGAAAGTCTTCCCGTTGGCAATGGGGAGATGAGCTGGAAAGGAGCTTTCGCCAGCTCTCGCACGCCATCGCTAAGACAGCAGCTCTGAAGCTGCCTGACCTAAACAAGCCATTCGTTATCCAGACCGATGCCTGTGATATCGGAGTGGGCGCTATACTTCTCCAGATGGATGGGGATCAGCTACGACCAGTGTCGTTTGCGAGCCGCGCGCTCTCGCCGGCAGAACGCAACTACTCAGCGACGGAAAACAAATGTTTGGCCATTACCTACGCATTGCGACGTTTCGAAATGTACGTAGAAGGAACAAGGTTCACGGTCGAGACCGCCCACATGGCCTTAACATGGCTGAAACGCCTGCGTGAGCCCAGCGGTCGGCTTGCGTGGTGGGCCCTTACACTACAACGCTTCGAGTTCGAAGTGCGCTACGGAAAAGGGACTGCCAATGCAGTCGCGGACGCGCTGTCACGGGTTTCGGTCACTGACACCCAACCGGCAGGCGAAGACGAGGAGTAGACGGAAGGGCAGCTGTCTCCGACTCTGCGTAGGGAGCGCGCAGCGGGCAGCAACCCGCCTGCGGAGCCCCGAAAGCACGTGCGCTTTGTGGGAGCAGTAGACCCCCTCGAAGTTGCGTTCAGCAGAGAAGAGCTTCTCAGAGCTCAGCAGGAAGACTCGTACTGTCAGGAGCTAATCAAGTGTCTTAGTGAAGAGACGGATGCTCTGACAACACAGGCCAAATTGCGCTGTGAAGCCACTGGTAGTGTGGTTGGCGCTAACTCTAGTGTAGCTGGTATTGCTAGGAGTGAGTTGGAGAACTTCCTGCTGGACTGTGAAGGAGCTTTGCTAAAATACGGGCCAGACAAAGAAGCCTCCAGTGAGTGCTTTAAAGTTGTGATTCCGCACAAACTGTGCCGCGCGGCTATGCGGCACTATCACGACGCTGACGGTCACGGGAGCGCCCCAAAGACATGGCGGAAGCTTTGTCGGTTCGCTACCTGGCCCGGAATGAAGGCTGACGTATGTCGTTGCGTGCGAATATGCCACATCTGCCAACAGAGGAAGCCTCGAGGCGGCAAACCACCTGGCTTACTCCAGCCCATCATAAGTACGAAGCCATGGCAAATCCTGGTGTGCGATTTGATGGGGCCGCTGCCGCACAGCAAAAAGGGGTACAAATACGTGCTCGTCGTTACGTGCCATTTCAACGCTTCCGCTGAACTGTACCCGCTGCGGAAAGCTACTGCCCGGGAGATCTTGGGAAAGCTGTCGGAGGTGTTTTGTCGTTTTGGCTTTGCAGAGCGACTGATAACCGACAACGCCACGTATTTCACGTCGAAGGTGTTTCGTGATACGTGCGCGGCAATTGGTGTACGGCAGCAGAAAACCACGTGCTATCCCTAGTCCAACGTGAGCGAGCGCCGCAATCGGGATATCAAGCCGCTCCTAGGCGCATATGCGCGGTCGCATAATGATTGGGATGAGCACTTGGACGCCATATCCTTCGCTCTGCGCACGAGTGTAAATCGCTCGACCGGCTTCATGCCGGCTTTTCTCATGTTTAGCAGGCAGCTGAACACGCCAACGGACACGGTCCTGACCCATAGGTCGGACGATGTTCGCAAAGTCGAGGCCAAAATCGACGACTACGCACGGCGATTACGAGAGAATTTCGCCAATGCCATTAAGGAGGCGAGCCGCAGCCGTGAGAAAGCCAGGGCAAACCAAAAGGCGAGCTACGACCAAGCCCACAGGGACCTTGAGTTCCAGTTGGGAGACACGGTTCTGAGGCGAAATCATGTTCTCAGCGATGCATCCGCGGGATTCGCGGCCGGCCTTGCGCCCCGATGGGTTGGGCCCTTTGTGATCGCAGAGAAACAGTCGCGGCTGATATACCGACTTAAAGAACCCGCACTCGGGCCGAATGGGAGAGCTGAAGCAGTATTTCCAGAGAGATGCTGCGGAAGCTGAAATGCCTCTCATTCCGGAGAGCGCCGAGGCGAGCGTTGCTGAGAGCAGTCTCTATCGGCATCGCTATAACACCCGCAACCAGGGAAATCATTGAGGCCGCATGCGTGAGAGCCCACATGCAGGCCTCAAACGCGGTCCTTGCTTGCACAGTTCGCATTCGAGCTGTTGAGGGAGGAACGCCAGACGCGCGAGTTCGCGCGCAAGCGCAGGCAAGGGAAGGCAGTCCTTTCCGCAATGTTACAGTGCGGTAGGTAGGCGAAGTCACCTAATGTCAACTGCAAGGGCACGAGAGGACTCGTCTTTATCCGACGCGTGTCGATACACAAACCGGCAGTGTTCCTTTACGCGAAGCCTGCGCTGAGCACGTTCAGAGGGACCTAGCCCACCACCTGGCCTTATTTATGACACCGGCACTCCAAGAACATGGGCCACGCTGTCTGCATTCAGGCGGCGAGAGCGGCGAAGGTGATGTTTAGAAAGCTCGACCTGTGGCTGCGCCAGCCTACAAAAGTTTTTGGAGCAGCTCGCATTCGAGCTCGACCGAATAACGAACGGGAGGGCGAAGAGATACTAGTGCACTCTGAATGCTCCCGCCGCAGTCTGGGCTTTCCCGGACTCGAGTATGCCTGTTCAACCCTGGCTGGAGAAGATGAACGAGCCCTGCCTCCTGCCCTGGTTGACAATCCCAGGGCGTCGACGCGGCCTGAGGCAAGCGGCGCACCACGATTCCAGCTTTCGAACTTCGCGCCTTCACGCCCGCAGCAGCGACTACGATCCCAGATGCAGAGCCTGCCTCTCCGGGGCACAACCTAGTGTCTAGCGGCAGGGAACTGCCGAGGAGCCAGACAAACGGCACTAAAGGGTGGAAGCGACGCGCGCCTGCACCCACGGGCGGACGCCTCGATTGAGGTAGGAGGGGTGTGGGAAGGCACATATCACCGTTCCTTCCCCTCCTGGCTACGATGCGGCGGCGAGGGTGAGGCACGGCCTCTCCTCTTCACATCACGTGGCAGCCTCCTTCCCCTACTCTCCCTCGACTGCTGTGGCGAGGGAGGCGTGCGCTGTGTGTGGATGTGGTGGTGTGCCACCTCGAGAGAGCGGACCGGACGGGCCAGCAGTGCGAACGATCCGGAAAAGAGGGACTGGAATCAGGTTAACTGCATTGGTTGATCGCGCGTGCGCGGCCGAGGAAAACCATTAAACCGGTTTACCCTTTGGTCCTCGGTGTTGGTGTTCTTGGGGGCCACCACTGCGTTCTGAGTTAGCGGAGCGTTGTTTGCTCTGAGAGCGGAGCCGCAGCCCCGTAGGGAATCCCACACCCCGTCGAGAATCCCACAAGGTTTTGTTATACCTTGCTTGATTGCAAGTTGGAAAACAAAGAGGAGCTTTTGAATGGCCTAGGGTCAACATTTACATCAAACGATGATGAAGCACTGGCAATAAACACACGAATTTCTACCAAGGAACAAACGGATCACAGAACCCTTACAAGTTTCGAACAATTGACCTCAAAGTTCAGCTACGCTACCGCTGCTAGAAAGGTGGCTCAGGCTAGAGAAGGCAGGGTTATTTCAACGAAGCAGTTTTCGTGCGCAGAGGGATCAGGGGCAGAGAAAATAATATTCAAAAGTTTCGTCTCCGGAAAGACCAAAGCAGAAATTGAAGGGTACATCAGACGCCTAATGCCGCCACTGTATCGACACGTGTGCACCCTTTCCTGCCTGTCGGCAGTATTTTTCAGAAAAGTGACGAGTATAGCAAAAGTGCGTTCGCTTGGTATAAGATCCATGGTGCAGTGCCTGCTGCCACAGTTGCTCCAAATGCTCAAGCTGTAGTAATCCCGTCTATAGCCTTTGTCAAGAAGCAAAGTACAAGAAGATTTGTTTGGATTGACTGCTTGGCCGCAGGCGATACCCCCAGCTCAGTAAAAGACTGAGGCAAAGTGCAGAAACCGAGTACAGATATGTTAAAAGGCGCACAAGCCGAGAATCCATGCTTTGTCTCGCTTAAATGCAAAATTTTCTGATCATATGGTAAATGGAGCAGAAAAGGGAGATCATGGTACATGTGGTACAGGCGATCGTCCTGGTAATGATTGTGCCGAAAGTAGAAACCCATCGGGGGCATGCGCACCACGTCTAGGCTTGGGCACCTTTATGTCAAGTGTAGCTCACTCTGAGATAAAGATGTTCTTCGGTAGCAGTGCCGAACACCTTGACGAGATATTTATGCTTTCTTCTGAACTTCAGAAGTACGATTAAAGCTGGCTGTGGTGCTTTCAGTGACACTGCAGTCAAGGTAATGCTTTTTTTATGTTCCGGTTGTCAAATACTCCTGTTTGTATGTTTCTTGAATGTTATTTTCTAAGATGTTCAACTTGTGTACTAATACAAATTTAGTGTGTCGCAAAAAGGTGTTTGTATTCAAGCTCGTTGCATTGTTTGAATAGATAAGCTGTGTAAATTGCTTCGTATTGTTGCCAGACATATCAAGTATGCGTGAGAAGGTTTTGTTACACCTTGCTTGATTAGAGGTTTGCCATTGTAGCGCTTCCAAATGATTCTTCACGGCTTCCATGTCGGACAATAGAGAAAAGCTCTGAAATGAACAAAGTCCAAGTTCTGCATTATGAATTCAACAAATGATGAAGAAGCACCAGCACTAAAACACATTAACTTCTACCAAGGAACAAACGTACCACAGAACCCTTACAGGTTCTGAAATTAACCCTAACTTCAGCTAGGCTGCTGCAGCTAGAAAGATGGAAGCCTTGCATCGCAACAACAATCGCTCAGGCGAGAGAAGGCTGGATTATTTCAGCGGAGCAGTGTACGCGCGCAGAGGCATCAGGGGCAGACAGAATGTCAGTCAAAAGTTTCGTCTCCGTAAAGAAAAAAAAACAGAATTTGAAAGTGTATACGAGACGCCTACTGCCGCCACTGTATCAGCACCTGTGCACACTTGCCTGCTTGTGGGTAGTACATTCCATGTAAGTGGCGAGTATGCCAAAAGTGCGTTCGGTTGGTACAAGAACCGTGGTGTAGTGCCGGCTGCCAGTGTTGCTCCAAATGCTCAAGCTCTCGGGATTCCATCTAATTCCTTTCTAAAGAAGCAAAGGCCAAGAAGATCGCTCGGATTGTCTGCTTGGCTGCAGGCGATACCCACAGCTCAGTACAAATCTGAGGCCAAGAGCAGAAACCGACGAGATATGTTACAAGGCGCGCAAGCCAAAAATGCATTTTCTGTCTCGCTGAAACGCAACGTTGCGCCTAGAACAGGAAACCCATTCGGTGAAACGTACCATGTCTAGATATGGGCACCTCTATATCAAGTGTAGCTCAGATCCTAGACTGACCACTTCTTCGGTAGCAGTGCCGAACATCTAGACGAAGTACTGATGCTTCCTTCCAAACTCCATAGGTTAGATGAAAGCTGGCTGTGGTGCAATGACGCTGTGGTCAAAGTAGTGTTTTTTTACGTTACTCTTTTCAGAGACTCCTGTTTGCAAGTTTCAAAGTATTATTTTCTAAGATGTTCAACTTTTGTACGAACACAAATGAACTGTGTCACAAAAGGTGTTCGTATTCAAGCTCGATGCCTTGTTTGAACAGGTAAGCTTTGTGCATTGCTTCGTACTCTTTTCAGGCGTATCAAGTACGCGTGAGAAGGTTTTGTGATACCTTGCGTGATTGGACTTTTGCCATTGCAGCACTTCCAAATGATTCTAACGTCGTCTAAGTCGGAAAACAAAGAGAAGCTTTCAAATGGCCTAAGTTCAACATTTAAATCAAACGATAATGAAGCACTGGCACTAAAACAAAAGAAATCTTACCAAGCAACAAACGGATAACAAAAAACCTTACTTGTTGCGAGCAATTGACCCTAACTTCAGCTACGCTGCCGCTGCTAGAAAGATGCAAATCTCACATTGATACAACGATGGCTCAGGCTGGAGATGGCAGGGTTATTTCAACGCAGCTGTTCACGCGCGCAGAGGGATCAGCGGCAGACAAAATATCACTCAAAAGTTTCGTCTCCGGAAAGACCAAAGCAGAAATTGAAAGAGTACATCAGACGCCTAATGCCGCCACTGTATCGACACGTGTGCACCCTTTCCTGCCTGTCTGCAGTATTTTTCAGAAAAGTGACGAGTATAGCAAAAGTGCGTTCGCTTGGTACAAGAGCCATGGTGCAGTGCCTGCTGCCACAGTTGCTCCAAATGCTCAAGCTGTAGTAATCCCGTCTATAGCCTTTGTCAAGAAGCAAAGTACAAGAAGATTTGTTTGGATTGACTGCTTGGCCGCAGGCGATACCCCCAGCTCAGTAAAAGACTGAGGCAAAGTGCAGAAACCGAGTACAGATATGTTAAAAGGCGCACAAGCCGAGAATCCATGCTTTGTCTCGCTTAAACGCAAAATTTTCTGATCATATGGTAAATGGAGCAGAAAAGGGAGATCATGGTACATGTGGTACAGGCGATCGTCCTGGTAATGATTGTGCCGAAAGTAGAAACCCATCGGGGGCATGCGCACCACGTCTAGGCTTGGGCACCTTTATGTCAAGTGTAGCTCACTCTGAGATAAAGATGTTCTTCGGTAGCAGTGCCGAACACCTTGACGAGCCATGTATGCTTTCTTCTGAACTTCAGAAGTACGATTAAAGCTGGCTGTTGTGCTTTCAGTGACACTGTAGTCAAGGTAATGCTTTTTTTATGTTCCTGTTGTCAAAACCCCTGTATGCATGTTTCTTGAATGTTATTTTCTAAGGTGTTCAACTTGTGTACTTATACAAATGAAGTGTGTTGCAAAAAGGTGTTTGTATTCAAGCTCGATGCCTTGTTTGAACAGATAAGCTTTGTAATTTGCTTCGTATTGTTGCCAGACATATCAAGTACGCGTGAGAAGGTTTTGTTACACCTTGCTTGATTAGAGGTTTGCAATTGTAGCGCTTCCAAATGATTCTTGGCGTCTTCCATGTCGGAAAATAGAGAAAAGCTCTCAAATGAACAAAGTCCAAGTTCTGCATTACGAATTCAACAAATGATGAAGACGCACCAGCACTTAAACACATTAACTCCTACCAAGGAACAAAGGTAGTAAAACAGAACCCTTACATTTCCGAAATATACCCTAACTTCAGCTAGGCTGCTGTTGCTAGAAAGATGGACGCCTTGCATCGAAACAACAATCGCTCCGGCGAGAGAACGCTGGGTTATTTCGGTGGAGCTGTGTACGCGCGCAGAGGGATCATGGGCAGACAAAATGTCAGTCAAAAGTTTCGTCTCCGTAAAGATAAAAACAGAATTTGAAAGTGTATAGCAGGCGCCTACTACCGCCACTGTATCAGCACCTGTGCACACTTGCCTGCTTGTGGGTAGTACTTTTCATGAAGGGGGCGAGTATGGCAAAAGTGCGTTCGGTTGGTACAAGAACCGTGGTGCAGTGCCCGCTGCCAGCTTTCCTCCATATGCTCAAGCTCTCGGGATTCCGTCTAATTCCTTTGTAAAGAAGCAAAGGCCAAGACAATTGTTCAGATTGTCTGCTTGGCTGCAGGCGATACCCACAGCTCAGTACAAATCTGAGGCCAAGAGCAGAAATTGACGACAGATATGTTACAAGGCGCGCAAGCCAAAAATCCATTTTCTGTCTCGCTGAAACGCAACGTTGCGCCTAGAACAGGAAACCCATTCGGTGAAACGTACCATGTCTAGATATGGGCACCTCTATATCAAGTGTAGCTCAGATCCTAGACTGACCACTTCTTCGGTAGCAGTGCCGAACATCTAGACGAAGTACTGATGCTTCCTTCCGAACTCCATAGGTTAGATGAAAGCTAGCTGTGGTGCAATGACGCTGTGGTCAAAGTAGTGTTTTTTTACGTTACTCTTTTCAGAGACTCCTGTTTGCAAGTTTCAAAGTATTATTTTCTAAGATGTTCAACTTTTGTACGAACACAAATGAACTGTGTCACAAAAGGTGTTCGTATTCAATCTCGATGCCTTGTTTAAACAGATAAGCTTTGTACATTGCTTCGTACTCTTTTTAGGCGTATCAAGTATGCGTGAAAAGGTTTTGTGATACCTTGCATGATTGGAGTTTTGCCATTGCAGCGCTTCCAAATGATTCTAACGTCGTCTAAGTCGGAAAACAAAGAGAAGCATTCAAATGACCTAGGTTCAGCTTTTAAATCAGACGATGATGAAGCACTGGCACTAAAACAAAAGAAATCCTACCAAGGAACAAACGGATCACACAACCCTTACAAGTTGCGAACAATTCAGCCTAACTTCAGCTACGGTGCCGCTGCTAGAATGATGCAAATCTTGCATTGATACAACGATGGCTCAGGCTGGTGAAGGGAGGGTTATTTCAACACAGCAGTTTTCGTGCGCAGAGGGATCAGCGGCAGACAAAATTTCAGTCAAGTTTCGTCTCCGGAAATGAAAGGGTACATCAGACGCCTAATGCCGCCACTGTATCGGCACGTGTGCACTCTTGCCTGCCTGTCGGCAGTATTTTTCAGAAACATGACGAGTATAGCAAACGCGCGTTCGCTTGGTACAAGAACCATGGTGCAGTGCCTGCTGCCAAAGTTGCTCCAAATGCTCAAGCTGTAGGGATCCCGTCTAATTCCTTTGTAAAGAAGCAAAGGCCAAGAAGATCGTTCGGATTGTCTGCTTGGCTGGACGCGATACCCACAGCTCAGTACACTCTGAGGCCAAGAGCAGAAATCGACGACAGATATGTTACAAGGCGCGCAAGGGAAAAATCCATTTTCTGTCTCGCTGAAACGCAAAGTTGCGCCTAGAACAGGAAACCCATTCAGTGAAACGTATCATGTATAGATATGGGCACCTCTATGTCAAGTGTAGCTCAGATCTGAGACAGACCAGTTCTTCGGTAGCAGTGCCGAACATCTAGACGAACTACTGATGCTTGCTTCTGGACTCCATAGGTTAGCTTCCTATGGTAAAGCTGAAGAAGGTAAAGGTGGCTGTCAAAAGTGGACGAAAAACAATGACGTCGTCTAAGTAACAAAGAAAAGTTTCCACCTGAAGCCGCGCCGTAACGAGTCCATCATCCGTTCGAAAGTTGCAGGTGCGTTACATAGGCCAAAAGGCATGACTTTAAGTTGATAGAGGCCATCAAGGGTGATGAACGCTGTTTTTTCGCGGTCTCTCTCGTCGACAGAAATCTGCCAGTAGCCGGAACGAAAGTCGATGGATGAAGATTAGCTGGCTCTATGCAAACTATCAAGCGCGTCGTCGATGCGCGGAAGAGGATATACATATTTTTTGGTTGTCTTATTCAAATGACGGTACTCAACGGAGAATATCCAACTGTTATCCTTCTTCTTAACCAACACGACAGGGGATGCCCAGGGGCTACCGGAAGGCTCGATTATGTCGTTCGCTAACATCTTTCCGATCTCCGTTTGAATGACGCGTCGCTCGGCAAGAGAAACATGACAGGGCCGCCTGTAAATAGGACTGGCATCCCCAGTGTCAATGCGGTGGGTGACAACTGTCGTTTCACCCAATGGGCGGGTACCGAAGTCAAAAAGATCACTGTAGGTAAACAAAAGCTTGTGTAACTCAGCGGCGAATTCAGTTGCAGATCAGCTGCAATCATGCTGTTAAGTGGATCAGGACGCGATGTGGACGACGAGGGGGTGTCGGCAGGGACGGTAGTTGTATGATCCGTAGACAGAGCTGAAATAGCGCAATCGGTTATCGGGGACAGCGCAGCTAATGAAATTCCCTCGGTGAGTACTTGAGTTGAAACGCTGAAGTTAAGGACAGGGAGAGTGGTGCGATTCTGGGAGATGTGCACAATTAGATAAGGAAGGGTGACGTGCCGCTGCAGCATGACATCAGTAATGGGAGAAGCGAGATGGTCGCCATCTGGGACGGGTGGAAATGGCGGCATAGGGATGTAAACGGCCGTTTCAGGAGGAAGGCGGCTAAACTGTGCTGATAGAAGGCGGGGTGAGCAGGAGGGGTCTTCAGAGCAGATCGGAAGGTCCAAGCGAAGTAGGACGCTAGAGCAGTCAATAAGGGCAGAGTGGGCTGTTAAGAAGTCAACGCCAAGGATAACGTCGTGGGGGCATTGATGTAGGATGGTGAACAACACTGGGGCATGACGGTCAGCAATTGTAACTCGCGCCGTATACATGCCAACCACGGCAGCAGGGCTGCCATTGGCAACGCGAACTGTGGACGAGACGGCTGGCTTAAGGACTTTCTTGAGGCGACGGCGAAATGAGGAGCTGAGAACAGACAGTTGGGCGCCTGTATCAATTACAGCAGAAACGGGAATTCCATCCACAAGGGCGTCGATACGGTTATTTTTTAGGGCAGGGGTCAACAGAGGTTTTTCGGTCCGGGTCATAAATGCAGCGTCACCTATGGGAGCTGCATTGGCTAGTTTTCCGGTAAGTGGCCAGAATAGGACGGTGGCGAACTGCGGCGAGGAAGAGGAGAACGCAAACGTCGTGCTTCCGGGGATGGTGAACGGTTGGCAGCACGGACAGTGGAACCGGGGTTAGCACGGGTCTGGCCGGAGCGAGGTGAGGAATAGCGAGGGGCATAGTTTTCGCAGCGGTTGACGTAAGTGAACTGATGAGATGGCGTATACCACCGGCTACGGCAGTGACGGGAAATGTGGCCTACGCGGGAGCAAGAAAAACAGATGGGGCGATTGTCATGGGTACGCCATTCATTCGGGTTGCGGTGCCAATATCGGGGCGAGAAACCGGCACTGGACGAAGCAGCAGCAATCACTAGAGGGGCAGATCCTGAATCCACGGTGTCGGTGGCGCTGGCAGAAGGGAGGCCTATATTCGCAACTTCTTGTCGAACAGCAGCCTTAATAAGTGATATAGTAGCCAGGGTGTTGTCGGGTGTATGAGATAGTGAGGCCGCGGTTGTCATTGCCTCAAGCTTTTGGCGAATGATGCGTGTCAGAGTGCTATCGTTAGCAGGCGGTCGAGGAGTCGGGAGATCGATACAGGAGGAGCTAGCAGCCGTGTTCGGCAGCCGGTCGAAACGGTGAGATTTGCGCCTCTGCTTCGCCTGCTCGAAACGTCGGCACACCTGCAGCACAGAGTACACAGTGGAGCAATTCCTGCACAACAGGAGGTTGAAGGCATCATCGGCAATGCCTTTTACTATATGGCCGACTTTATCCTCCTCAGGCATGCCTCGGTCGACTTTGCGGCATAGAGACAGGACGTCTTAAATGTAAGTGAGATAAGACTCCATAGACGTTTGGGCGCGAGAGGCGAGCGCTTTCTTGGCGGCGATGTGGCGGCCAATACGTTTTCCGAACAGGTCGTGTAGCTTCTGTTTGCAGATATCCCAAGATGTTAGGTCGTCTTCGTGGGTCTCAAACCACACCCGCGCGGTCCCAGCCAAGCAGAAGATTACATTCGCGAGCATGAGTGTGGGATCCCACCGGTTGTGCTTACTCACGCGCTCGTATAGGGCTAGCCAGTCGTTTACGTCGACGTCGTCGGTCCCGCAGAAGGTTCCGGGGTCACGGTGGTGGGCCATGACGACAGGAGGTGCGGCAACTGTAGAGGTAGAGGCGTCTGTAGTCATTGTAGTGGTTACGCGATGTGGCGGCCGCTGCGGAGATCCAGCTTGTGACAGGGGATCGGATAAATCCACCTCCACCAAGAGATGTTACGTGGAAAATCTACAGTCCGAAAGCTCTCCGCACAGCTAGCGTTGATGAGGGCACCGATTTCACAACACTCAGCGTCGTCGTCTTCACAGAGTCTGTTGCACTTCCTCATCCTCATCACGAACAGCGAATACAGTTAAGTAACAATATTATCTGGTATGGAGCACGAAGTATGTACGATGGCACACCGGCGGCGGCACCGGCACGGCACGGCAGTCTTAATTAAGCGCTAACCGCATGAGGCGACAATTCGTGGCGACATGCAGTGCGCGGTGGGCTTAAGGCCGCCAAAGCATTCCCACTAGCCGCTATCGCACAAGTTCTGATTTGTTAGAAACTTTCGCAGCAACCTTTTGAGTCAGACAGCAGCAGCTAGCTAGGTAGCCTATTATAGAATGGTTTGGTGGTATGCTATTCCTGTTCTGGCTTTTTGGGGCGAAGTTTGCTTGTATTGCCCGGTTTGAGCGAAACTCCCGCTTGCAGAGGATAGCTTCGTGTCAGTGCATATACCGGGTGTATAAGCTAATTTTAGCCAAGGGGTAAAAAATAAAACATTTAAGATAAGGCAGCTAATCCGGTTGTAAACAACTGCCTGCCATCTTGTGCACCACAGGCAATTTTAAATTTTGCAATTACAAACTAGTAATTAAGGCAATTTTTTTTCAAATTTACTAAGTATTAGCTTAGACATTATATATGATTTAAAATATTGGAGAGCACCTTCTAAAGCCACCATTCAATTTATTTCTGGTAAAGAAAATCTCGCGTGTATCTTTTTTTATGCTCTACAGAAAGCCCGCGAAATACGAAAAAAAAATAACAGGTGATTAGCACAATCGTTCTTCACGATTGTGGTACTCTGGCTGACATAGACTGCCTGAAGCAGACGAGAAACCACCGCAGGCATATCGGCCTGCCGCTGCAATGGGGTTGTGGAGCCAGGGCCGCAGCTGATTTCGTACGCTTTAACTCAAGTTGAGAGCAGCACAATGGCGGCGCACGAATGCACCAGTCATGTGATATTTTCGCTTCGTATTTAGTGGATGAGCTTAAATAAAATGGAAAAGAGGTTTTAGAAGGGGCTCTCTAAGTTTGCAAATTAATTTATACCGGAAAAACTATCCTGATTGCTAATTAGTTACAAAATAAAAAATTACCTGTGGTGCGCCAGATTGCTGGCAGCTGTATACAAGTGGTTTTTATGGCATACCTGAAATGTTTTATTTTTTAGCCTTTGGCTAATGTTAGCCTACCCAACCCCCTGCGTATGTCCGCGTCAAGACAATTCAGAGAAAGCTGTATATGACAATAAAGGACTAGAAATACGAATGTAATAAGATAACTTTATCTAGAGGAACGAGATCAAAAAATCACTTCTTCAAGTCTGCATCGCAGTATAAAGTTTGGCGCAGCACTGCTTTGTCTTACAGGAACGCAATAGCGTTACCAGAATTTTCACGAATGCTTTAATCATACTTACGCAGTTTAAAATTAAAAAGGGGGTACTAGCGTAACTGCACTGCCCTAGATCAGACGATGAGGCGGCGGTAACAGAGCAACACTGAAAAGCGCCACTGTCTCCGTGACTTGTCGCTTCGTGATGGGTGCACTAGCGGCAACGACACGCGATGGCGGCGGTGCTGTAGGTCCCTCGCGAATGGTTGTCACCTCATGCGGTTACTGTTTTATCCTTAGGCGTTCTATATTCCTACACGGGTCGCGAAAAGCGCAGTTCGTAGCACACGTAAAGGCACTACGCAGCGGCAGAAACCTTAGATGCACACGGCATGCCTGGCTCACTCGAACGGAGGTGCCACGCTCTCATGGAGCAGATGTCTCTTGATTACACGTCAAGAGACATCTTATTTACTGATGGGCCACTAAATGCGCTTAGAACTGGACAGTTAAGTTGGCGCACAGCGTTTGACTGGGCATACCTACGTATGTTCCATACATAATTAGAGGCGTCACTGCACATAGGCCGAGAAGGAGCGTCCGCAAAAGTGTTTATTACTTTTGCACATGCGCCTGATGGGTCATGGCGACATCTAATAACAAGAACATCGGCAGGAAATATAGCCACCTAATCCTGGACCAAAATGTTTGCCTCTACGTTCTTCATCGTCTTTACTTTCCGCTCCATCTAAAATTACCTGCGTCCGATCTTCTTCGAAGCCACCTTCGATATTAAAGACAATCGGTTCTCTAGACGCCGTCACAATTAAAGAAATATCATGCATGCCCACAAATATGCTCTTTATTGCTATCCAGGTAAGCATAATTGTTGTCCACATCAGCTCCGGCACAAAACTTAGCTGGTCACCGCCGTTTGCAAGAGCCTGGCGATGCTCGCCGCTTGATTGAACCATATCTGACGATTCGGGTAACCGACGAGTATTACTTTTGCACAGGCAGCCAAGGGCGCCCGTTGTGTCATTTAAACAATAAAAAGGACATGCAGGGCAGGGCGGGAACTGCCCTGCGGGTTGAGCTCAGCCTCTGACCCAGTGCTTCGCTGACAAAACAAAGCCATCCGAAATAAATGAAATTGTTACTCTTTCCGGTGTGAATCACCGCACCCTTTCCAATAAGGGTTCACGGTCTCCGTCCCACTTTCATCCCCACGCCGACGCCCCCTCCACATTTCCGCGCCTCCTGTACTCATGGGGGAAGTTGGAGGGCCTGTCTACCTTAAACGGCTCAGGCGGGCGCCGCTGTATTGACCATAGAAATGAGCAATGGCATAATCATGTCTAATTTGTTGGTTGCCACTGTGAAAGAGAAAAAAAAAAGAAAAAGGATTTAGTTTCGCATCCATCGCAAGTCCCGCGAAGGATATCCAGGAGGAGACATGAATGCTTGCTCCATCCCTCCTCACAAGAGCAGCAGGTTCATCTTTCCCCAGCTAGCCAGAAAGCGATCGCCTGAATTGTCGCTGCAGGAGTTCAGTGCTGCGAAAAAGAAATAACTTAAACTTATCCCTAGCCTAAGGAACACTCCAAGAATGCCTGCGACAGAAGAGCGATTTTTCATCATGTATGGGGGCGTCTTTCGTGAAAAAAGCCACAAGGGTCGCGTCCCAGAACCAGTAAGAGGGCAGCGGCCTAACAGGCTTCATTTGAGCCTTTGCAGCTTTCGCTCGACTGGATGTCGGTATTTGCACTGCGGAATCGGACCCTCGTGTGCTTCGGGTTCGGCTGTTTGGGAACTGAGATGGTATCTAAGAACAGCTTCAGGCACTGAGCCGTGCGCAACGCAGGTGTGTTCCCACTTTTCCTACATCTAACATGTCTTCGTCGTTCAAAGAATGCACTGAGGGGCATGCCAGTATCGTAAGTGCGGCAGATTTAATTATGCGTTTATCTCTTTACAAACTAAATTCGTAATTTGCGTCGTGGCCGTTGATAAAAATGAATGCCTCCGTATTTGTATTTTTAATGCGATCGAGTTGTCATTTGCCTATTTGCCTGTTTAGTTCTGAATTGCCATTTCTCTGCATGTCCTTGCGAGTGTGATCACGTGGTCTAACATTTTTCTGGCTCACTATTCATTTAGGATAATCCCTTCTTCTGTAGACGCAGTCATGACCCAATAAATATCATGCGTTCTTACAAATATGCTCTTTATTTATATCCAAGTAAACGTTATTGTTGTCCACATCAGCCCCGGCACGAAACATAGCTGGTCACCGCCGTGTATAAGGGCCTGGCGGAGCTCACTGCGCGGCTGAACCATTTCACCATTCGTATATCCGACGCGCATAACTTTTGCACAGGCAGCCAGGGCGCCCCTTGTGTTGTTCAAGCAATAAAAAGGTCATGCAGGGGAGGGCAGGTACTGCCCGATGGGTTGAGCTCAGCCTCAGGCCCAGGCCCAACGGACAAAACAAAGCCATTGAAAATGAATGTAGCTGTTACTCTTTCCGGTGCGAAAACTCACGCCCTTTCCCCTCAAGGTTCAGTCTCTCTCTCCAACTTTCATCCCTCACGGCGTCGCCCCCTTCAGACATCCGTGTCTCCTGAAATTCTTCAAACGTATTCTGTCTTGCTCGCCGCCGGGCTTTAAGAAGAAAAGAGAGAAACCTGACACCTACAGACAAAATGGTTGCTTGGGGTAGTCGTTTTCGTTTTTCTATTTTGCACATGGGGAGGAGGGGCGGAACCGGCCTCTCTTAAACGGATCAGACGGGCGCCGCCGTTCCTCGCATATAAATGGCCAATGGCGTAATCATGTGTCATTCCATGGTCGCGCTGTGAAAGAAAAATAAATTCAGTTTCACATCCCACACATGAAACACGTGAAGGATGTCGGGAAGGAGATATGGTTGCTTGCTCTATCTCTCCTTACAAAAGCGACAGATTCAACGTTCGGCAGCTAGCAACAACGCGATCCTCGGAATTGTCGGTACAGGAGTTCGCTGCTGGGAAAAGGTAAAGGGTCAACCTAATCTCTTGTGCAGGCAACACTGGCAGAATGCCTGCCACAGAACAAGGATTTTTGCTCAATTATGGGAGTGTCTTTCAAGACAAAATCTACAAGGGTCGCGTCCCAGAACCAGTAAGAGGGCAGCGGTCTAACAGGCTTTATTTGAGCCTTTGCAGCTTTCGCTCGACTGGATGTCGGTATTTGCACTGCGGAATCGGATCCACGTGTGGTTCTGGTTCGGCTGTTCGGAAACTGAGATGGCGTTTGGGAATAGTTTCAGGCACCGAGCCGTGCTCAACGCAGGTCAGTGTGTTCCTACTTTTTCTACATCAGCGTTGTCTTCATCGCTCAGCAAATGCACTGAGGGGCATGTCAGAATCCTATGCGCGGAAGAAGAAGTGTCTTCGTGCTAAGGTGGCTTCATCGCTCCTCTGAAAATTCTTGCCGTCCTTGTAAGCACCTGTCCTGTCTCCAGAGAAGTGGATCGTCTATTTCCGAGGAAGCTCCGGACGTCCTCTCCGCGTCAGGTTGCGAGACCTCCGGCGCATGCTACTCATGCATGATTGCAGCTCAGGTCGGCACGGAGGCTAGGCCTAGTGCTGCCGCTGCCACGCTGGCAGAAGTAGCTTCGCCGGAGTTCCTTGCTGCAACTCCTGCCCTGCCGTCGACACCTCAACCTGACCATCGGCCTCAGGTCCAGCTTGGTGCTCCCGGTTCTTCAGCACCAGCGCCCATTCAGCCTTCCCAAAATGGACAACAGCCCGTACGTGAACTGTTCTCTGGGCGGAGCACGGCTATGGCCACCCAGCTAACACGACGAGATGCACATCCAACAGTGCGACCTGAGGAGACAAGCTCTCCAATGGACCTATCGGCTCCACCATCCGCATCAACGAGCACCCGTGCCCCTCACAAGCGTCCTTCGGAAGATAATCAACCGAATTCGTCACCGGCAAGTGGTGGCTATCAAGGAAAGCGCTCCTATCGAAAACCAGGTTGCACCTACACCGGGATCGTCATCTTATAAAGTGGCGATTAAATCGCTAGCCAACAAAAGCCTCACCGATATACCAAACATGATCATCCAGGCCGACTTGGACGCGTGTCTCGGAACCAGAGGTTTTTGGGGCTTCACGGCAAGGAAGAAGTCAAACACTATAGCTGTGTGGCTCCCGACACTTACTGCGGTGGAACGTGTCCAAACGCTTAGTTGTATTTCAGTCACAAGTGAGATCTCAGTGCCTGTGCAAGTGTATCTAGTTGAAGGCTCCGATTTGCAGCACTGCATCGTTTACAACGTCGACATAAACGAAGATCAAACCACCCTTCAACGTGAGCTGTACTGCCCAACGCACCGAGTCATACAGGCCCGACACATAGGAAAGGGGCGTTCCTGCATGATCACCTTGCAAGGCCCTCTGACACTTCCAGCCTGTCTGTACTACTACGGCTGCATATTAAGGCCACGGCCATATAAACCGAGTGTGGTTTACTGTTATAACTGTTTTCGGGCAGGGAACATGCGCAAATCTTGCCCCTTTGCTACTGCCGATGAAGGTGCGTCTGAAGGAAAAGTTACGTACCAATGCGGCCTCTGCAAATCGGACGACCACGAGATAACATCTCCTAGTTGTCCGACAAAGCAAAAGGCAATGCAGAAGGCTCGTCTTCTGAACGCTAAGCGTTGGCCAATAGAGGACGTGCAGACATCCAATCGCTTTGCAGCTCTCCAGTGGGATGATGACGAGTGGCCAGAGCTTCCTGAGCCCGCTTCGAATGCACCTCCAGCTAAGACAAAGTCTAATGATACGGTGCTCAAGAAACGCCGTCGACAACAGCCAATACAGCAGCGTACTGATCTACCAGACGACGATATGGCTGTAGTGGAAGAGCAAATCAATCGTCTCTTAGCAGAGGTCTCTAAGCTCTGTTACGACCGTGCATCCGCATTTGCGCGCTCTATTGTTCGCCTGTGGGCATGGATAAGTGCTGTGGATATGTGGTGTTGGTACAATGGCTCTAAGTGAGCCTGTTTCCAGGAATCCTGTTTTGTAAGCCTGTTTTGCTTTGTGGACACCTTGCAAATGCCAAATTGACCCTGTCAAGAGAACGTCTAGAAAAACACAAAGAAATGTCCCCCTGCGGGAAATAGCCGGAAGTGCTTTCGTTCAATTGTTCAACCTTCCCGTCGAGAAGCGCTATGGTCAAGTAAGGAATGCCTATTGTCCAAAAGAGGCGACAGAGTGACACGTCCGCTGACGTGCAGGACAAGAAAGGAGCATGACGCATACGGCCATTAAATGATTTCCCGGGAATGCAGGAAAGATTTGCAATTGTCGAAAAGGGACAATGCTGGGAGCGTATGCGGCGCGCACGTGCACTTGGGTTTCTGAGAAGTAAATCCACTTGCCGGAACCAGCCTATCGATTCTTGGCTGAAGAATAGAAATGTACCTCCTCGCCGTTCCCAAGCTTTTCCCGCCAACAAGTGACCAGGCTCAACGAAACAATGCCGGGCCAGTCAGTGCTTCAGACCATCAGTGCAGTGATGTGTTCGATTGGATGCCGATATCTGAGGGGCGTGCCCTGGATTTGGTTGGTCAGCATCTTCAGAGAGGGGCTGGACATAGGGGGTTTTAAGGACGCTGCAGAGCACGAAATGTCGCTCTGAGCCCTGGGTAAACGGCTCATCCAGTCGCTTCTCGCTATGAACTCTTAACGCTTGCCATTTTGCTGATGTACCCTTCTTTTTCTTGTAAATAATCATGTAAATAAGTTTTCTCAAAGTGCCATTAAACCTGCTTGTACATATTTCACCAACTTCGAAGATTCAATCCTTCTTCAACCCGGAGTCTCTGCACGCTACCAAGTGAAGGCCGGGTCGACATAGCCCCAGCGTCACGACAACTGGTGACCAGCGTTGGGATCTGAATCTACAAGCCACAACATCTGATGACTGGAGGTGGGATCTGGATCTACAAGCTACAACATCTGGTGATTCGAGGTGGATCAGAATCTACAAGCCACATCTTGTGATCGGAGGTGGCATCTCAAGCAACAAGCAGGCGCAACAATCGGCCAACAAGAGAGCAGCTCGGAACATCGATCGCATGTGTGGGTGAGTGCTTGGCTTTTCTTCTGATGTGGACCAGGTTCTAGAACAGGGTTAGATTTTAGAACTGGTAAAAAGTGTTGAAACGCCTTTAGGTTTGGTAGTTTGCACTGTTGTTTTGGAAGTAGCCGACACTCGGAGCGATCATGGACCTACAAAAGCTGCAGAAACCGGAACTGTTGCAATTGTGTGAGGAATTGGGAATTGATACAAGAGTTTTGGCACGAAAACCTTTGATTATAAAGGCAATCACAGATTTGGGAGCCGATGATGAGGAGCTCAGTGAAGCATGGAACCTCATCGCCCAAAAAAAGGAGGAGCAGCTCAGACAGCAGAAAGAGCGGGAAAAAGAGGAAAAGAAGCGTGAGCGTGAACTTGAGAGGGAAAAAGAGGAAAGGGAGCACGAACGTGAGAAGCTTGAAAGAGAAGCAAAAAAGCTGGACCAAGAAATTGAGCTCCGGAAATTAGAACTAGAGTTGAGCAAGAGGTCGGGCGATTGTCCCCAGCTAGCGTTACCTCATCTCAACAAGGAGGCAGATTTCAAGATGTCAAAGTACATGCAGCCATATTTGATAACAGGGGATATCGGTCTGTATCTGGCTAACTTTGAGCGAACCTGCGAAAAACTGTCCTTCCAGCGAGACACTTGGTCTCAGAGATTATTGACGGTTCTGCCCAGCTAGGCAGCGGAGGTTGTCGCGCGGCTAAGCAAGGAGGACGCGGACAACTACGAGAAGGTCAAAGCTTGCCTTCTGAGAAAGTATAGGCTTAGCGCCGAGGCGTTCAGACAACGTTTTCGGAACGCTACTAAGTCCAGGGACGAGAGTTACCCTGAATTCCTGTACAATTTAAGAGTAAATTTGGGCGAGTGGCTAAAGAGCACAGATTCCTACAGTGATAGGGACGCTGTAGTCGAGCGAATTCTTTTGGAGCAGTTTTATAACTGCCTCCCAGAAAAAGAAAGAAATTGGTTACAGGACCGAGGCGAAATTAAGTCGGCAACTGAAGCTGCCGAACTTATTGAGGAGTATGCTTCGCGCCGACAATTCAGCAACCCAGCAGTGGATAGGCCCCGCAATCCCAAGTTCAGTGTGAAAAACCGTCAGGAAAGGCACTTTGCTAGAGTTGGAAACGAAGAAATGAAGGTTTCTTCAGGCAAATTCCCTAGAAAGGACGGCAGTGAGAAAAGTGGGGAAGTGACCAACGTGCAGAACACAAAGAATAAGCTTGAGGCTAGGAAGCCGCTCACATGCTTTAGGTGTAATGAGCAGGGTCACATTGCCGTCAACTGCCGGAAAGAAAAGATTGCTTTCTCGTATGTCAGGGACTGCGATGAAAATATGCAGCTTTTAGAACCCTACCTGCATGACCTAGTAGTCAACGGGAAGCCTTGCAAGGTACTGCGCGATTCGGCCGCAACGATGGATGTTGTCCATCCGGCGTATGTATCGCCTTCCGACTATACAGGACAGTGTGCATGGATCCGACAGGTAGTTGAGGAACAGAGTGGGTGCTTGCCGATCGCGAACGTGGTCATCGAGGGCCCTTTCGGCGAATTAACAACCGAGGCTGCCGTTTCAGGAAAGCTTCCTAAGTGCTATCCGTATTTGTTCTCCAACAAATCGGACATGCTGCTGCGAAAGAGGGGCATCCTTTTCGGAGACAGAGTTGTGCAAGCCTTAACACGTTCAAAGGCGCGAGAACTAGCTACACTGCTCATTCCAGAAAAATCCACAGCGGAGGAAACGGCAGTTAAAACAGTGGTAAATGCGGAAGATAGCAGGTCAGAAAACTTTGAGAGCGAGGCATCTCAGATATGTCAACTTGAAAGGGAGCTTGATAATACGCGGAATGAGGACGTTCTTGAGAGTAACCTCTTGCCGCCAGTGTCTAGTAATCTCACGAGACTTTTAAGTGGAACCCGAGAGGACTTAGCTATAGAGCAAGCCAATGATCCCAAGATACAGGAGATAAGGGAGCGCCACCGCGCCACTAAGACAGCAAACAATATTTCTTTCGAGATGAGAAAGGGAGTGCTGTATCGCTTATTCAAGGATAAGCGCGGAGTAGAGCGGGACCAATTAGTCGTTCCCCAAAAGTATCGCGGAGACTTACTGCGACTTTCCCATGGCAGCTCGTGATCATGTCACCTTGGAATAAAGAAAACGAAGCAGAGGCTGTTGCAAGAATACTATTGGCCTGGATGTTTTAAGGACACGGAAAATTTTGTACGGTCATGCGACACGTGCCAGCGGGTTGGAAAGGCGCAAGATAAGTGGAAAGCTCCGATGGTGTTAGTACCAATCATTACCGAGCCGTTTCACCGGTTAGTAATAGATGTAGTTGGGCCACTTCCTGTGACAGAGTCAGGGTACCGTTATATCCTCACTATGTTATGCCCAGCCACAAAGTTTCCAGAGGCTGTTCCGCTGCGCGAGGTGACGTCCGAGAGTGTAGTGGATTCGCTGCTGTCAGTGTTTGCACGAGTTGGATTCCCTTCCGAGGTCCAAAGTGATCAGGGTAGCGTTTTCACGAGTGTCCTCACCACCTCATTTCTCGAGCGATGCGGCATTAAGGTAGTGCATAGCTCGATCCATCATCCGCAGAGCAACAGCGTAGAAAGATGGCACTCTGTTCTCAAACGAGTCCTGAGGGGACTGTGCTATGAAAACAAGCGCGAATGGGATACCTGCCTGCCTGCAGCGCTTTTCGCTTTGCGGTCAGTGCCGCACGAATCCACTGGATTTAGCCCAGCCGAGTTGGTGTACGGAAGGTCACTGCGCTCACCTTTGCGAATGGTGCGCGAAGCCTGGGAGGGGCGCGGAGAAGACCCAACAGTAGTAGAATTCATTCTGAACCTCTTGAATCGCTTACATAACACTAAGGAACTCGTTGAGGCCAGCATGAAGTCAGCCCAGGCTCGTTCCAAGGTGTACTATGATAAGTCAGCCCGTCAAAGGACGTTTTGTATCGGGGACCAGGTGATGTTGCTGAGAAGTTCAAGGCAGAATAAGCTCGAAGTACAGTGGGAAGGACCGGCTGAAGTCGTTGCAAAGCTTTCTAACACTAACTACGCAGTGAAAATTCCCGGTAGGCGTAAAGAAGTGCGCATTTATCATTGCAATCTTATGAAGCCTTATGTGCAGAGGGAAGCCGTGGTAAATCTAACGTTAAACCTTCCCGAGGAGATGGGGGACAACTTGATTTGCCTCAGCGGAAAGGGAAGCAACGCTCAGGAGCTTCTCAAAAAGACGGAGCAGAGAGGAGAACTAAAGAAATCCCAGCTGTCCGATCTGGGCGAGATAATAACAGAGTTTGAGGCCTGCTTCGTGGACAGGCCAGGCAGAACTGATTTGACTGAGCACGATATTGAGCTGACTTCAGACGTGCCAGTGCGATCAAGGTGCTACCGATTTTCTCCAAGGCAAAGAGAAATTCTGGATAGGGAAGTAACTCGCATGCTGGAATTGGGAGTAATAAAACCCTCGGAAAGCGATTATGCTTCGCCTATGATCTTAGTAGAAGCTCCAGGTAAAGACCCTAGGCCTGTGGTAGACTACCGAAAGCTAAATTCTCTCACCAGGGATCAAGTGTATCCTATTCCGAATATTGAGGAGAGAGTTGAACAGGTCAGTAGAGCGGCATATGTGACTACGCTGGACCTTACTCGAGGATACTGGCAAGTACCGCTCACTGAACGCGCCAGCAGATACGCGGCTTTCGTCACTCCGACGGGCAGCTACCAGCCAACAATGATGAGTTTCGGGCTCAAAAATGCTCCATTTTGTTTTTCCCGACTCATGGATAGGGTTTTAAAGGGGTGTGAAACGTTCGCGGTGCCTTATTTAGATGACATTGCGGTTTTTTCCGACTCATGGGCGGACCATATGGTACATCTAAGAGCTGTACTGAGCCTTTTGCGTCAAGCTGGACTAACCGTAAAGGCCGAGAACTGTTGCCTGGCAAGGGCGACCGTGGACTACTTGGATCACAGTGTAGGTCAAGGTTTCAGGAAACCCAGCGAGATTAAGATTTCTGCGGTAGCAGACTACCCGCGGCCGAGCACGAAGACGGAAATTCGAGCATTCCTGGGTCTGACTGGGTACTACAATCACTACATCCCTAACTATTCAGCTTTGGCTAGCCCTCTGACCGACGCTCTCCGCAAGACAGAATCGACAAATGTAGTCTGGGACGAACAAAAGGAAGCCTCCTTCGTAAACCTGAAGGCTGTGCTGATTAGCCGTCCGGTATTGCGAGCTCCAGACTTTGGCCGAGAATTCACGGTCCAGTGTGATGCCAGTGATCGAGGGTTAGGTGCTGTTCTCTGCCAGAGAGATGACGACGGTAATGAGCACCCCGTGCTCTACCTGAGCAGAAAACTGAGTTCTAGAGCGAGGGCTTATTGCGCGTCAGAGAAAGAGTGCGCTTGCATTGTATGGGCCATTCAAAAATTGCAGTGCTATCTTGGAGGGGCCAAATTCACCGTAGAGACGGACCATTGTCCCCTGGCTTGGCTGCAAACTGCGACATCGAACAACAGTCGCCTTCTTAGGTGGAGCTTGATTTTACAGCAGTACAATTTTGAAATAAGATACAAAAAGGGGAAGTTAAATGGGAATGCGGACGCGCTTAGCCGCTGTTTCTAAGCGGTCCGAGGTGTTCCTCGCCATGTATCCGAATTGATACTCAGGTTCTTTTTTTTTTTTTTCGTGCGCTTGAATATATGTGACTATGTAAAGCAGCACGTTTGGATTTCGAGGCATACGTGGGTCCTGAACGTCTTGAGAGTGGGCTTTTCTCGAACAACAATGGCAGTTTTCTTTTAACCTGGTCTCTTCAGACGGGAGCCGAGTGCTTGCTTGGACATGTGGTTGAGTTTCAGATAGCTCAAGCAATTTGGCCTACGACAATCAAGACAACGCGACAAGCAACAGCGAGCTTCAAGTGTTCACGTGCAGGCCATTAAGTCGTCTCTTCAGGCAGCAGCTGCGACTGCTGCCCTCCGAGACTCTTCTGGCGGGGGAGGAGGCTGTTACGACCGTGCATCCGCATTTGCGCGCTCTATTGTTCGCCTGTGGGCATGGATAAGTGCTGTGGATATGTGGTGTTGGTACAATGGCTCTAAGTGAGCCTGTTTCCAGGAATCCTGTTTTGTAAGCCTGTTTTGCTTTGTGGACACCCTGCAAATGCCAAATTGACCCTGTCAAGAGAACGTTTAGAAAAACACAAAGAAATGTCCCCCTGCGGGAAATAGCCGGAAGTGCTTTCGTTCAATTGTTCAACCTTCCCGTCGAGAAGCGCTATGGTCAAGTAAGGAATGCCTATTGTCCAAAAGAGGCGACAGAGTGACACGTCCGCTGACGTGCAGGACAAGAAAGGAGCATGACGCATACGGCCATTAAATGATTTCCCGGGAATGCAGGAAAGATTTGCAATTGTCGAAAAGGGACAATGCTGGGAGCGTATGCGGCGCGCACGTGCACTTGGGTTTCTGAGAAGTAAATCCACTTGCCGGAACCAGCCTATCGATTCTTGGCTGAAGAATAGAAATGTACCTCCTCGCCGTTCCCAAGCTTTTCCCGCCAACAAGTGACCAGGCTCAACGAAACAATGCCGGGCCAGTCAGTGCTTCAGACCATCAGTGCAGTGATGTGTTCGATTGGATGCCGATATCTGAGGGGCGTGCCCTGGATTTGGTTGGTCAGCATCTTCAGAGAGGGGCTGGACATAGGGGGTTTTAAGGACGCTGCAGAGCACGAAATGTCGCTCTGAGCCCTGGGTAAACGGCTCATCCAGTCGCTTCTCGCTATGAACTCTTAACGCTTGCCATTTTGCTGATGTACCCTTCTTTTTCTTGTAAATAATCATGTAAATAAGTTTTCTCAAAGTGCCATTAAACCCCCAAGTAGCACACATTGTATGGCCCACCCGGGGCCCGTATGGGCAAGTTGGACTTGGGCAGCCACAATAACACCCACGAGGGCCCGCTTTAGGAATCAAGCGGGCAAGCCCAAATTGGGCTTGCCCCTGCTTTTTCCATCTGGGCATTATATAGGCGTGTAAAGGGCTAACTGAGTACATATTCCCACATCTGGCCCTCAAGGGTCCCGCTTGGGAAATTTTAGGGCCGATGCAAATGAAATTTGGGCTTTGTGTAGAAAACGCCTGGGCTAATCTAATTGGGGCTGCCCACTCAAAAGCCGAATAGGTCCCGCACGGGCCGCGGAGGGGCTAAATACGGGTATGCCCGCGCATTGCCTACATGGGACCCTTGAGGGGTACTTGAGGGAAGGTCAGACGAAAATGTGGAATTCATGCAGAAAATTCCTGGGCTGCCCCAAATAGGGCTGCCCACCAAAAACCTAGATAATTTCCGCGTGGGTGTTAGCGGGGCAGGCAATTGCTCCTTCCCACTTCTGCCCGCATCGGTCTCTTGCGGGGCCATTTAGGGCAGATGCGATGCAAATGTGGGCCTGAAGCAAATAGAAGACGGGCTAGTCCGATTGGGGCTGCCCACGCAAAAACCGAATATGTCCCGCATGGTTTGCGGCCGGGCTGAAAAGCGACCACACCGCCACGCTGCCCACACGGGTATTTCTTGGGGTACTTGCGGGGAAATGCAATATATATTCGTAGTCCATGCGGTAAAATCAAGATCAGCACAATTGGGGCGGCCCATGAAATGCCGCAGTGGGCCCCAAATTGGCCGTAGGCGGGCTTACCGCTCTGAAACGCCTCCACCCTATCTTTAAGGCACCATTTTATTTATGTAAATCATGTTATACCGGCTACTAATTGCCTCTTCTGAAGGTTTCACATAACTGTCCTAAGCACATCTATGCTATGAATAAAGACTACTAATTTTTACTCTAACAACTACGTTAATTATGCAGCATCACCAGAAAATATGCAACAGTAACTGTTCCGCTTTACGAGTATGCACTGAACGACCTCCAAATGTTTCCTGCGACATTGCTATTCTACGCGCACCACCGAAATAAATATTCAGACCAACATGTTGGGGTTGATGTGGGCCAGCCCACATTATTGTAGTGTTGGGAATAAATTTCTCTCATGTTACTGAGTGTCGCACACAAGCAAAAAAATAGCGCTTATATAATGTTTCGCAATTGATGATTATTACAACTTGGGCAGCCCCGAAAGTGCCAGATTCAACCCATCAGGGCAGCACGTGGGTCAGCCCGAAATGGACTGGCTTTCGCAAATCCCGCGCCTTTATAATTCAGGTATTGGAGGGATTAATCGACTTAAAAATTAAAACCTTGATCAATGGGATGGCATTGCCTGCACAAATGTGGGACCCATTAATGATTCTGGTGTGCTGCCCACATTCGTCGACCTGGGCTGAATGCGGACAGCCCTATTTGGGCTGCCCACACGGATACAGATTGGGACCGATAGCGGCAGAATTGGGCAGCCCACGCGGGGCCCCTCTGGGTACGTGTTGCAAATCCCGCATGGGGCCCGTATGGGCTGCCCTGACGGGCCCAACGCGGGCCCCCACGTCATAGCCCACTTTGTGCTACTTGGGTGCTTGTACATATTTCACCAACTTCGAAGATTCAATCCTTCTTCAACCCGGAGTCTCTGCACGCTACCAAGTGAAGGCCGGGTCGACATAGCCCCAGCGTCACGACAGCTCCGACAACAACGCGAAATGCTTGCTCGACGTCGGCGAGCTGCAGAAGTAACCGCCAAATCTAGTAATTGCCGAACACAACCGCCTTCATCCCGCGTAACAGGGCCATTTGCTGCCTCTTCCCAGAGTACCACAACGCCCAATGAAAACACTGCAACATCGCTGCTCCGCTATATGGTCAACCAGTTGTCCAACCTGACATCTGTGATACTACAGCGCTTGGACTAGCACACAAAAATGGCGAAATCCGGTCGTCCTGGTGTACTACAATGGAACTGTAGAGGCATTTCCACGAAGGTGGCCGAGCTCAAGACCCGACTGCGATTTAACAAGCTTCGGGTGTGGGCTATGTTACTTCAGGAAACGAACGCCTTGCCATCTATTCCTGGATTCAGCGGCTACGTGTCTCCTTTAATGACCGACCGTCGCGTGCAGACTGCTTCTCCCCCGGGAAAGGCGGCGATATATGTTGAAACGCGTATTCCTCATGTGCGCCTTTCTCTCGAAAACTGGTGCACATCATACCAAGAGGTAGTAGCAGTTGCTGCGAAATTTCAGAAAGGAACCGTTGTTCTTGTTATTACGTTCGACCAGCTGGAGGCGCCTCTTCCCGTATTTATCTTGGTTGGTTATTAAGTGTTCGTCGGCAATACCCCGGGTGTCCAATTTTAGTCGGAGGCGACTTTAACGCCCCTCACCCAGATTGGGGGTATCCGACTGCAAGCCCTCGTGGTAGGCGTGTGCGGGACGCCTTCACTGATGCCCTGTTTGTTCTGCTTAATCACCCTGGGACAGCAACACGGCCTGTGCGTCACATACGTAGTGGTGCCTATGCTCCTGACTTGACGTGGTGGTTGGGCGCAGGAACTCCCTCATGGCACATGGAGCCGGACTGCTGGGGAAGTGATCACCACCCTATCCTCATCGGTCTTCATCCCTCCCGTCTCCGCCCTCTACGCCGCAAATGTTCTGTGATAAACTGGGACAGCTTTCGCGCATGTCTCGACAGTATGTCTTCAGATTCGCCGTCACTCCTTGTTGACCGTATACAGAGAGCACTAAACAGCGCTACGACTACTACCTGGATTGATGTAGGTTGACCGGCACCAGATCTCGGCCTGCTCAACTTGTGGGCAGCCCGCCGTCAAGCTGAGCTGGCTGCTACGCGAGACCCTACTTCGGGGCAGGCACGTACACGACTGAATTATCTTACCGCGAAGGCTCGGAGATATGAACGCCATCTCTCGCGACGCCAGTGGCATGCATGGTGTGAACAATTTTCTGATAAATCATCGAATGCCTCACTATGGCGAACATTTCGTGCAATGGAACATGGTCGTCGTTCTACTGACGCAGCAGCAACAGCATGCTTTACGGCTAATCTGTCGCCGGGTGATTTCGCAAAAGAAGCTGCTCGAAAATTTTTCCCAAAAGTCGATATACTGCCTCCTTCAGCTGTAAACCTTAATATGGCAGGTATACCTGCAGACGCATGGAAACTACTATCTGCTGCCGACGAAGATCGAATTGCGAGCCCCTTTTCGATGCGCGACCTGCTGGCTGCAATTGACGATGCTAAACGGAAGACAGCGCCCGGCCTGGACAAAATTCAGTGTGAGGTTTACAAGAACCTCAGTACTGCTGCACTTCCTCAACTACTAGACACCATAAACAAAGTGTGGCTTGATGGTGTCGTACCCGAGAGCTGGAAAACCGCTGTCGTGATCCCTATTCCCAAACCTGGGAAGCCTCCAACGGACCTCGCCAACTTACGACCAATCTCCTTAACATCAACGCTTTGCAAGCTCGAGAAAATGCTAGCCACACGGCTTTCTTGGTGGCTTGAACAGCATGGTTTTTATCACCCTGCTCAAATTGGATTTCGTCCATACATAGGTACAGAGGACGGGTTGGCTGTCTTGGCATCAGCAGTTTTGTCATCTACCCGCAGCCGCAATGTACGTACCATATTAGCAATGGATGTTGAAAAGGCATATGACAACATCAGTCATGCTGCAATCCTGAATGCCATTGACATGCTTCATCTCCCTCCGAGAGTACGCACTTTTGTCGCATCATTTTTGGACGGAAGAAAATTTGCAATACGCCTCAGCGATGACACCGTTGGTTCATTCGTTTCACTACGTGGCGTGCCCCAGGGATCAGTATTGTCTCCGACGTTGTTCAATATTACTTTCATCCCATTGGCGTGGCGCTTACATGATATCCCTGAAATCAAGTTTTTGCAGTACGCATATGATATCACGGTATGGAGCACTCGCCATGATCTTCTCACTCAAGAGGCCGCCCTTCAGTCAGCATTAGACGTAACCTCTGATTACGCATCCTCCATTGGCCTTCAACTTTCTGTGTGTAAAACTTCATACACGTCAGTCGCCAACCGCTGGGGACGCCGTAAACTTGCCTCAAATCCAATTCGTCTCTCTCTATCAGGCACCCCAATACAAGAAAGTTCGAGCCTGAAAGTTCTGGGCTTAACAATTCACCAATCAGGATCAGCGACTGCTTGGCTCTCTCAGGCAAAAAAGCAAGCACTTCAAACTGTAAGTTTAATAAGAAGAATTGCACCTAAAACGGGTGGCGCTGGCTCGTCTGTTGCACGCCAGTTAGGGCGGTTCTGCAGCCCCGTATTGTTTATCAGTCCCAGTTCCAGCATCTTTCAAGGGCACAATGGGATCGCCTTGAAGCCGTAAATCGAGAAGCTATGAGGGCCATAACGTGCCTTCCACGAATCACACCGGTCGTAGCGTTACAGGAGAATGCGCAGCTCAACACCATCGATGAACTGGTGCAGCAGCGCCGTGATGCTCGCAGACTCAAGGCCACTTTGTCACATTCCACGCAAGCTCTGAGGGCGTATGCAACGTCACACATTATTCTTCAGCCACCTGCGCCAGTTCTCCCTCCCTGGAAATTTATACAGTTAGGAGACAACAAGCCAACTGACATCCGCAGACCGACGTCTGCCAACTCTGCATCGTTGCTACGCCAGAGATTTGAAGAGCAAGATACTAACCTGCCTCAAGATTCCATAGTAGTGTACGTAGATGGAAGCCTGCAAGGCTGTGAAGCCAAAACGGCAATCTACTGTCCACGGAGACCTAGCCTGAATCAGACAACTACGTTTCAACTTTCGGAACCACTTACATCTTTCTGCGCTGAGCTTGTGGCAGTTCAGGAGGCACTCTGCTCCGTGACTTCTATAACCATGCTCCCTACAGCCCACGTTGTCATCCGCACTGACGCACTTCAAGCAGTACGTCTGCTCCGACGTGTCAGCCGCTGCCCTAAAATTTGCCAGGACATTCACCAGCTTGCGGCGCGCATCTCACAATCAATACGCATTGAGTGGGTCCCACGGGATCTGCTGCCTTCCCAAAGTCAAGCTGATTTTGCAACCTGCCTCGTGAACCAAGACGCATCAATCCCACGGCTTCTCGAAGTCGACGACGCTACCCTCCTTTTGTCAAGAAAGGAGCACCTCCGGCGCCGCACACGTGCACTTATCCCTCCGTGTGCGATATCCCTTCCCCGCGGTCTCACCCGTGCAGAGGAGGTTGCGCTTAGGAGGATCCGGGTTGGTGTTGCCCTTACACCAGCTATAACTAGGACGTGGTCATACTTCCAACACTTATATCCTCGCCCAGGATGCCCGATCTGTAACAACGAAGATGTCGAGGCCGACATCCACCACTTGCTATGGGACTGCCCAGCACTCAAGCCAACACGAATCCCGCACCTGAGCAAGCTGGCCTTTCAGCAACCAATCCTGCCTCATACGTCACTTGGACGCAGGGACCTCATCATTGCTCACTTCTGGACTTCATAAAATCAGCCAACCTTTTTCCGTTCATTTAATCATTTATTCATCCTTCATCTCATAACCTACTGATGCCCTGAGGCAATAAATATCGACCAAAAAAAAATCCTATCCGCGATGCGTTTATCTAATTTACGAACTAAATTCATGTTTTGCGGTGAGGCCGTTTATGACCACGAATTCCTACTTGTCTGTATTTGCAGTGCGCTCGAGTTGTCATTTGTCTATTCACCTGTTTAGTTCTCACTTGCCATTTCTCTGCATGTTCTTGCGAGTGTGATCACATGGTCTAACATTGTTTTGGCTCACTATTCGTTTATTCTTCTAATTGCGGCGAATGAAAGTGCAGTTGCTTTGTGCGTGTTCAAAACATGTAGTAATCATTAAGTTGAGCCTTTGGAACCGGAGAAAAGAACATGAATCATAAATCGGCACATCTCCCAGTTGTCGAGGGTTCCGCTGTGCCAGACGTATACGAAATAGCCAACACTGGGGCCACGTTATAATTCTGGCCGCGTCTACCTCTTCTCTTCTTTTTAGGTATTTTTGTACGCATCGATTTTTGTGTTTCTAGACCTCGATTTTTAGTTTGCATTTCTCGTGGTTTAAAAGTGCCCCACGAATCGTTTCGGTTGTTTCTAATCGCTGAAATATGGCTCTTAATTTTTATGATCAGACTGACGAAATTTTTCTATCGAATACTATTTTCTCTTTCTCTGTACATAAGTGCACCTCTCTTCAGGTAACAAAAAAAAAAACGACACGCCCGTCTTTTTCGGCATGTGGCTTCATAATTAGACATGATATGATGATCTTTTCATGTGATGGTTTGTTAAGTTATTCGTCCTGGGTACGTTCGTTATGTAGAAGTGCTAAAATAGAAACATATAATGCCTCCGTGTCTAAAAGGCCATCAGGTGGACAGTATGAACTCCTCCCCGTCCATGGAAGCCATGAGGACAAAGCATTTTCTTTATGGGAGAAAGTAAGTGCAGGTTTGACCACCGGGCGTGGGGGAGGGGGTTGCTCCCCGCCAATCCACAGGGCGTCGCTGGCTGTAGTCTCGCCACTGGTTGTATTGCCATCTGTAATAATTTCGTCGTTCAGCTATGGCTCATGTGGAATAGATATTCTAGCTATTGCAATAGTTACAATGCTGCCTCTTGACAATAGATGGCTCTTTAGGTTCCAGGAACATAGCAAGTCTTCTGCCATGGGTTGAAAACCTTGAAATGCTTGTAAAGGACGCTAAACTATTCTATCCTATATTTCTGGCTCACTGCACGCTGTGCATTGCGTGCGGTTAATTTCATGAAGAAGAAACACGTTCTCGTTGCTCAGTGATGGCGAACAGTGCGTAGGCGACGTAATCCTCTTACGCTGCTACTCGAGACGTAAAACTCTCAGAACTTGAAAGGCAACTCAGCAATTGTATCTCCGACATTTGCTAAACCTGGAACAATTGCTGTGGATTTTCCCTGCTGCGGTATTTCGAACCAAATTTCGCCTTCAGAAAGCTGTTATCGCTCCACAATAGGCGTAAACAGAAAATCAGCATCATTTCCCTCCTATTTCATTCTAGTCCTAAATGTCAGTAACCTAAAGGAATTACCGTTTTTAAGAGTGATTTTAATTAAAGTTTGTCTCCTACTCCTAGAACCATTAAAAAATTGCCAAATACACTCAAACCTAAAGGCCCCGAGTACGTTAATCATTCGTTCATTACCAAGCCGCCATGCTGGATACCTAGAAAAAAATATAGAGAGGAAAGGAAAGCGTGGTCTAAAAGATAAAAGCAGGAGACGTTAGAACCACAATGGCTCTTTTCGAAAAACTCCAACGTCTGCATTGCGGAAAGTAAATCTTCCTATCAAATTAAAACTTCCACAAAGAACGCAATATTTAAATACAGCTATCGACCTCTTCTTCAGAAGCAATTATCATTAAGCATGGTGAAAAAAATTCTCTTTATAAGAATAGAAACAGTTCAAAAATCGCCACTGAGTTGTCTACCAACGGTTAATTTTTTACCGGTATGTGCACAATTTCGAGCAAAGTGTAAGAGTCTGCTAAAACATAACGTCGAAAAGCCGCGACATATTAGGTGAACACTCAGATGATAGCGAAATATTTCTATTGTGAATGTGTATGTTAGACTTGAATTTCGCAAAGTATAATTGATGTTAATCATTGTAGAATATTGCTTCATAAAAGCAGCAGAAAATATGATATCGCATTTAGTATTTCTACAAATTTTATTTGGTGCTTTCGATATCGTGCGGGAACATTCCCTCCAACATACATTCGCACACTCCCGGGGTAAAGCTGCGGGTTCACTTTGTACGCATTTGTCCGCATAGAGTGCCAAAGGGCCAATCTCAACAGCCGGACATTAAAGTTGGCAGGTTAGACGAGCGTGATTCTGCATTTCGATTGAGCGTCTCAAGGCTTCGTTAATGCTTCCCGTGTGTTCACTAGCATTGAGAGGTACAACCGACGAAGTATATACCTCGTAGAACAGGACAGAAAACTTTCAATTCGCCGAATGGCGGCTCACAAGTAAAAGCATGAAGCGTCCCTTCCGTGGTCCTCCCACAATGTTTCGTTTGGATTTAGGCGTCCATTCCCTAGGTTCGAAGGCCTATTCTGTTCACCTTCGCGTGATGCAGGTGGCCGCACGGGCGGAAGACAAGAAGACGCAGGGGCCCGCCTGATTGAGATGAAAGGGACAAAGAGTCGTGAACGGTGATCCTTAGGGAGAGAGACTCGAGGCTGAAACGTAACCAAGAAATGCCAGTATAATTCTTCGTACCGGTGCATTCCATATCGTGGCGTCTAGACGCGCAGAGAAAAAAAGGCGAACTTGCGAAAAAGCGCGTATACGGGAGAGACCCCACAACCCGGACAGATTATTGAGCCTCAAGAGACGTCTAGCGCGGCGGTAAACAAGGAGATGCAGTGGGGAACAAATATACGGCACTCGTACACATCCTAACAGCGAACGAGTTATCGGTCACTAAGGAGCTTCAAGAAAAATCCCATCAACATTCATTATCCTAACACGTTTAGAGATGCGAGCATATCTGCAGTGGTAGCTGAAGGCTGCCTAATTTTAACCCTTCAAAGTTAGTAATCCGTGTGCGCAACCACATCCGACCCAGCTGTAAGGCCGCGGTGGCCCTTTTTTTTTAAGTTTCGGCGCGCGCGCCGCAGAAAACGGCTATGGAAGCTTCCCCAAGCTACGAGAAATCGACGCGACCGATTGCGTCATCTCGGCCACCGTGCTGCGCCTCCTCGCCCTCGTCGCCATGCGCGGAGTCAAGAGTGCATCCCCCCGCACGGTCCCGGCCCTCCTCCTTGCTTCTCGCGGGAGGGCTGCCCGTGTTGACCACGTTCGAGAATGTTCGAGGCTTCTCCAGAAGGCCTAGGGGGGAAGGCATACCTTTGGCAGCGCTAAGCTGTTTTTCCGTTCCTCCCCCGCTTCTAGAAGGCTCGGCGCTGGCTATTTAAGAGCGCGCCGCGCAGTTACTGACGGTTCTGGCTCTTGTGCTAAGGCTAGTCGTTGATGGAGATAGCGTAGCAGGCAGGCCCCGACTGAGAAGTCGTTAAAAAGAGCGATGCGCGCGTTTTGCTGTTAGTGTTTAGCTCAGTCTCTTTTGTAAAAAAGTGTGTCGCCTCTCTGTCTCGTGTGAATAAGTTTTCTGTACCCTGTGCTTCGTGTTCTTGTTATATAAAGTTAATGCTCGTTTTGTTACTACAGGTTCGTTGGTCTTCGTCTCAGTGTGTTCGCGTGTGAACTGCACGTCGCCCGCCGAATCGAGGAGCACCTAGCTTGGAGAGGTGCGGAAGATTTAAAGAAGGAGAAGAAGAACCCTGTGATTTTTACTGGCGTAGCCGACAGTACGATTCGGCAACTGCAGCACTCCGCAAGCCCAGTCCGTTACTCGAGCCGTCGCAACGTTATCGGCGCTCACCGAAGTCTGCCGGCCGTTCAAGGTGGAAGAGCTTCGCCGCGTGCAAGGACCTAGGGACCCCAAGAGGAGACGGTCAGAGGCAGCGGCGAGTAGGAGTGCCCACCAGCGAGGAGCGGCGCGGCAAGGAGGGAGGAACCGTTGCTGAGGTGCCAAGATCTCCCGGTCGTTCGGGGTAGGAGCTTCGTCGACGCGTGCAAGGTCTCGGGGACCCCCAGCGGTGACGGTCAGAGGCAGCGACGATCGGAAGTGCCCCACAGCGAGGAGCGACGCGGCGAGAAGGGCGCAACCGTTGCTCAGGTGAGCGGGATTTTTTGCGTCCGTTGGTGTGCGTGGCTCAGGCATTAGGAGCGGGAGGTGCGCGGTGTCGATGTGTAGTTACTTCGGTTAGTAAACATGAACACCAGAAAGTCAGTGTTTTCCGGATGGACCAGAGTGTCCGTAAGAGTCTCCGTAGCTGCACTGAGACGGAAGAATTGCGTAACAAAGACGAAAAGTAAGGACCTAGCGAAGCGTCGAGAGGCAGAGGCGAAAGCAGAGACTGAATTAGAAATTAGAAAGATGGAGATGGAAGCCGAGGTGGAAAGGAGAAAGATAGCAGCTAAGTTGGAAATCGCAAAGATGGAGGCAGAATTGAGAAAGTACGAACTGGAAACTCAAAAAGCGATAGCTGAAGCTCTAAATATACCAGCAGAGGTCCAGTTATTAGAAGTAAGACAAATGCCCCTCGGACGTCAAATCGAAACAGGTATTCAAGCAGAAGGAACTAAAAAGAACCCCTCGAAAGAGCGGCCCCGAACAGCGTTTGCAGAGCTTGCAGAGGGTGTGTCAGGTAACGCTGCAGCTTCAGGGTTAGACAGTACCGCCAGCATAGATCCGGCGCAGACGACCTGCGCCGAAGAGAGCAATTCAGTCGGCATTAACGGCGCGTTGCCGCCCAGCGAAGTAAACAACGCCAAAACATCGGCTGAAGTCTTCCCAATAGAAGTGCTCGCGTGTGATCAAATTAGCGAAGGCGTCAGCGGTCAGCCAGGTGCGCCGGAAGGCGCGCGGCAACAGGAGACCGGACTGAAACTCGCTGTAGACGAGGTATTCGAAGAGCGTAAAGCTGTCGCGTGTTTACAAACCGATCCTGACGCGTTAAATGCAGCAAATGCGGGTGAAGCAGCGACACCGGGCGCGAGCGCTTACCAAGAACAGGGCGCGGTTGATTCAGTGACAGCGGTCACGTGCGATGCGTTCGTCGAGATCCGCGATCATACGTTGACCACAGCAGAAGTCTCAGCAGCCGTCGCAAACATCGAAGTCAGCACCGCAACGGTCGCGGAATTGGCCGCCACTAGCACTCGTGAACCCGGGACGCTCAGTAAAGCGACGAGTCTCCCATTCGAAGGCGAGTGTCTAGCATGCTGCATTGTTGCAGACCTACACGAGCCGCATGATGCCGCGCCCCTCCCTAGTTCTAACGAGTGTCGAGATGGAATAAATTCTGCACTTGTGCCTGAGCAGCGTAGCGCCGGCGGGCGTGAGCGGTCCTGCTCGCCTGTGCATGATAGTGTGTGCGCTCGCGAGCACGGAGTGACAAGCGAAGCGCGCGAAGAACACTTGCCGGACTCGACCACATATAATGTGTGTGGACCTCCAGTATCTGGGACTTGCTGTGAACGTTTTGCATGCTGTGCAGTGTCTGTGCGCGAGAGAAGTGCTTTTGATCTTTGTGCTTGTGAGCTTTCTGCGCCAGGAACTGCGACCAACGTCATTCGTGCCACCCTGAGACTGTGAGCAAAGGGAACTGTGCATGTAGACCGTGTGCCAGCGGACGAAGGGCCGCGGCCTTTAGTGTGTATTCGGTTTGGCTGGGCAAAAAAGCCCAGCAATCCTCTTATGGTGGGGCGTGTAAGGCCGCGGTGGCCCTTTTTTTAATGTTTCGGCGCGCGCGCCGCAGAAAACGGCGATGGAAGCTTCCCCAAGCTACGAGAAATCGACGCGACCGATTGCGTCATCTCGGCCACCGTGCTGCGCCTCCTCGCCCTCGTCGCCATGCGCGGAGTCAAGCGTGCATCCCCCCGCACGGTCCCGGCCCTCCTCCTTGCTTCTCGCGGGAGGGCCGCCCGTGTTGACCACGTTCGAGAATGTTCGAGGCTTCTCCAGAAGGCCTAGGGGGGAAGGCATACCTTTGGCAGCGCTAAGCTGTTTTTCCGTTCCTCCCCCGCTTCTAGAAGGCTCGGCGCTGGCTATTTAAGAGCGCGCCGCGCAGTTACTGACGGTTCTGGCTCTTGTGCTAAGGCTAGTCGTTGATGGAGATAGCGTAGCAGGCAGGCCCCGACTCAGAAGTCGTTAAAAAGAGCGATGCGCTCGTTTTGCTGTTAGTGTTTAGCTCAGTCTCTTTTGTAAAGTGTGTCGCCTCTCTGTCTCGTGTGAATAAGTTTTCTGTACCCTGTGCTTCGTGTTCTTGTTATATAAAGTTAATGCTCGTTTTGTTACTACAGGTTCGTTGGTCTTCGTCTCAGTGTGTTCGCGTGTGAACTGCACGTCGCCCGCCGAATCGAGGAGCACCTAGCTTGGAGAGGTGCGGAAGATTTAAAGAAGAACGGGAAGAACCTATGTGATTTTTACTCCAGCTCTGCAGAAGGTTTATAAAACGGACTATTCCGAAAAGATAACGAAATTATCTTCCGATATAAAGTTTGGGTTGTCATAATTTAGTCAACGTGTTTCGTTTCTCCTTGTTTATTTCCTCAGTCATTACGAAGCAAGCGACGAGCAATTCACTCTGCTTCAGCATGTGTACCTTATTATGTTTCCTGAAAACGCCCTCAACGGAGTGTAGCGCTGTGGGTATGAAATGTTATTTGATGCTTTCACTATCGTTTTGTTATCAGCAAAGGAGAAAAATCCCCTTCAGCAGACATTCGCACAATCCTGATTTAAGTCTGTGTGTTCGCTTTGTACGCATTGGTGTGCATAGTGTGCCAAAGGGCCTACTCAAGAGCCGGACATTTAAGTTGGCAAGTTAGCAAACGAAAATGAAGCACCGTGCTTTGTTCTTTACAAGGAAATTTGTCGGGGCCTAGTGTTTGCCAGCCAAGCTATACCTCTTGTCAGAGCGCATAGGAAACTAATGGCGCCGATTCGTGCTGCCACCTGACTAGTAGGCGCTGCATCTGGGCAACTCGTTTGTGGTATCAATTTTGCCTGACTCTGTACAGTCATTTTCACCACAGAAAACCGAGCAAAGAGAGGGGGCCGTCATTGTGGTGTGTTGTCAGAAAGCCATATTGTTTTGGTCAGTTTCAGCGTGCTAATTACTAACAGAAAACACTGTTCATTTCAAAGCAGCTTAAAATATATCCCAAAGATGGACATTAGTATCTTTGTTTTATTACCGGTTTAAGCGACCATTTCATAAGGGGCCTGGTTTTCAAAAAGCGAAAGTAGATCATGCATTGCGCACCGCACGGCGTGCGCTATGCGTATGTCTTCAATGACCGTGGGTCCGTGTGGGCGAGATCGCAATGTATGCCAGTAGCATCACATGAACACATTGTACATTACGTATCGCCTATTGCAGTAAGAACGATCGCTCCTTTCTGCGCAGGTAGTCCTAGTTGAATGCCACCAGGTCTCCTTTTTATTAAATTCAATGGATAAACTTTTCTACCTCGGTGGTGCTTCCCATCACGTGTGTGCTTCCCACACACGTATTTTTCTCCATATTTGATTCTAGTTTAACTGTTCAGTAGGGTCTGAAAGCAAGAAGGTTGATACGGAGGGGACGATGTCGTGTTGTCCGATACAGAAGCACGCGAACCATATTTAAAATGGCACCAGAAAAAATACTGTTTATCCTTTTGATACTCTTTTAGTAATCGCTTCACGACAGGATACTTTCACGACCACGTTCATTCGCAGAACGCCAGCCGAGCTACAAGACCACGCTGCTTTAGATTGATCGGCCACGGCGACAATGAGGTTACGATGTCCTCAGCCATCCGCCCATGGCACCGACAGAGAGCTGTGCTGCACTTCGAAGAGTGCGGGGCCCGCTTAGTGCAGCCCCTCGTAGGGCGCGCTGTGGAGCTCGCCCGTGCTGCTTCGTTTTAATCGGTAGGGCCAGCAGCGGCGCTGTGATGTAACATTCCTTGGCCTCCAACGCCGGCGAGCCTGGAGTGCTACAGACGCAGTCCACCTGGCCGATGTGCACAGCTGCGTACAGCAGCGGTGAACTGAGTGGTTAATTGGGTTCTAACTGCCAAAGGCGGCTATCCATGATTGGCTCTGACAGCCAGCGGCGGTAGAGAGACGTCTTTTTTATTTGCTTGATGATTTAGTTTGTTATCAGCATGTAAACAGGTAAACAAGGACGGAAAATTAAAGAATATTTGGCACTGGAGCAATACAATAATGGCTAATTCGATTTCAACAACACAATTGAGAACGTACTTAAAATGGAATAAAAGACACATTTATTCTTTACAATATTTACCTGTGAGCAAAAATCCTAGCATATTAGGCTTGTGTCTACGCACTGAATTCTTCGCTGGATTTAAGACAGTGACTGCGAGTGCGACAGCTCCACGACGACAGGTAGGCTACTGCGTATAGGTTTCGGCTCTGAGATGACGTCATGCAGATAAAAATTTCTTTCCTGCCCAATTAAGTGTTGCGCCACATGCCACCAAGCAGTATTTCATGAATTTCACCACCCGCGGAGCAAGCTTTATTCCTTCCAGCAAGCGTTGTTTGTTAAAAAGGTATCCTCCCTTGCACTGCAAAAGATATGATCATGTGCTCTCAACCATTGCTTCGCTGTGCAGAAGCGTGATGATTGTCTTCATGGCTTTATTGAAAATTATTCACCATTTTGAATAATAGCAAGCAAATAGTGGGAAAAACAGGGTAAACTGGAGAAAAGTTTTCATCTTTCAAATGCCAAATAATATTCTTAGCCCTAAACTTCTTCCATTGAGAGCTGCATCCTATCACCATATCTACGCCGTCCGCAATACATCGTGCAACTTCACCCGCGGGGAAAAGCCTAAAGACCTGCCTGACCATGGTTACCAGGTATGGCGCGGTATTTCTTGGTTCCACGGCTCATATAGCTCAATAGCCTAGGAGCCACTGCACAATGTCAGGGACATCCGTTACACCTCACACGAGATGGACAGGATTTGTGGTCGTATTCTTCTTTTGGGCACAAGCACGTCACGGACACCTGGGGGAACTTGCTTCTCTATAAAATCACTGGAGTAGTCAGTCATGGCGGAAAGCTCACCTCACTTCCATGACGAAGTTTCCTTCTTCGATGTTGCCAGCACGAGGAGCCGCATGCCATGTTTCCGCTGAAAACTAGACTGAAGCTGCCATTGCGATCGTAGGATGGAGGCGGGTAGCGTGAGCATTCGCTGAAAGCCTCCGAACAGCTTCAACAGCTGAGGAGGCAGAAAATTTCGCCAAATGCAGAAACCGAGTAGTGCTGCTTTGCAAGAGGTTGTTGCGGCGAATGATACTACATGCGAGGATTCAGCGGAGAAGGAATAAAAGGTGCTCGCGGAACAAGAAATGTACTTGAAGCTGACAAGATGTAGGGATAGTTAACTAGCTATCGGTGTTCCCAGTGCACTTTCTCCGGTTTATTCCTCCGTGCTCAAGTCCTAGTCCTACTACGCGCGCTGCAAAAGCCGATGGAAACAAATTAGCCTAACAGCATGTCCCTTCATATGTGGGGGCCGGGTGAGGGGGTGGGGTGTTAAGGATGGCTTGAACCTAGTCATGTGTGCGAACACTCGGTTAAATACGGTGGTCGCAATGTTGTACTCGGTCTGACCGCTTGAATTTTACAGACGTTCCAGCATCGCTATAAAGTCAACAACCACCTGGCATCACAAGTAGTTAAGCTTAGGCTCCAAAAATTTCTTTGTGCATCACCTGCAAGTTTCACGAACCGCGTCTCAAAGCCTTGTAAACTAAACCTATTCCGTGCGTTGCTATTAAACCGTGGAACTTCAGTTTCGATCAGAAAATTTTAGACACAGTTAAGCTCCACCTTCAGAATATCACACCATAACGGCCTGTAGTCTTCTTAGAATTACAGTCGAGACAGACAGCACTGTACAAGAAAGTAAGACATACATATAAACAACCACATGTTTCCAAGCCGTGATTGTGGGCATTGGGTGGCCTACTCGGTACCGTGCCTTGTTCCCTTCCGAACGTGCGCTCGAACTCCACCTGCGACAAAAAAAGAAAATGATTTTGCGTCGGCGAAATATACATATTTTTACACATAAATCATTAGCGACATGAGGCAACTTGCAATTAACTTTTCATATGAGATAATCACTTTTGTTCCACCCATGACATCATGTTCCACGTGAGCGCTATGAGGCGCTTGAAATTCCCTCGTTATGTTATGTCGCTGCATCGCCATGACACTCTTGACCGACCAGGATTTTCGCAACATGACACCGGTCGCCAAAGGGACAACGTCGGGTTCTTCGCTGAATTGCTGCCTCAAAGCAATCACTTCAAATGTAGGCACCTGCTTCACAACTGGACTAATATAATGAATCTTTTGGTGGTACAATATGCGAAACTTTGGACATACCCATTTACAATGATAACCAAACCTGATTTGTAGCCTTAAAGCGCTCAGGGGTAATTCAGCTGATGTTCTGTAAGGCGGTTTCGTCTAATTTGTAATTTTCGGACCATTATGGTCCACAACTGGCTGTATTAAGCCAACATTTATAGCCCTTTTCAGAGGAATGAATTCAAATAAATAAGCGCAAGTGGCCCGGCATAACTAAGTATGATATTCGAAGAATCAAGGAAGCATCACGGAGTAAGATAGACAGGAGCGCCGACTGCGCCTTTGGGGAGGACGGTGAAAAAAAAACTCATACAAAATGTTATATATCAATATATCAATAAATCAATAAATTAAGATCCTCTAGCTTCACGAGACCCAGCCGCGCACATTCGTAGAAAAACAGCATGAGCAGCGGGTTAAACGGCGATTGTTACCGAGAGGTGTCTATGAACGAAACGTAAAGGTAACACACACTCACTGAAGGCAGGAAATTATTACTGCAGAATCTGCATTGGAGTAATGCGAAAGAACGGATGCTGCTGTTGGTTGCTTCTAGTTGCCTAATTCACTTCTTGTTTACCCATTTTAGTCTTTGGTACTTTCAAATTGCGCGCCAATTCTTTTCTATTCTCTTTTTCGGCTGTAGTTCCGGTTACGCGACGTCATATCTTCTAAGTCACATGATTTCACTTCTTCTTTACTCATTTTAGTCTCCAGTACTTTCAAATTGCGCGCCAATCCCTTCTTAAGTAATTTTTCGGCTCGACTTCAAGTTGCTTGACGTCACATCTTTGAAGTCACCCTAATTGACAGCCTTAATTTACTACTTTAGTTTTTGATACTTTCAAATTGCGCTCCAATCCCTTCTTATGCCTTTTTTGGCTCGACTTCAAGTTGCTTGACGTCACATCTTTGGTGTCAACCTAACTGACTGATTTATTTAATTATTTTAGTATTTGATACATTCAAATGTGGCGCCAATCCATTCGCTAATGAGAACACTTTCCCCTTGACTTTAATGATTTTGGCCTTTAAATAATTGCCTAATAATATATTGGCCTAATTATTTTTCGCACACATTACACCCCCTCTATCGATTGACACCACTCATTAACCTCTACAACTTCTCAATTAGTGACAACTGCTGCTCGCACGATTTTGCAAATTGCGCACCAATCCCTTCCTAAGCCCTTTTTCGGCTCTACTTCCGGTTGCGTGACGTCACATCATCTACGTCACATTAATTCACTGCTTGTTTATTCAATTTACTCTTTGGTACTTTCAAATTGCGCGCCAATCTGTTCCTATGCACGTTTTCGGCTCTAATTCCGATTGCTTGACGTAACATCCTTGACGTCGCCCTATGACTGTTCTACTTAACTGTTTATTATTTGATATATTCAAGTGTAGGGCCATGCAGTTCGCTAATGAGACGATTTTCGCTTTACTGTTTCATTTTTAGCCACTAATTACCTAATTAACTTAATTGCTAATTATTTGTTCTCACACATTACGTCATCCTTGTGGGCGATTCCTCTGCCCGAGGGATACGCAAGGCAAACATGCAGCGGGCCGTGTAAGAAACATCTTTATCTCATTCCAGAAAGTCCGTGGCGGTGCGGGAGATCAGCGGGGTCGTCGTCTGGGAGGGCAGACAGCGACCAGCCAGCGCGTCCAGGAGCGAAGAGAGAGCGAGGCGACAACGTCTCCCTCTTTATAGCCCCCGCGCGGGACCGATTCTCCCGGAATGAGCGGGGAGAGGGAAGGGGGTAAGCGGCGGCGCATCGGTAGCCGCGGGAAAAGGCCTCCCTTTAAAGGGCCCTGCACGGTCCCCACCGACTCTATCGATTGATATCTTTCATTAACCTCTAAGACTTCTCAATTACAACTGCAGCGAACAAGATTTTACGTGTTCTGCCTCTAACTAATTACCTAATTATTCCTTCGGCCTAATTAATATTTTGGACAATACATTTCGTCACCCTCTATCGATTGACACCACTCATTAACCTCTACCGCTTCTCAATTACTCGCAACTGCTTCGGACTAGATTTTGCGGACGCGGTCCGCGGGCACGGTCCGCGGACAGAAATCTGTAAACATAGCGAAGTAACCTTTCGCGTTAAATAATAAAACACTGTACATGATGGTCCATGCGCGGTCCTGTTGGCTCTTCCCGGCTTCCTCTTGTACTACGTCTTTCCTCGTTTCTTCCAACAATCGGATATATTCCGAAACTTTATTTTCTTTTTACTGAAGAATAAATGTAAAGGTTATCCAAGCAGAAGGGCCAGTGGCATCATTCTAAATGTCAACCCACACTGAGGCACAGAATCCGCCAGGCAATAATATAAAAAAAAAATACAAGTTTTTCACAACCTTGGTTTGTGTGGCCCCGTTCCTCAAGTCCACAGTCCTTCAGTGGTACGCTCACAGCAACACAGAACCAGCCGGGGCGCGGTTCGCATGCGCAAAAAGACAACCCGCGCACGCGCGACAACAGCTGGACGCCGAGGAGGATCATCGTTCGTTTCGGAGCGGGCGGTTGCAGTGTGCGTTGGTCGCCGACGAGCAGCACAGATCTATTCCATCTTCCAGAGAGAGAGCAAGGACTGAGCCGGCGCACGAGGGTCGTCGGGGTTCTCTATCCTCCGCACCACACCTTCTCACACACACTCGCGCAGCAGTAAAGGGAAAGGCGCAGTGGCCGCGTCCCGCTAATCAGAGTGACGGCTGCACGAGTCGGCCACCGGCACCGCGGTTCCTGCGCTCGTGCAGTTTTTGATCGTGCGCCGCCTTCCAAAGGATGAGCTCCATGCAGGCGCGGGCGTCTTCAACACTGTCATGTCCCCGCACGCCGTCCACCTGCACTTCGCGGTGAAGATAGGCGCCGACCAGCGAACGCAGCGACCGACGGTATGGCAGACCCCGGTGATGGGGGAACACGACGGCCGTGTCCACGACGGTATCGTGCAGAATCTTGAGGCTGCGCAGGTCGTTCTCAAGGCCGTGGCCCACAAGCACCGTGGAGGCGGTGAAGAGGCGCAGCAGCACCGCCTGTACATCCTGAAGCGTGGTTCGCACATTGCGCAGGTGGTCAGCGGTGACGCCGCTAAACGCCGTGTTGTAGTCCAGCACGGGGCTGCCAGGCCTCACGTACGTTTCGTACACGGTCGCTCCGTTGGCGTCCACCACGCTCACCTTGGACACCTCGAGGCCGCGGATGGTGAAGCACATCTCGCAGTCGAGTGCAAACACTCTGCCGGAAACGTCGTGTCGGGGGCGCGTGCGCACGAAGCCACGGGCTGGCGCGTTGTGCTCGCCCCGCGCACCCTGGGCGCACACGTGGTACTCGGAGCGCTGGCAGCCCGGCTCTTCACCCGTAGCGCCACAGCACGAGAACTCGGGCATGCCGCGGCGAGCTGTGTGATAGATGCAGTCGTCGTTGGCGTAGTACTCGCCGTCTGGTGTTATGACAAACGAAGAGCCGCAGCGGCAGCAGGTCTTGCGGCTCGAGTTGGCCGACGCAGCGTCCGCTTGCAACCACACGGCGCTGCCCGGCTCTTTGGGGCATGGGCGCGGGTAGCCGCAGCGGTACAATTCCTGAGGGGTCAGCCTGTAGCGCAGAAGCTGGTGGTACAGTTCGTCGGCGCACAGCGGCAGGCGCCAGGTGTCTTCCAGCGGGCTCGGGGGACCCCGGGGCGCGGTCAGCGAGCGGACGGGCGCCGCGGCCTTCTGCCAGCTGGCTGCTCGCTGCTGACGTCGACCACCAGCTGAAGTCGCCAAGTACTTCCCGTTTCCATTAAAGTCCAGGCCCTGGATGATGCCGCTGTCTCTTTTTAATGTGGTCATTAGCCACGGGTGCAAGTACTGGCTTTTTAAATCCCGTTTCTTCTCTTCATCTTTCTTCTTGGACACCGCTCGCACCCCCTTCCGCACAGCGTTCTTTTCCTTGGTCGGTTTGGAAGGCTTCTTCTTTGAATCTGCTTTCTTCTGACTGGCGACAAGAATGACCACGAGAATTAGGACGCCGAGGACGGCGGAAAGCACTATCATAGGTGAGCTGCCAGTTATAAACACTAGTTCGTCAGCCATGCTGCTGCTCCCATGTGCAGCACCCGCCGTAGTAGACAAGCCACTAGACGATGACACCACTGCAACGCGCCGAAAGATACAACCTGCGATGCGTAATTCTGTCTCCTCTTCTTCTTCTTCTTCTCCCTCGTTGTAATGGCACATACCCACAGCGTGGGATTGGCCAGAATTCGTTGTAGGGGACATAATATTTTTGATAATGTCGATTTGACTGTATGATATAGATAACCTAATAATTAGGAGCTAGTGTAGCTGAAATAATTAGAAATTTTGAGGCGATGTAATAGAAAGCAATGAAAAAAGGAATAAAATTGTAAATTACTAAAGATAATAATAATAAGAAAAAATACAATTCAGACAGATCAGCGCTAACACACAAATCTTTCAGTAGCAATATTACAATTATGAAGTAAGTCACACACCGGTTTTAGAGCATACCCTTTGACGGTTGCACCAAAGGAGAGGAGGACAGGAACAGTAAATGGCAATCCTAGGCGAGTAAGAGGTATTTCTAGATAATTTCTTCTCTGAGTAGCATACCTGTGGCAGGAGAGGCTGTAATGTTCAATTGTTTCCACGTCATTACATGGTCATTACGGTAGGGTCCCACAACTTCTTTCTGCTCACTGGTTGCCTCTCAGCGGGTTAAACGGCGATTGTTACCGAGAGGTGTCTCTGAATACAACCTAAAGGTAACATACACTCATCGAAGGCAGGAAATGATTAAGGTAAAGGTAATTAAATAGTATTACCGTTGTCATGCCGTCACTTCGTGGCTCTGTTCACGGCTGGTTTCGTGGCTATTAAGAATGAAATACATCACATAATGCAACCTAAAGGTGAACATAAGTAATGCGAGATCTTAGTAGCTTAATTTACCGTTGCGATAAAAAAAATCAGAAACCATTTGGACATACAGGATTCGAGCAGATGCTTTATTCGCTTAGTGGTGAGGTAATTAGCGCCAATCTATTGCACCACTAAAGCAACGAGTGCGATAGGCTTTAAATGCGCTCTTATTCACTTTTAAAATATTTCTGTTATCTGTGGACAGGTGACGCTGCTCAGAGGACTTTACCGTTCAGAGAACAGAACGACACACCTGCGATACAACCAGCCTTGCGCGGATGGCGCTGGCGTCGTGTTGCCCAGTGTGGCTATTAATCCATTTCGTTTCGCGCTGCTTTCCGACTCCGAGAGCAAGGAGTGCGCATTCAACACGTGTAAGTCTAGGCCATCGCGCCACCGTGGACGGAACCTCATATCAAGCTCATTAAAATTTTTAAGGGGACACAATTGGACTAATAACTGAATCTTTGGGTGGTACAACATGCGAAATTTCGGACATGACCATTTACAGTGATAGCCGATTTTGATTTGTAGCCTTAAAGCCCTCAAGGGGAAGGGAGGGAGCATATATTCGCGAATTCAGTCGATGTTCTGCAAGGCGATTTTTCCTAATTCGTAATTTTCAAACCGTTACGCGGCACAACTAATCCCCTCTCATTAGTGGCTGACTCGATTGTTAAGCCCACATTCATAGCCCTTGGCACAGTTACCGTATCAAATAAATAAGCGCACATTGCTCGGCATAACGAAGTATGATATTCGGAGAGTCAAGGAAGCACTCACAGAGTAAGATACACAGGTGCGCCGACTCCGCCCTTGGGGAAGACGAAGTTTTGCTACGTCGGAGAAAGCTTGTTTGCGGATGGCGCTAGGACTTATCCCCAACGCAGTTGAAGAGTGCCGCCGCCACGCCACCGCTCCGGTGATTCCGTGCTGCCGCTGCCTCTGTCCGCATATAAAAAGAAAACAAAACAGTACACAGTATGCGCTCCTCCCACGTCTGCCGCGCTTTGTGCCGTAACGTCTGCGTACTGCTGGTCTGGCGGCTGCCTACACCTGTCGACTCATTCTCAAGGGTATACGTAGACAACAAAATAAAAACGATACAGGCACAGCTTTATGTTGAAGTTTTATCTTAAAAGAGATACAGATTGGCGTACGCGCAATTATAACCACGAATCCACTTCTTGCGTTTTCCGCCTAGCAGACGACGCGCAAAGGTTCCACTCCATTTGCTCCCCACCTGTTGTTCGCGACACTCGCGCAGTCGCCCGGATCAAGCTCGGGGGCTTTTCGTTGTGCAAAACTTTCGAGAGGTGGCGCACCGAGAGGAGGATCACGTGACCTAACAAAGCCGCATCGGCGAGGAAAGTAGAGCATAGAGAAAGACAATCTCTTTCTCTATGAGTAGAGCGAAAGGAGAGAGTACAGCGCAAAGCTGAACGCCGGACGCGGGCTCGGCGTTCGCGTAGCAAAATCGGCCTATGCCGAATGCATTGCAGCGTACCAGAGTCGGCGCTCCTGTCTTACCTTACTCCATAGAAGCACTAAACAAGTCCGGTAGCCCAACACAACCTACTACAGAACCATAGGCAGAGACAAAAAATGAGATGGTCTGACCACTGATTGAATCGAACTAATTTGGCTTCATTTTACGAGGGTTAGCGTTTGTGTTTAGCTGCTACTGGCCGAGTCGTTTTCAACTATGTATTACGATTCTGTACTGTGCAATTCAATTTTTTATCACGCCTAATTAACTTCGGGGGCTGAATAACAAGTAGCAGTTGGTTGAGTCCAATTGTGCTTGACAAAAGATATCTAACGTTAAATGTCTTCATGCTGCAGGGTAAAGTTCAATTTTTATTTACAGGTAGCTAGTTAATGGTTAGTGTAAGTAAATATGATATGTTAAATGTGATTTCTGAGGTCAGGTGGAAAGCTAAGAGGAATCCAATTCTCCTAGATCCTTGCATTCCGAATTAAACATGCTGTCCCCTCAACCATATTTAGGCGGCTTGGTTATGCAGGGCTTTACATCTGTGTCGGGTAATTTTTAAAATATTATCGCAGCATGCGATCCTGTGCCATAAGACGAGAGATATTCGAGGCAGAAGATAAAGTGTGACTGATTAAGCGAGTGGGAATATGCATGCAAGGGATTAGAAATGATCGAGGCGAGCCACGAACGAAGCCGACTGCCGCATTCGGCTCATACCGTAGAGTTACTTACTCTTACCTAAAGGGAAGCTAGGGACGCTGCACTTCAGAGTGCTGCTTGGTGCGGACAGCCCCATTTTGTCGGGAACACAGAGTGGCATTACTAGGATGTCTCCTCTTCATCGTCACCATCATCTCGACGCGCGAACGTAGACTACAAAAGCGATAGTAGCGATTGTAACGAAGGCGCGAAACCAGAAGACGTCAATAAAAAAATTTATTTTCTCATATGCCACTAAATCTTCTTAAAGTGGCTGAGCAACCATATATATTTTCAAGACATTTTTTTTTCTTTAAAGTGTGCCCAAAAGTGCGAAGTATTAGTTTCCGTGCAGCTAAATTCTAAGCCGATAGCAAAAAAGCCATCGCATATTTTGGATAACGTTTACACTTATATGCGGTTTTGCACTCTTTTTGCAATGCAGTAATAATATTGAATGTTATGAAACATTTTCTTGGAGAACAGCGTTTAGTTTTGCATTATGTGTGGAACAAAATCGTACTTCTGCACCCGGTAACTCTCCGCCCCATCATGGTTTGCCGCCCCATAGTGGCTGATTCATTCATTCATAAATCTTTATTCATAAGGATGCCCTGAGGCCTAGAGGGAAACTGTTCGCCTCGAAGCTCCATACAAACTCCCATAGATTGCGACAGAGCTTTCCCTCTAGGTAAGTATACCCCTGTCACACGGGCGCTTGTAAGGCGTTGAGAATTAATGTTCTTTGCTCCAAAGGCAGTTGACGCGCAGCTACATGGCAAAGTCCCGAGTTCTTTACGATAAAAGCTCGTAAAGGGAAAGGAGGCCGTCAACGGTCTTCAGCTGCGTAAAGGAGCAGCCCAAACCTGTTGCGCCGCCGAGCGGGCTAAAGAAAGCAGAGAAAAAAAAAGTTGTCAAAAATATAATGTTTAATATTATAATTAGACCTCATTGATTCTACTTAGACGTGAACTTTGCATTTCAACGAACTTTAAAAAATCTCGAGTGTTAATGGAAGACTTCTAATGTTTTCAGCAGCCGCATCGACATACGTAGTGAGAATGTAGATTAAATGTAAAAAAGAAAAACATTTCTTACTAAAACGTCCGCTTCAAACCTTCATAATCTTTCTTCGTTAATGACTTGGTTACTTTTACTAACATAAACAAGGGAAGTCTTGTTCACTTATTACTTAAGCTGAAAGATATCGTCTACTTGAATTGTGGTAGTTGTTACTAGCGCCATTTCAAGCGATGTGGTCGAAGGCCGTTGTGAATAGCGCTCGACAAATGGAGCTCGCTGAGAATGCCTGAATTATCATCACCGTGGTAATCTATCTCCTTTCCATTTGCCGTGCAGCTATGCCACTTCTCCTTTTAAGTTTTGCTCCTTTAATGCAATTAACCTCCTATAAAGTAAAGACCTTGGAGAAGTGGCGTGTGACTGGGGTATTGAAACTATATTCCTCATACCATTAAAGCAGGAGTCCCTCCTATCCCCATTTTTTTTGCGACACAGACACGGTCACATTCAAGTACAGCTTTCTTAGGAATCACTTTGATTTGAGAGGCAAGAAAAACAATGTTGTTACAAATATCGTAGGATGTAACTCCAAAGAGACATAGCTCAGATGAGAATTTGCAGTAAGCGCTCACGGAACACAACTGCGTGAGGTCTTCTTCCTCGCTTCCCTTTGACCATCTTCTTCTTTCTCTGCCAACTGATAAAACAGGGCGCAATAATTTGGCGGATATGACGAACAGACTGATCGGTACGAGGCCTGACTGCTGAAGGGGTTTCTCACCGGTGCCTATTTTTCAGACCCGCCAAAACGGTGGTACGGCCCATGGCGAAAGAAAATGGAATTTGCCTCTTAGGTCTCAACTCGTGGGACAAACGGCAAAGGTATCCACGTTAAGGCCACTAAGGCACGTTCAAATGGCTTGGTTAAATCGGGGCTTTATATGTGGGGTGGTAGCCTACACTATCGCGTCATACCCTTAAAGGCAGAACTTGTGTCCCCCATATCTAGATGCAAAAAACGACATTACCACCACCACCTAAAACGCCGGTGAAATTTGATGCGTTCCACGGAACGCTGGTCGTGTTCGATGCAACGCTCGGTCGGCTTCAGTCAAAGCTTTCGCTCCACACTCGTGTGCAGTAGCCACAAATGGCAGGCGCTACGAAACCTTCAGAAGACGGCGTGCAGAAGGAACGGATGTAGAGCGCGATGCACGTATCGAGAAAAGAAGGAAGAAGGCTTTGACCGGTTTAATCTTTGAGCCTGGAGAGGTCCAATGTGGTCGGCGCTCAGAAATTGCACAAAGAGTGGGCGAGCATGAGTCGGCCACGCGAGAGTTTCACCGCCGTTTCACGAACAACCACTTTTGAAGTGTGTGTTCTGTGTGCGATAGGCTGTGGCATAAAAATGGTCTGACACCGGTGAGTGAGCTTATGCTTCCGACTCTTCATTTGGCCATAAGAATTGCCATGCAGCCGTTGCTTTCGGAATTCAACTAGGGTTAATCACAGTGAATGTATACAGCATGTATTGATACCTTTTACATATCGTATGTAAGTGTTGCATAATGTTTTTTTTTATATTTTTTTATACACTAGAGGTGTGTGCTGTTGTCTGTTGTTATCTGTTTTAGGTGCCAAGGCCCAGTCAGGCTTGTCGCCTTTTGCCTTGGCTTCCCCTTTCTTGTAAAAGAAAGGGGAAGCCAACTCCAACTGCAACTCAAAACCACAGACAAATTTTTCTTGACATGTATCCGACTACAGTCGACCCCCAGTTCCAAATGGCCATTTGGTGGCTAAGTATATTCTGTTGGTATGGCATCAGTACGCGTTGGTATTTTTTCGGTTGGATTCACGATATGACTTGTACCATGTTGTAGGTGAGGAGATGTCGGATGTCACATGTTTAGAATGCAAAGTCAGAGGATTTGATTTGAGTGTGTGTCTGTCCTGCAAACAATGTGGTCGGTGAAAAGCTCTGCATGGTACTAATTGACAGATTGAGACCCCGTGGACGGATTGAAGAATGGGTCGGCTGAAGGGGTGTCTGTGAAGTCTCATCATGTGACAGCACTTAGCACGACTGGCTTGTTAATAGTAACCCATTCAGCCTGACTCTCAAAGCAGCATTGTGAAGAAGAGTTCTGTTTTGCAACATGTCCGAGGCCCTTTCATTTTCTGAATCTTCCCTAGAAACAGTCAACAGCTAGTGTTCCACAAGGAACGGATGCATAGGGCTGCCGTTGCTGGAACCCGGATCTAGCCCATGCATATTATCTCGTATGGAGCACGAAGTATGTACTATGACACATCGGTGGTGGCACCGACACGGCAGCCTTAAGCGCTAACCGCATGAGGCGACAATTCGCGGCAACATGCAGCGCGCGGGAAGCTTAAAGCCACAAACGCACTCCCACTCGCAGCTGTCGCTCAGGTTATGATTTGTTAGAATATTTCGCAGGAAAATGTCGCGTCACACAGAAGCAGCTCGCGAGGTATCCAAATGCAGAAGAGTTTGGTGGTGTGCTATTTCCTTTTTTGGAGCGAGGTTTGTTTTTCTAGTCCGTTTTGACCAAACGCCAGCTTGCAGTGGATCGGTTCGTGCCAATACATATAGTGTCTGAACACTTCAAAATAATTCAGCGAAAGCTGGGTGTAGCAATAAAGGCCAAGAAATACGAGTGTGGTAAGATACCTTTAATTATATAGAGGAACGGGGTCGAAAAAGTCACTTCTTGCAATTCTGCATCGCAGTCTATAGTTTGGCGCACCACTGTGGACGCGTTGTGTTAACAGAACTTTCGTGAATGCTTTTGTCGTTTTTACGCAGTTTGGAGTTGGAAAGGAGGTAAAAGCGCAGCTGCGCTGAACTAGACCTGACGATGAGGCGGCGGTAACAGAGCAGCACTGAAAAGCGCCACTCTCGAGACCTGTCGCTTCGTGCGCGGTGCACCAGCGGCAACGACAGGCGATGGCGTCAGTGTCACACAACACATCGAGAACGGTTTTCACCTCATTCGGTTACCATTTTATCCATACGTGTTCTATTTTCGTACACGGGCCACGAAAGGTGCAACTCCTAGCACACGTGAAGGCGGTACGCAGCGGCGGAGACCTTAGATGCGCGCTGCCACGGTATGCCGGAGGCGCCACGCTCGCATGGAGCAGATGTATCTTGATTACACATCCACAGCACTTAGAGGTGGACAGTAAAGTTGGTTTACAACGTTTCACTCAGCGTACCTACGTTTGTTTCGTACATATTTAGAGGCGCCACTGCTCAGAAGGCGAGAAGGGAGCATCTGAAAAAGTTCTTGTTACTTTTGCACATGCACCTCTTGTGCGATGGCGAGATCTAATACCAAGAAAATCGGCAGCAAGTATAGCCGACTGACCCAAAATACCTTCCTACGGTACCTTATTCGTTTTTACTTTCCACTCCATCTAAAATTACCTGCCTCCGATGTTTTTCGAAGCTCCCTTCGATATTAAGGATAATCCATTCTTCTCTAGACGCAGTCACGACCCAAAAAATAGCTTGCATGCTTACAAATATAGTCTTTATTTATATCCAAGTAAATGTTATTGTTGTCCACATCAGCTCCGGCACTAAACTTAGCTGGTCACCGCCGTGTATAAGGGCCTGGCGGAGCTCGCCGCGCGACTGCACCATTTCACCATTCGTATATCCGACGCGTATAACTTTTGCACAGGCAGCCAGGGCGCCCATTGTGTTATTTAAGCAATAAAAAAGGTCATGCGGGGCAGGGCAGGTACTGCCCGATGGGTTGAGCTCAGCCTCAGACCCAGGCCCAACGGACAAAACAAAGCCATTGAAAATCAATGTAGTTGTTACGCTTTCCGGTGCGAGGACTCACGCCATTTGCTTTCAAGGTTCAGTCTCTCCCTCCTGCTTTCATCCCTCACGGCGTCACACATCCGTGTATCCTGAAATTCTTCAAACGTATTCTGTCTTGCTCGCCGCCGGGCTTTAAGAAGAAAAGAGTGAAAGCTGACAGACAAAATGGTTGCTTGGGGTAGTCGTTTTCGTTTTTCTATTCTGCATGTTGGGAAGAAGGGGCGGAACCGGCCTCTCTTAAACGGATCAGACGGGCGCCGCCGTTCCTCACATAGAAATGACCAATGGCTTAATCATGTGTCATTCCATGGTCGCGGTGGGAAGGAAACATAAATTCAGTTTCACATCCCACACATGAAACATGTCAAGGATGTCGGGGAGGAGATATGGTTGCTTGCTATATCTCTCCTTAGAAAAGCGACAGATTCAACGTTCGGCCGCTATCAACAAAGCGTTCCTCAGAATTGTCGCTGCAGGAGTTCGCTGCTGGGAAAAGGTAAAGGGTCGACCTAATCTCTTGTGCAGGCAACACTGGCAGAATGCCTGCCACAGAACAGGGATTTTTGCTCAATTATGGGAGCGTCTTTCAAGACAAAATCTACAAGGGTCTCGTCCCAGAACCAGTAAGAGTTCAGCGGCCTAACAGGCTTCATTTGAGCCTTTGCAGCTTTTGCTCGACTGGATGTCGGTATTTGCACTGCGGAATCGGACCCTCGTGTGGTTCTGGTTCGGCTGTTTGGGAACTGAGATGGCGTTTGAGAATAGTTTCAGGCACCGAGCCGTGCTCAACGCAGGTCAGTGCGTTCCTACTTTTTCTACATCAGAGTTGTCTTTATCGTTCAATGAATGCACTGAAGGGCATGTCAGAATCCTATGTGCGATGCGTTTATCTAATTTACGAACTAAATTCATGTTTTACGGTGAGGCCGTTTATGACCACGAATGCCAGCTTGTCTGTATTTGCTGTGCGCTCGAGGTGTCATTTGTCTATTCACCTGTTTAGTTCTCAATTGCCATTTCTCTGCATGCTCTTGCGAGTGTGATCACATGGTGTAACCACGGCCGCTCAATGGAGGCGCACTTGGGTGGTCTAACTCACTCACTATGGCTCACATTTGGCTCACTATTCGTTTATTCTTCTAATTGCGGCGAACGAAAGTGCAGTTGCTTTGTGCGTGTTCAAAACATGTAGTAATCATTAAGTTGAGCCTTTGGAACCGGAGAAAAGAACATGAATCATAAATCGGCACATCTCCCAGTTGTCGAGGGTTCCGCTGTGCCAGACGTATACGAAATAGCCAACACTGGGGCCACGTTATAATTCTGGCCGCGTCTACCTCTTCAATTCTTTTTAGGTATTTTTGTACGCATCGATTTTTGTGTTTCTAGACCTCGATTTTTAGTTTGCATTTCTCGTGGTTTAAAAGTGCCCCACGAATCGTTTCGGTTGTTTCTAGTCGCTGAAATATGGCTCTTAATTTTT